>NC_082658.1:30730969-31030969 GCF_028023285.1 Balaenoptera ricei | reverse complement strand
TGAGGACTGCCAGACACTCTGCCGTCATAGGCCTAAGAATTGGAAATTGTGACGGCAAGGCAACACCTGGAATCCTAGGAGGCAGTGGAAGTGCGGCTCTCAAACTGGATGGAAGAATCTTCCAAGCATAGGGTTCTTTCATGTCCCAAAGAGAACCCAAGTGTCTGAGGCTGCTAGCCTTGTGGCTGGAGAGAACTGGCATCCCCGTGGGCCTGTCGGCTCATTTCCTCTTTCTGACCCGCGAAGGAAAGTCTTCCAAAAAGCCTTTGGGACCCGCTTAGAGAGAACAGCTGCGAAGCTGATGCACAGAACATCGACATAGAGACTAGCCCTGGGTCCCAAGCAGCCACCTATCTCTGGAGGGTACGTACCCCACCCGGGGATTCAAGCAGGGAGTTTGCCTTGTACAGCTTAGGCAGGAAACCGGGAGGAGATGGAGGGCCACTCTACCTGCGCTCACACTACCTGGCCCGGAGAAGTTATCTCGCAGCAGAATTCCACACCCTCCCACTACACGTGTGTAGCCAAAAGAGGCGCTGGGCAGTGGGTGTTCTCAGCCCAAGAGCAGTCCTTGTTCTGGGCCGCACCTGCTCCGTGGTTCAAAGGGTCTCTGAGTCTGCTCCTTTGGAGGCATTTCAGAGCTGACGCTATCCCTGGGCTGCCGAAGCAAAGAGGCATAGCGGCCTTTCACACTGAAGGCATGGGCTTGTTTCCCATTCAGCGAGTGTATGTGGCCCCTCCCAGGCTGGAGGCGCGTCAGGTGACACCATTTGCGCTGCCCCTGGAAAATGCAAGTGGCTGTACCCGATGTGGGCTGCCTGGTGAAACAACTTGCAGTCACCAGCACCCTGAGTACCTTTCCTGAAGTGTGAGTCCTAGCTATGTAAACTCGGCCTTCGGAGGCTAGAGGGGAGCAAACATGTTCAACTGGTGGGGAAAGTCTTTGACCGATGACCAATAGGCTTGTGCTTGGGCGAGGGTTAGGCAGGAACTTTCCAACACAGGGTTTTTACCTCACCGTAAGCCGTCCCTTTGGGCTGAAGCAGGCGGCGGGTCTGTCTGTATCACAGTCTGGGAAGGAGGGCCTCAGGTGAGTCTGCCCACTGACTGCCCTCCATCATAGCCAGCTGAGAAAATATGGCAAGGCTGATGGAACCCACTGACAGCGAAATGTTTCTCTTCAGAAGAGGAGATTTTGCTACCAAACGTCAGCAGCTCCTCAGAGTGCAGTTCTGGTGTAGACTGGGGCGAGCTCCCACGGTCCGAAGATTACGAACGGCTCTTTTCCAGTTGCTTCATCCGAGAGAGAGCCAGAAGGGCTGATCTCAACAAATAGGGCTGCACCCCGTGAGTGCTTCGGGCAGGGCAGTCCTGAGCCAGTGTGCCACCTAAGGAATGAAAGCCAAGTTTCCTAGCCACAGGAAAGCAGACCGAGGCCTGCTGTTTTCTCTAGGCGATTGACGTGAGCTTGAGGGTGAGGCCTATACTACATTGTGGAAAAGCTCGGGGTCACGGCTGTCTTTCTCCCTCTCTCGGTCCCATGCCCTGGGCTCAGCCATGGGGGAATGCTGAGGGGGAGAGACTGCCTCTCTGCCGGACTCAGAGGGCTTCCTCCCTTTCGGGCAATTCCGTTTGTGTCTTACTTCGTGGAGGAGGAATGAGGGCGCCCAGAGATATTCTGACATGAAATGCCTATCGACAGAGGATCTGGAGGAGCTGGTTTGTCAGTGGAAGGAGCCAAAAAGCCTGCATTCCTAAGGTCTCTCTGAGAACTGCCAGACACTCTGCCGTCATAGGCCTAAGAATTGGAAATTGTGACGGCAAGGCAACACCTGGAATCCTAGGAGGCAGTGGAAGTGCGGCTCTCAAACTGGATGGAAGAAGCTTCCAAGCATAGTGTTCTTTCATGTCCCAAAGAGAACCCGCGTGTCTGAGGCTGCTAGCGTTGTGGCTGGAGAGAACTGGCATCCCCGTGGGCCTGTCGGCTCATTTCCTCTTTCTGACCCTCGAAGGAAAGTCTTCCAAAAAGCCTTTGGGACCCGCTTAGAGAGAACAGCTGCGAAGCTGATGCACAGAACATCGACATAGAGACTAGCCCTGGGTCCCAAGCATCCACCTTTCTCTGGAGGGTACGTACCCCACCCGGGGATTCAAGCAGGGAGTTTGCCTTGTACAACTTAGGCAGGAAACTGGGAGGAGATGGAGGGCCACTCTACCTGCGCTCACACCACGTGGCCCGGAGAAGTTATCACGCAGCAGAATTCAACACCCTCCCACTACACGTGTGTAGCCAAAAGAGGCGCTGGGCAGTGGGTGTTCTCAGCCCAAGAGCAGTCCTTGTTCTGGGCCGCACCTGCTCTGTGGTTCAAAGGGTCTCTGAGTCTGCTCCTTTGGAGGCATTTCAGAGCTGACGCTATCCCTGGGCTGCCGAAGCAAGGAGGCATAGCGGCCTTTCACACTGAAGGCATGGGCTTGTTTCCCATTCAGAGAGTGTATGTGGGCCCTCCCAGGCTGGAGGCGCGTTAGCTGACACCCTTTGCGCTGTGCACCTGGAAAATGCAAGTGGCTGTACCCGATGTGGGCTGCCTGGTGAAACAACTTGCAGTCACCAGCACCCTGAGTACCCTTCCTGCAGTGTGAGTCCTAGCTAGGTAAACTCGGCCTTCGGAGGCTAGAGGGGAGCAAACATGTTCAACTTGTGGGGAAAGTCTTTGGCCGATGACCAATATGCTTGTGCTTGGGCGAGGGTTAGGCAGGAACTTTCCAACACAGGGTTTTTGCCTCACCGTAAGCCGTCCCTTTGGGCTGAAGCAGGCGGCGGGTCTGTCTGTATCACAGTCTGGGAAGGAGGGCCTCAGGTGAGTCTGAGTCTGCCCACTGACTGCCCTCCATCATAGCCAGCTGAGGAAATATGGCAAGGCTGATGGAACGCACTGACAGCGAAATGTTTCTCTTCAGAAGAGGAGGTTTTGCAACCAAACGTCAGCAGCTCCTCAGAGTGCTGTTCTGGTGTAGACGAGGGCAAGCTCCCACGGTCCGAAGATTATGAACGGCTCTTTTCCAGTTGCTTCATCCGAGAGAGAGCCAGAAGGGCTGATCTCAACAAATAGGGCGGCACACCATGAGTGCTTCGGGCAGGGCAGTCCTGAGCCAGTGTGCCACCTAAGGAATGAAAGCCAAGTTTCCTAGCCACAGGAAAGCAGACCGAGGCCTGCTGTTTTCTCTAGGCGATTGACGTGAGCTTGAGGGTGAGGCCTATACTACGTTGTGGAAAAGCTCGGGGTCATGGCTGTCTTCCTCCCTCTCTCGGTCCCATGCCCTGGGCTCAGCCATGGGGGAATGCGGAGTGGGAGAGACTGCCTCTCTGCCGGACTCAGAAGGCTTCCTCCCTTTAGGGCAATTCCGTTTGTGTCTTACTTCGTGGAGGAGGAATGAGGGCGCCCAGAGATCTTCTGACATGAAATGGCTAACGACAGAGGACCTGGAGGAGCTGGTTTGTCAGTGGAAGGAGCCAAGAAGCCTGCATTCCTAAGGTCTCTCTGAGAACTGCCAGACGCTCTGCCGTCATAGGCCTACGAAGTGGAAATTGTGACGGCAAGGCAACACCTGGAATCCTAGGAGGCAGTGGAAGTGCGGCTCTCAAACTGGATGGAAGAAGCTTCCAAGCATAGTGTTCTTTCATGTCCCAAAGGGAACCCAAGTGTCTGAGGCTGCTAGCCTTGTGGCTGGAGAGAACTGGCATCCCCGTGGGCCTGTCGGCTCATTTCCTCTTTCTGACCCGCGAAGGAAAGTCTTCCAAAAAGCCTTTGGGACCCGCTTAGAGAGAACAGCTGCGAAGCTGATGCACAGATCATCGACATAGAGACTAGCCCTGGGTCCCAAGCAGCCACCTATCTCTGGAGGGTACGTACCCCACCCGGGGATTCAAGCAGGGAGTTTGCCTTGTACAGCTTAGGCAGGAAACCGGGAGGAGATGGAGGGCCACTCTACCTGCGCTCACACTACCTGGCCCGGAGAAGTTATCTCGCAGCAGAATTCCACACCCTCCCACTACACGTGTGTAGCCAAAAGAGGCGCTGGGCAGTGGGTGTTCTCAGCCCAAGAGCAGTCCTTGTTCTGGGCCGCACCTGCTCCGTGGTTCAAAGGGTCTCTGAGTCTGCTCCTTTGGAGGCATTTCAGAGCTGACGCTATCCCTGGGCTGCCGAAGCAAAGAGGCATAGCGGCCTTTCACACTGAAGCCATGGGCTTGTTTCCCATTCAGCGAGTGTATGTGGTCCCTCCCAGGCTGGAGGCGCGTCAGGTGACACCATTTGCGCTGTGCCCCTGGAAAATGCAAGTGGCTGTACCCGATGTGGGCTGCCTGGTGAAACAACTTGCAGTCACCAGCACCCTGAGTACCTTTCCTGAAGTGTGAGTCCTAGCTAGGTAAACTCGGCCTTCGGAGGCTAGAGGGGAGCAAACATGTTCAACTGGTGGGGAAAGTCTTTGACCGATGACCAATATGCTTGTGCTTGGGCGAGGGTTAGGCAGGAACTTTCCAACACAGGGTTTTTACCTCACCGTAAGCCGTCCCTTTGGGCTGAAGCAGGCGGCGGGTCTGTCTGTATCACAGTCTGGGAAGGAGGGCCTCAGGTGAGTCTGCCCACTGACTGCCCTCCATCATAGCCAGCTGAGAAAATATGGCAAGGCTGATGGAACCCACTTACAGCGGAATGTTTCTCTTCAGAAGAGGAGATTTTGCAGCCAAACGTCAGCAGCTCCTCAGAGTGCTGTTCTGGTGTAGACGAGGGCAAGCTCCCACGGTCCGAAGATTATGAACGGCTCTTTTCCAGTTGCTTCATCCGAGAGAGAGCCAGAAGGGCTGATCTCAACAAATAGGGCGGCACACCGTGAGTGCTTCGGGCAGGGCAGGGCAGTCCTGAGCCAGTGTGCCACCTAAGGAATGAAAGCCAAGTTTCCTAGCCACAGGAAAGCAGACCGAGGCCTGCTGTTTTCTCTAGGCGATTGACGTGAGCCTGAGGGTGAGGCCTATACTACGTTGTGGAAAAGCTCGGGGTCACGGCTGTCTTCCTCCCTCTCTCGGTCCCATGCCCTGGGCTCAGCCATGGGGGAATGCGGAGTGGGAGAGACTGCCTCTCTGCCGGACTCAGAAGGCCTCCTCCCTTTAGGGCAATTCCGTTTGTGTCTTACTTCGTGGAGGAGGAATGAGGGCGCCCAGAGATCTTCTGACATGAAATGGCTAACAACAGAGGACCTGGAGGAGCTGGTTTGTCAGTGGAAGGAGCCAAGAAGCCTGCATTCCTAAGGTCTCTCTGAGAACTGCCAGACACTCTGCCGTCATAGGCCTAAGAATTGGAAATTGTGACGGCAAGGCAACACCTGGAATCCTAGGAGGCAGTGGAAGTGCGGCTCTCAAACTGGATGGAAGAATCTTCCAAGCATAGGGTTCTTTCATGTCCCAAAGAGAACCCAAGTGTCTGAGGCTGCTAGCCTTGTGGCTGGAGAGAACTGGCATCCCCGTGGGCCTGTCGGCTCATTTCCTCTTTCTGACCCGCGAAGGAAAGTCTTCCAAAAAGCCTTTGGGACCCGCTTAGAGAGAACAGCTGCGAAGCTGATGCACAGAACATCGACATAGAGACTAGCCCTGGGTCCCAAGCAGCCACCTATCTCTGGAGGGTACGTACCCCACCCGGGGATTCAAGCAGGGAGTTTGCCTTGTACAGCTTAGGCAGGAAACCGGGAGGAGATGGAGGGCCACTCTACCTGCGCTCACACTACCTGGCCCGGAGAAGTTATCTCGCAGCAGAATTCTACACCCTCCCACTACACGTGTGTAGCCAAAAGAGGCGCTGGGCAGTGGGTGTTCTCAGCCCAAGAGCAGTCCTTGTTCTGGGCCGCACCTGCTCCGTGGTTCAAAGGGTCTCTGAGTCTGCTCCTTTGGAGGCATTTCAGAGCTGACGCTATCCCTGGGCTGCCGAAGCAAAGAGGCATAGCGGCCTTTCACACTGAAGGCATGGGCTTGTTTCCCATTCAGCGAGTGTATGTGGCCCCTCCCAGGCTGGAGGCGCGTCAGGTGACACCATTTGCGCTGCCCCTGGAAAATGCAAGTGGCTGTACCCGATGTGGGCTGCCTGGTGAAACAACTTGCAGTCACCAGCACCCTGAGTACCTTTCCTGAAGTGTGAGTCCTAGCTAGGTAAACTCGGCCTTCGGAGGCTAGAGGGGAGCAAACATGTTCAACTGGTGGGGAAAGTCTTTGACCGATGACCAATAGGCTTGTGCTTGGGCGAGGGTTAGGCAGGAACTTTCCAACACAGGGTTTTTACCTCACCGTAAGCCGTCCCTTTGGGCTGAAGCAGGCGGCGGGTCTGTCTGTATCACAGTCTGGGAAGGAGGGCCTCAGGTGAGTCTGCCCACTGACTGCCCTCCATCATAGCCAGCTGAGAAAATATGGCAAGGCTGATGGAACCCACTGACAGCGAAATGTTTCTCTTCAGAAGAGGAGATTTTGCTACCAAACGTCAGCAGCTCCTCAGAGTGCTGTTCTGGTGTAGACTGGGGCGAGCTCCCACGGTCCGAAGATTACGAACGGCTCTTTTCCAGTTGCTTCATCCGAGAGAGAGCCAGAAGGGCTGATCTCAACAAATAGGGCTGCACCCCGTGAGTGCTTCGGGCAGGGCAGTCCTGAGCCAGTGTGCCACCTAAGGAATGAAAGCCAAGTTTCCTAGCCACAGGAAAGCAGACCGAGGCCTGCTGTTTTCTCTAGGCGATTGACGTGAGCTTGAGGGTGAGGCCTATACTACATTGTGGAAAAGCTCGGGGTCACGGCTGTCTTTCTCCCTCTCTCGGTCCCATGCCCTGGGCTCAGCCATGGGGGAATGCTGAGGGGGAGAGACTGCCTCTCTGCCGGACTCAGAGGGCTTCCTCCCTTTCGGGCAATTCCGTTTGTGTCTTACTTCGTGGAGGAGGAATGAGGGCGCCCAGAGATATTCTGACATGAAATGCCTATCGACAGAGGATCTGGAGGAGCTGGTTTGTCAGTGGAAGGAGCCAAAAAGCCTGCATTCCTAAGGTCTCTCTGAGAACTGCCAGACACTCTGCCGTCATAGGCCTAAGAATTGGAAATTGTGACGGCAAGGCAACACCTGGAATCCTAGGAGGCAGTGGAAGTGCGGCTCTCAAACTGGATGGAAGAAGCTTCCAAGCATAGTGTTCTTTCATGTCCCAAAGAGAACCCGCGTGTCTGAGGCTGCTAGCGTTGTGGCTGGAGAGAACTGGCATCCCCGTGGGCCTGTCGGCTCATTTCCTCTTTCTGACCCTCGAAGGAAAGTCTTCCAAAAAGCCTTTGGGACCCGCTTAGAGAGAACAGCTGCGAAGCTGATGCACAGAACATCGACATAGAGACTAGCCCTGGGTCCCAAGCATCCACCTTTCTCTGGAGGGTACGTACCCCACCCGGGGATTCAAGCAGGGAGTTTGCCTTGTACAACTTAGGCAGGAAACTGGGAGGAGATGGAGGGCCACTCTACCTGCGCTCACACCACGTGGCCCGGAGAAGTTATCACGCAGCAGAATTCAACACCCTCCCACTACACGTGTGTAGCCAAAAGAGGCGCTGGGCAGTGGGTGTTCTCAGCCCAAGAGCAGTCCTTGTTCTGGGCCGCACCTGCTCTGCGGTTCAAAGGGTCTCTGAGTCTGCTCCTTTGGAGGCATTTCAGAGCTGACGCTATCCCTGGGCTGCCGAAGCAAAGAGGCATAGCGGCCTTTCACACTGAAGGCATGGGCTTGTTTCCCATTCAGAGAGTGTATGTGGCCCCTCCCAGGCTGGAGGCGCGTTAGCTGACACCCTTTGCGCTGTGCCCCTGGAAAATGCAAGTGGCTGTACCCGATGTGGGCTGCCTGGTGAAACAACTTGCAGTCACCAGCACCCTGAGTACCCTTCCTGCAGTGTGAGTCCTAGCTAGGTAAACTCGGCCTTCGGAGGCTAGAGGGGAGCAAACATGTTCAACTTGTGGGGAAAGTCTTTGACCGATGACCGATTTGCTTGTGCTTGGGCGAGGGTTAGGCAGGAACTTTCCAACACAGGGTTTTTGCCTCACCGTAAGCCGTCCCTTTGGGCTGAAGCAGGCGGCGGGTCTGTCTGTATCACAGTCTGGGAAGGAGGGCCTCAGGTGAGTCTGCCCACTGACTGCCCTCCATCATAGCCAGCTGAGAAAATATGGCAAGGCTGATGGAACCCACTGACAGCGAAATGTTTCTCTTCAGAAGAGGAGATTTTGCTACCAAACGTCAGCAGCTCCTCAGAGTGCTGTTCTGGTGTAGACTGGTGCGAGCTCCCACGGTCCGAAGATTACGAACGGCTCTTTTCCAGTTGCTTCATCCGAGAGAGAGCCAGAAGGGCTGATCTCAACAAATAGGGCTGCACCCCGTGAGTGCTTCGGGCAGGGCAGTCCTGAGCCAGTGTGCCACCTAAGGAATGAAAGCCAAGTTTCCTAGCCACAGGAAAGCAGACCGAGGCCTGCTGTTTTCTCTAGGCGATTGACGTGAGCTTGAGGGTGAGGCCTATACTACATTGTGGAAAAGCTCGGGGTCACGGCTGTCTTTCTCCCTCTCTCGGTCCCATGCCCTGGGCTCAGCCATGGGGGAATGCTGAGGGGGAGAGACTGCCTCTCTGCCGGACTCAGAGGGCTTCCTCCCTTTCGGGCAATTCCGTTTGTGTCTTACTTCGTGGAGGAGGAATGAGGGCACCCAGAGATATTCTGACATGAAATGCCTATCGACAGAGGATCTGGAGGAGCTGGTTTGTCAGTGGAAGGAGCCAAAAAGCCTGCATTCCTAAGGTCTCTCTGAGAACTGCCAGACACTCTGCCGTCATAGGCCTAAGAATTGGAAATTGTGACGGCAAGGCAACACCTGGAATCCTAGGAGGCAGTGGAAGTGCGGCTCTCAAACTGGATGGAAGAAGCTTCCAAGCATAGTGTTCTTTCATGTCCCAAAGAGAACCCGCGTGTCTGAGGCTGCTAGCGTTGTGGCTGGAGAGAACTGGCATCCCCGTGGGCCTGTCGGCTCATTTCCTCTTTCTGACCCTCGAAGGAAAGTCTTCCAAAAAGCCTTTGGGACCCGCTTAGAGAGAACAGCTGCGAAGCTGATGCACAGAACATCGACATAGAGACTAGCCCTGGGTCCCAAGCATCCACCTTTCTCTGGAGGGTACGTACCCCACCCGGGGATTCAAGCAGGGAGTTTGCCTTGTACAACTTAGGCAGGAAACTGGGAGGAGATGGAGGGCCACTCTACCTGCGCTCACACCACGTGGCCCGGAGAAGTTATCACGCAGCAGAATTCAACACCCTCCCACTACACGTGTGTAGCCAAAAGAGGCGCTGGGCAGTGGGTGTTCTCAGCCCAAGAGCAGTCCTTGTTCTGGGCCGCACCTGCTCTGTGGTTCAAAGGGTCTCTGAGTCTGCTCCTTTGGAGGCATTTCAGAGCTGACGCTATCCCTGGGCTGCCGAAGCAAGGAGTCATAGCGGCCTTTCACACTGAAGGCATGGGCTTGTTTCCCATTCAGAGAGTGTATGTGGGCCCTCCCAGGCTGGAGGCGCGTTAGCTGACACCCTTTGCGCTGTGCACCTGGAAAATGCAAGTGGCTGTACCCGATGTGGGCTGCCTGGTGAAACAACTTGCAGTCACCAGCACCCTGAGTACCCTTCCTGCAGTGTGAGTCCTAGCTAGGTAAACTCGGCCTTCGGAGGCTAGAGGGGAGCAAACATGTTCAACTTGTGGGGAAAGTCTTTGGCCGATGACCAATATGCTTGTGCTTGGGCGAGGGTTAGGCAGGAACTTTCCAACACAGGGTTTTTGCCTCACCGTAAGCCGTCCCTTTGGGCTGAAGCAGGCGGCGGGTCTGTCTGTATCACAGTCTGGGAAGGAGGGCCTCAGGTGAGTCTGCCCACTGACTGCCCTCCATCATAGCCAGCTGAGAAAATATGGCAAGGCTGATGGAACCCACTGACAGCGAAATGTTTCTCTTCAGAAGAGGAGATTTTGCTACCAAACGTCAGCAGCTCCTCAGAGTGCTGTTCTGGTGTAGACTGGGGCGAGCTCCCACGGTCCGAAGATTACGAACGGCTCTTTTCCAGTTGCTTCATCCGAGAGAGAGCCAGAAGGGCTGATCTCAACAAATAGGGCTGCACCCCGTGAGTGCTTCGGGCAGGGCAGTCCTGAGCCAGTGTGCCACCTAAGGAATGAAAGCCAAGTTTCCTAGCCACAGGAAAGCAGACCGAGGCCTGCTGTTTTCTCTAGGCGATTGACGTGAGCTTGAGGGTGAGGCCTATACTACATTGTGGAAAAGCTCGGGGTCACGGCTGTCTTTCTCCCTCTCTCGGTCCCATGCCCTGGGCTCAGCCATGGGGGAATGCTGAGGGGGAGAGACTGCCTCTCTGCCGGACTCAGAGGGCTTCCTCCCTTTCGGGCAATTCCGTTTGTGTCTTACTTCGTGGAGGAGGAATGAGGGCGCCCAGAGATATTCTGACATGAAATGCCTATCGACAGAGGATCTGGAGGAGCTGGTTTGTCAGTGGAAGGAGTCAAAAAGCCTGCATTCCTAAGGTCTCTCTGAGAACTGCCAGACACTCTGCCGTCATAGGCCTAAGAATTGGAAATTGTGACGGCAAGGCAACACCTGGAATCCTAGGAGGCAGTGGAAGTGCGGCTCTCAAACTGGATGGAAGAAGCTTCCAAGCATAGGGTTCTTTCATGTCCCAAAGAGAACCCGCGTGTCTGAGGCTGCTAGCCTTGTGGCTGGAGAGAACTGGCATCCCCGTGGGCCTGTCGGCTCATTTCCTCTTTCTGACCCTCGAAGGAAAGTCTTCCAAAAAGCCTTTGGGACCCGCTTAGAGAGAACAGCTGCGAAGCTGATGCACAGAACATCGACATAGAGACTAGCCCTGGGTCCCAAGCATCCACCTTTCTCTGGAGGGTACGTACCCCACCCGGGGATTCAAGCAGGGAGTTTGCCTTGTACAACTTAGGCAGGAAACTGGGAGGAGATGGAGGGCCACTCTACCTGCGCTCACACCACGTGGCCCGGAGAAGTTATCACGCAGCAGAATTCAACACCCTCCCACTACACGTGTGTAGCCAAAAGAGGCGCTGGGCAGTGGGTGTTCTCAGCCCAAGAGCAGTCCTTGTTCTGGGCCCCACCTGCTGTGTGGTTCAAAGGGTCTCTGAGTCTGCTCCTTTGGAGGCATTTCAGAGCTGACGCTATCCCTGGGCTGCCGAAGCAAAGAGGCATAGCGGCCTTTCACACTGAAGGCATGGGCTTGTTTCCCATTCAGAGAGTGTATGTGGGCCCTCCCAGGCTGGAGGCGCGTTAGCTGACACCCTTTGCGCTGTGCCCCTGGAAAATGCAAGTGGCTGTACCCGATGTGGGCTGCCTGGTGAAACAACTTGCAGTCACCAGCACCCTGAGTACCCTTCCTGCAGTGTGAGTCCTAGCTAGGTAAACTCGGCCTTCGGAGGCTAGAGGGGAGCAAACATGTTCAACTTGTGGGGAAAGTCTTTGACCGATGACCAATATGCTTGTGCTTGGGCGAGGGTTAGGCAGGAACTTTCCAACACAGGGTTTTTGCCTCACCGTAAGCCGTCCCTTTGGGCTGAAGCAGGCGGCGGGTCTGTCTGTATCACAGTCTGGGAAGGAGGGCCTCAGGTGAGTCTGCCCACTGACTGCCCTCCATCATAGCCAGCTGAGAAAATATGGCAAGGCTGATGGAACCCACTGACAGCGAAATGTTTCTCTTCAGAAGAGGAGAGTTTGCTACCAAACGTCAGCAGCTCCTCAGAGTGCTGTTCTGGTGTAGACTGGGGCGAGCTCCCACGGTCCGAAGATTACGAACGGCTCTTTTCCAGTTGCTTCATCCGAGAGAGAGCCAGAAGGGCTGATCTCAACAAATAGGGCTGCACCCCGTGAGTGCTTCGGGCAGGGCAGTCCTGAGCCAGTGTGCCACCTAAGGAATGAAAGCCAAGTTTCCTAGCCACAGGAAAGCAGACCGAGGCCTGCTGTTTTCTCTAGGCGATTGACGTGAGCTTGAGGGTGAGGCCTATACTACATTGTGGAAAAGCTCGGGGTCACGGCTGTCTTTCTCCCTCTCTCGGTCCCATGCCCTGGGCTCAGCCATGGGGGAATGCTGAGGGGGAGAGACTGCCTCTCTGCCGGACTCAGAGGGCTTCCTCCCTTTCGGGCAATTCCGTTTGTGTCTTACTTCGTGGAGGAGGAATGAGGGCGCCCAGAGATATTCTGACATGAAATGCCTATCGACAGAGGATCTGGAGGAGCTGGTTTGTCAGTGGAAGGAGTCAAAAAGCCTGCATTCCTAAGGTCTCTCTGAGAACTGCCAGACACTCTGCCGTCATAGGCCTAAGAATTGGAAATTGTGACGGCAAGGCAACACCTGGAATCCTAGGAGGCAGTGGAAGTGCGGCTCTCAAACTGGATGGAAGAAGCTTCCAAGCATAGGGTTCTTTCATGTCCCAAAGAGAACCCGCGTGTCTGAGGCTGCTAGCCTTGTGGCTGGAGAGAACTGGCATCCCCGTGGGCCTGTCGGCTCATTTCCTCTTTCTGACCCTCGAAGGAAAGTCTTCCAAAAAGCCTTTGGGACCCGCTTAGAGAGAACAGCTGCGAAGCTGATGCACAGAACATCGACATAGAGACTAGCCCTGGGTCCCAAGCATCCACCTTTCTCTGGAGGGTACGTACCCCACCCGGGGATTCAAGCAGGGAGTTTGCCTT
Source organism: Balaenoptera ricei (assembly GCF_028023285.1). Lineage (NCBI taxonomy): Eukaryota > Metazoa > Chordata > Mammalia > Artiodactyla > Balaenopteridae > Balaenoptera > Balaenoptera ricei. Next base: position 31,018,182 of record NC_082658.1, on the reverse strand, counting down.
GTACAACTTAGGCAGGAAACTGGGAGGAGATGGAGGGCCACTCTACCTGCGCTCACACCACGTGGCCCGGAGAAGTTATCACGCAGCAGAATTCAACACCCTCCCACTACACGTGTGTAGCCAAAAGAGGCGCTGGGCAGTGGGTGTTCTCAGCCCAAGAGCAGTCCTTGTTCTGGGCCCCACCTGCTGTGTGGTTCAAAGGGTCTCTGAGTCTGCTCCTTTGGAGGCATTTCAGAGCTGACGCTATCCCTGGGCTGCCGAAGCAAAGAGGCATAGCGGCCTTTCACACTGAAGGCATGGGCTTGTTTCCCATTCAGAGAGTGTATGTGGGCCCTCCCAGGCTGGAGGCGCGTTAGCTGACACCCTTTGCGCTGTGCCCCTGGAAAATGCAAGTGGCTGTACCCGATGTGGGCTGCCTGGTGAAACAACTTGCAGTCACCAGCACCCTGAGTACCCTTCCTGCAGTGTGAGTCCTAGCTAGGTAAACTCGGCCTTCGGAGGCTAGAGGGGAGCAAACATGTTCAACTTGTGGGGAAAGTCTTTGACCGATGACCAATATGCTTGTGCTTGGGCGAGGGTTAGGCAGGAACTTTCCAACACAGGGTTTTTGCCTCACCGTAAGCCGTCCCTTTGGGCTGAAGCAGGCGGCGGGTCTGTCTGTATCACAGTCTGGGAAGGAGGGCCTCAGGTGAGTCTGCCCACTGACTGCCCTCCATCATAGCCAGCTGAGAAAATATGGCAAGGCTGATGGAACCCACTGACAGCGAAATGTTTCTCTTCAGAAGAGGAGATTTTGCTACCAAACGTCAGCAGCTCCTCAGAGTGCTGTTCTGGTGTAGACTGGGGCGAGCTCCCACGGTCCGAAGATTACGAACGGCTCTTTTCCAGTTGCTTCATCCGAGAGAGAGCCAGAAGGGCTGATCTCAACAAATAGGGCTGCACCCCGTGAGTGCTTCGGGCAGGGCAGTCCTGAGCCAGTGTGCCACCTAAGGAATGAAAGCCAAGTTTCCTAGCCACAGGAAAGCAGACCGAGGCCTGCTGTTTTCTCTAGGCGATTGACGTGAGCTTGAGGGTGAGGCCTATACTACATTGTGGAAAAGCTCGGGGTCACGGCTGTCTTTCTCCCTCTCTCGGTCCCATGCCCTGGGCTCAGCCATGGGGGAATGCTGAGGGGGAGAGACTGCCTCTCTGCCGGACTCAGAGGGCTTCCTCCCTTTCGGGCAATTCCGTTTGTGTCTTACTTCGTGGAGGAGGAATGAGGGCGCCCAGAGATATTCTGACATGAAATGCCTATCGACAGAGGATCTGGAGGAGCTGGTTTGTCAGTGGAAGGAGTCAAAAAGCCTGCATTCCTAAGGTCTCTCTGAGAACTGCCAGACACTCTGCCGTCATAGGCCTAAGAATTGGAAATTGTGACGGCAAGGCAACACCTGGAATCCTAGGAGGCAGTGGAAGTGCGGCTCTCAAACTGGATGGAAGAAGCTTCCAAGCATAGGGTTCTTTCATGTCCCAAAGAGAACCCGCGTGTCTGAGGCTGCTAGCCTTGTGGCTGGAGAGAACTGGCATCCCCGTGGGCCTGTCGGCTCATTTCCTCTTTCTGACCCTCGAAGGAAAGTCTTCCAAAAAGCCTTTGGGACCCGCTTAGAGAGAACAGCTGCGAAGCTGATGCACAGAACATCGACATAGAGACTAGCCCTGGGTCCCAAGCATCCATCTTTCTCTGGAGGGTACGTACCCCACCCGGGGATTCAAGCAGGGAGTTTGCCTTGTACAACTTAGGCAGGAAACTGGGAGGAGATGGAGGGCCACTCTACCTGCGCTCACACCACGTGGCCCGGAGAAGTTATCACGCAGCAGAATTCAACACCCTCCCACTACACGTGTGTAGCCAAAAGAGGCGCTGGGCAGTGGGTGTTCTCAGCCCAAGAGCAGTCCTTGTTCTGGGCCGCACCTGCTGTGTGGTTCAAAGGGTCTCTGAGTCTGCTCCTTTGGAGGCATTTCAGAGCTGACGCTATCCCTGGGCTGCCGAAGCAAAGAGGCATAGCGGCCTTTCACACTGAAGGCATGGGCTTGTTTCCCATTCAGAGAGTGTATGTGGGCCCTCCCAGGCTGGAGGCGCGTTAGCTGACACCCTTTGCGCTGTGCCCCTGGAAAATGCAAGTGGCTGTACCCGATGTGGGCTGCCTGGTGAAACAACTTGCAGTCACCAGCACCCTGAGTACCCTTCCTGCAGTGTGAGTCCTAGCTAGGTAAACTCGGCCTTCGGAGGCTAGAGGGGAGCAAACATGTTCAACTTGTGGGGAAAGTCTTTGACCGATGACCAATATGCTTGTGCTTGGGCGAGGGTTAGGCAGGAACTTTCCAACACAGGGTTTTTGCCTCACCGTAAGCCGTCCCTTTGGGCTGAAGCAGGCGGCGGGTCTGTCTGTATCACAGTCTGGGAAGGAGGGCCTCAGGTGAGTCTGCCCACTGACTGCCCTCCATCATAGCCAGCTGAGAAAATATGGCAAGGCTGATGGAACCCACTGACAGCGAAATGTTTCTCTTCAGAAGAGGAGAGTTTGCTACCAAACGTCAGCAGCTCCTCAGAGTGCTGTTCTGGTGTAGACTGGGGCGAGCTCCCACGGTCCGAAGATTACGAACGGCTCTTTTCCAGTTGCTTCATCCGAGAGAGAGCCAGAAGGGCTGATCTCAACAAATAGGGCTGCACCCCGTGAGTGCTTCGGGCAGGGCAGTCCTGAGCCAGTGTGCCACCTAAGGAATGAAAGCCAAGTTTCCTAGCCACAGGAAAGCAGACCGAGGCCTGCTGTTTTCTCTAGGCGATTGACGTGAGCTTGAGGGTGAGGCCTATACTACATTGTGGAAAAGCTCGGGGTCACGGCTGTCTTTCTCCCTCTCTCGGTCCCATGCCCTGGGCTCAGCCATGGGGGAATGCTGAGGGGGAGAGACTGCCTCTCTGCCGGACTCAGAGGGCTTCCTCCCTTTCGGGCAATTCCGTTTGTGTCTTACTTCGTGGAGGAGGAATGAGGGCGCCCAGAGATATTCTGACATGAAATGCCTATCGACAGAGGATCTGGAGGAGCTGGTTTGTCAGTGGAAGGAGTCAAAAAGCCTGCATTCCTAAGGTCTCTCTGAGAACTGCCAGACACTCTGCCGTCATAGGCCTAAGAATTGGAAATTGTGACGGCAAGGCAACACCTGGAATCCTAGGAGGCAGTGGAAGTGCGGCTCTCAAACTGGATGGAAGAAGCTTCCAAGCATAGGGTTCTTTCATGTCCCAAAGAGAACCCGCGTGTCTGAGGCTGCTAGCCTTGTGGCTGGAGAGAACTGGCATCCCCGTGGGCCTGTCGGCTCATTTCCTCTTTCTGACCCTCGAAGGAAAGTCTTCCAAAAAGCCTTTGGGACCCGCTTAGAGAGAACAGCTGCGAAGCTGATGCACAGAACATCGACATAGAGACTAGCCCTGGGTCCCAAGCATCCACCTTTCTCTGGAGGGTACGTACCCCACCCGGGGATTCAAGCAGGGAGTTTGCCTTGTACAACTTAGGCAGGAAACTGGGAGGAGATGGAGGGCCACTCTACCTGCGCTCACACCACGTGGCCCGGAGAAGTTATCACGCAGCAGAATTCAACACCCTCCCACTACACGTGTGTAGCCAAAAGAGGCGCTGGGCAGTGGGTGTTCTCAGCCCAAGAGCAGTCCTTGTTCTGGGCCCCACCTGCTGTGTGGTTCAAAGGGTCTCTGAGTCTGCTCCTTTGGAGGCATTTCAGAGCTGACGCTATCCCTGGGCTGCCGAAGCAAAGAGGCATAGCGGCCTTTCACACTGAAGGCATGGGCTTGTTTCCCATTCAGAGAGTGTATGTGGGCCCTCCCAGGCTGGAGGCGCGTTAGCTGACACCCTTTGCGCTGTGCCCCTGGAAAATGCAAGTGGCTGTACCCGATGTGGGCTGCCTGGTGAAACAACTTGCAGTCACCAGCACCCTGAGTACCCTTCCTGCAGTGTGAGTCCTAGCTAGGTAAACTCGGCCTTCGGAGGCTAGAGGGGAGCAAACATGTTCAACTTGTGGGGAAAGTCTTTGACCGATGACCAATATGCTTGTGCTTGGGCGAGGGTTAGGCAGGAACTTTCCAACACAGGGTTTTTGCCTCACCGTAAGCCGTCCCTTTGGGCTGAAGCAGGCGGCGGGTCTGTCTGTATCACAGTCTGGGAAGGAGGGCCTCAGGTGAGTCTGCCCACTGACTGCCCTCCATCATAGCCAGCTGAGAAAATATGGCAAGGCTGATGGAACCCACTGACAGCGAAATGTTTCTCTTCAGAAGAGGAGATTTTGCTACCAAACGTCAGCAGCTCCTCAGAGTGCTGTTCTGGTGTAGACTGGGGCGAGCTCCCACGGTCCGAAGATTACGAACGGCTCTTTTCCAGTTGCTTCATCCGAGAGAGAGCCAGAAGGGCTGATCTCAACAAATAGGGCTGCACCCCGTGAGTGCTTCGGGCAGGGCAGTCCTGAGCCAGTGTGCCACCTAAGGAATGAAAGCCAAGTTTCCTAGCCACAGGAAAGCAGACCGAGGCCTGCTGTTTTCTCTAGGCGATTGACGTGAGCTTGAGGGTGAGGCCTATACTACATTGTGGAAAAGCTCGGGGTCACGGCTGTCTTTCTCCCTCTCTCGGTCCCATGCCCTGGGCTCAGCCATGGGGGAATGCTGAGGGGGAGAGACTGCCTCTCTGCCGGACTCAGAGGGCTTCCTCCCTTTCGGGCAATTCCGTTTGTGTCTTACTTCGTGGAGGAGGAATGAGGGCGCCCAGAGATCTTCTGACATGAAATGGCTAACAACAGAGGACCTGGAGGAGCTGGTTTGTCAGTGGAAGGAGCCAAGAAGCCTGCATTCCTAAGGTCTCTCTGAGAACTGCCAGACACTCTGCCGTCATAGGCCTAAGAATTGGAAATTGTGACGGCAAGGCAACACCTGGAATCCTAGGAGGCAGTGGAAGTGCGGCTCTCAAACTGGATGGAAGAATCTTCCAAGCATAGGGTTCTTTCATGTCCCAAAGAGAACCCAAGTGTCTGAGGCTGCTAGCCTTGTGGCTGGAGAGAACTGGCATCCCCGTGGGCCTGTCGGCTCATTTCCTCTTTCTGACCCGCGAAGGAAAGTCTTCCAAAAAGCCTTTGGGACCCGCTTAGAGAGAACAGCTGCGAAGCTGATGCACAGAACATCGACATAGAGACTAGCCCTGGGTCCCAAGCAGCCACCTATCTCTGGAGGGTACGTACCCCACCCGGGGATTCAAGCAGGGAGTTTGCCTTGTACAGCTTAGGCAGGAAACCGGGAGGAGATGGAGGGCCACTCTACCTGCGCTCACACTACCTGGCCCGGAGAAGTTATCTCGCAGCAGAATTCTACACCCTCCCACTACACGTGTGTAGCCAAAAGAGGCGCTGGGCAGTGGGTGTTCTCAGCCCAAGAGCAGTCCTTGTTCTGGGCCGCACCTGCTCCGTGGTTCAAAGGGTCTCTGAGTCTGCTCCTTTGGAGGCATTTCAGAGCTGACGCTATCCCTGGGCTGCCGAAGCAAAGAGGCATAGCGGCCTTTCACACTGAAGGCATGGGCTTGTTTCCCATTCAGCGAGTGTATGTGGCCCCTCCCAGGCTGGAGGCGCGTCAGGTGACACCATTTGCGCTGCCCCTGGAAAATGCAAGTGGCTGTACCCGATGTGGGCTGCCTGGTGAAACAACTTGCAGTCACCAGCACCCTGAGTACCTTTCCTGAAGTGTGAGTCCTAGCTAGGTAAACTCGGCCTTCGGAGGCTAGAGGGGAGCAAACATGTTCAACTGGTGGGGAAAGTCTTTGACCGATGACCAATAGGCTTGTGCTTGGGCGAGGGTTAGGCAGGAACTTTCCAACACAGGGTTTTTACCTCACCGTAAGCCGTCCCTTTGGGCTGAAGCAGGCGGCGGGTCTGTCTGTATCACAGTCTGGGAAGGAGGGCCTCAGGTGAGTCTGCCCACTGACTGCCCTCCATCATAGCCAGCTGAGAAAATATGGCAAGGCTGATGGAACCCACTGACAGCGAAATGTTTCTCTTCAGAAGAGGAGATTTTGCTACCAAACGTCAGCAGCTCCTCAGAGTGCTGTTCTGGTGTAGACTGGGGCGAGCTCCCACGGTCCGAAGATTACGAACGGCTCTTTTCCAGTTGCTTCATCCGAGAGAGAGCCAGAAGGGCTGATCTCAACAAATAGGGCTGCACCCCGTGAGTGCTTCGGGCAGGGCAGTCCTGAGCCAGTGTGCCACCTAAGGAATGAAAGCCAAGTTTCCTAGCCACAGGAAAGCAGACCGAGGCCTGCTGTTTTCTCTAGGCGATTGACGTGAGCTTGAGGGTGAGGCCTATACTACATTGTGGAAAAGCTCGGGGTCACGGCTGTCTTTCTCCCTCTCTCGGTCCCATGCCCTGGGCTCAGCCATGGGGGAATGCTGAGGGGGAGAGACTGCCTCTCTGCCGGACTCAGAGGGCTTCCTCCCTTTCGGGCAATTCCGTTTGTGTCTTACTTCGTGGAGGAGGAATGAGGGCGCCCAGAGATATTCTGACATGAAATGCCTATCGACAGAGGATCTGGAGGAGCTGGTTTGTCAGTGGAAGGAGCCAAAAAGCCTGCATTCCTAAGGTCTCTCTGAGAACTGCCAGACACTCTGCCGTCATAGGCCTAAGAATTGGAAATTGTGACGGCAAGGCAACACCTGGAATCCTAGGAGGCAGTGGAAGTGCGGCTCTCAAACTGGATGGAAGAAGCTTCCAAGCATAGTGTTCTTTCATGTCCCAAAGAGAACCCGCGTGTCTGAGGCTGCTAGCGTTGTGGCTGGAGAGAACTGGCATCCCCGTGGGCCTGTCGGCTCATTTCCTCTTTCTGACCCTCGAAGGAAAGTCTTCCAAAAAGCCTTTGGGACCCGCTTAGAGAGAACAGCTGCGAAGCTGATGCACAGAACATCGACATAGAGACTAGCCCTGGGTCCCAAGCATCCACCTTTCTCTGGAGGGTACGTACCCCACCCGGGGATTCAAGCAGGGAGTTTGCCTTGTACAACTTAGGCAGGAAACTGGGAGGAGATGGAGGGCCACTCTACCTGCGCTCACACCACGTGGCCCGGAGAAGTTATCACGCAGCAGAATTCAACACCCTCCCACTACACGTGTGTAGCCAAAAGAGGCGCTGGGCAGTGGGTGTTCTCAGCCCAAGAGCAGTCCTTGTTCTGGGCCGCACCTGCTCTGCGGTTCAAAGGGTCTCTGAGTCTGCTCCTTTGGAGGCATTTCAGAGCTGACGCTATCCCTGGGCTGCCGAAGCAAAGAGGCATAGCGGCCTTTCACACTGAAGGCATGGGCTTGTTTCCCATTCAGAGAGTGTATGTGGCCCCTCCCAGGCTGGAGGCGCGTTAGCTGACACCCTTTGCGCTGTGCCCCTGGAAAATGCAAGTGGCTGTACCCGATGTGGGCTGCCTGGTGAAACAACTTGCAGTCACCAGCACCCTGAGTACCCTTCCTGCAGTGTGAGTCCTAGCTAGGTAAACTCGGCCTTCGGAGGCTAGAGGGGAGCAAACATGTTCAACTTGTGGGGAAAGTCTTTGACCGATGACCGATTTGCTTGTGCTTGGGCGAGGGTTAGGCAGGAACTTTCCAACACAGGGTTTTTGCCTCACCGTAAGCCGTCCCTTTGGGCTGAAGCAGGCGGCGGGTCTGTCTGTATCACAGTCTGGGAAGGAGGGCCTCAGGTGAGTCTGCCCACTGACTGCCCTCCATCATAGCCAGCTGAGAAAATATGGCAAGGCTGATGGAACCCACTGACAGCGAAATGTTTCTCTTCAGAAGAGGAGATTTTGCTACCAAACGTCAGCAGCTCCTCAGAGTGCTGTTCTGGTGTAGACTGGTGCGAGCTCCCACGGTCCGAAGATTACGAACGGCTCTTTTCCAGTTGCTTCATCCGAGAGAGAGCCAGAAGGGCTGATCTCAACAAATAGGGCTGCACCCCGTGAGTGCTTCGGGCAGGGCAGTCCTGAGCCAGTGTGCCACCTAAGGAATGAAAGCCAAGTTTCCTAGCCACAGGAAAGCAGACCGAGGCCTGCTGTTTTCTCTAGGCGATTGACGTGAGCTTGAGGGTGAGGCCTATACTACATTGTGGAAAAGCTCGGGGTCACGGCTGTCTTTCTCCCTCTCTCGGTCCCATGCCCTGGGCTCAGCCATGGGGGAATGCTGAGGGGGAGAGACTGCCTCTCTGCCGGACTCAGAGGGCTTCCTCCCTTTCGGGCAATTCCGTTTGTGTCTTACTTCGTGGAGGAGGAATGAGGGCACCCAGAGATATTCTGACATGAAATGCCTATCGACAGAGGATCTGGAGGAGCTGGTTTGTCAGTGGAAGGAGCCAAAAAGCCTGCATTCCTAAGGTCTCTCTGAGAACTGCCAGACACTCTGCCGTCATAGGCCTAAGAATTGGAAATTGTGACGGCAAGGCAACACCTGGAATCCTAGGAGGCAGTGGAAGTGCGGCTCTCAAACTGGATGGAAGAAGCTTCCAAGCATAGTGTTCTTTCATGTCCCAAAGAGAACCCGCGTGTCTGAGGCTGCTAGCGTTGTGGCTGGAGAGAACTGGCATCCCCGTGGGCCTGTCGGCTCATTTCCTCTTTCTGACCCTCGAAGGAAAGTCTTCCAAAAAGCCTTTGGGACCCGCTTAGAGAGAACAGCTGCGAAGCTGATGCACAGAACATCGACATAGAGACTAGCCCTGGGTCCCAAGCATCCACCTTTCTCTGGAGGGTACGTACCCCACCCGGGGATTCAAGCAGGGAGTTTGCCTTGTACAACTTAGGCAGGAAACTGGGAGGAGATGGAGGGCCACTCTACCTGCGCTCACACCACGTGGCCCGGAGAAGTTATCACGCAGCAGAATTCAACACCCTCCCACTACACGTGTGTAGCCAAAAGAGGCGCTGGGCAGTGGGTGTTCTCAGCCCAAGAGCAGTCCTTGTTCTGGGCCGCACCTGCTCTGTGGTTCAAAGGGTCTCTGAGTCTGCTCCTTTGGAGGCATTTCAGAGCTGACGCTATCCCTGGGCTGCCGAAGCAAGGAGTCATAGCGGCCTTTCACACTGAAGGCATGGGCTTGTTTCCCATTCAGAGAGTGTATGTGGGCCCTCCCAGGCTGGAGGCGCGTTAGCTGACACCCTTTGCGCTGTGCACCTGGAAAATGCAAGTGGCTGTACCCGATGTGGGCTGCCTGGTGAAACAACTTGCAGTCACCAGCACCCTGAGTACCCTTCCTGCAGTGTGAGTCCTAGCTAGGTAAACTCGGCCTTCGGAGGCTAGAGGGGAGCAAACATGTTCAACTTGTGGGGAAAGTCTTTGGCCGATGACCAATATGCTTGTGCTTGGGCGAGGGTTAGGCAGGAACTTTCCAACACAGGGTTTTTGCCTCACCGTAAGCCGTCCCTTTGGGCTGAAGCAGGCGGCGGGTCTGTCTGTATCACAGTCTGGGAAGGAGGGCCTCAGGTGAGTCTGCCCACTGACTGCCCTCCATCATAGCCAGCTGAGAAAATATGGCAAGGCTGATGGAACCCACTGACAGCGAAATGTTTCTCTTCAGAAGAGGAGATTTTGCTACCAAACGTCAGCAGCTCCTCAGAGTGCTGTTCTGGTGTAGACTGGGGCGAGCTCCCACGGTCCGAAGATTACGAACGGCTCTTTTCCAGTTGCTTCATCCGAGAGAGAGCCAGAAGGGCTGATCTCAACAAATAGGGCTGCACCCCGTGAGTGCTTCGGGCAGGGCAGTCCTGAGCCAGTGTGCCACCTAAGGAATGAAAGCCAAGTTTCCTAGCCACAGGAAAGCAGACCGAGGCCTGCTGTTTTCTCTAGGCGATTGACGTGAGCTTGAGGGTGAGGCCTATACTACATTGTGGAAAAGCTCGGGGTCACGGCTGTCTTTCTCCCTCTCTCGGTCCCATGCCCTGGGCTCAGCCATGGGGGAATGCTGAGGGGGAGAGACTGCCTCTCTGCCGGACTCAGAGGGCTTCCTCCCTTTCGGGCAATTCCGTTTGTGTCTTACTTCGTGGAGGAGGAATGAGGGCGCCCAGAGATATTCTGACATGAAATGCCTATCGACAGAGGATCTGGAGGAGCTGGTTTGTCAGTGGAAGGAGTCAAAAAGCCTGCATTCCTAAGGTCTCTCTGAGAACTGCCAGACACTCTGCCGTCATAGGCCTAAGAATTGGAAATTGTGACGGCAAGGCAACACCTGGAATCCTAGGAGGCAGTGGAAGTGCGGCTCTCAAACTGGATGGAAGAAGCTTCCAAGCATAGGGTTCTTTCATGTCCCAAAGAGAACCCGCGTGTCTGAGGCTGCTAGCCTTGTGGCTGGAGAGAACTGGCATCCCCGTGGGCCTGTCGGCTCATTTCCTCTTTCTGACCCTCGAAGGAAAGTCTTCCAAAAAGCCTTTGGGACCCGCTTAGAGAGAACAGCTGCGAAGCTGATGCACAGAACATCGACATAGAGACTAGCCCTGGGTCCCAAGCATCCACCTTTCTCTGGAGGGTACGTACCCCACCCGGGGATTCAAGCAGGGAGTTTGCCTTGTACAACTTAGGCAGGAAACTGGGAGGAGATGGAGGGCCACTCTACCTGCGCTCACACCACGTGGCCCGGAGAAGTTATCACGCAGCAGAATTCAACACCCTCCCACTACACGTGTGTAGCCAAAAGAGGCGCTGGGCAGTGGGTGTTCTCAGCCCAAGAGCAGTCCTTGTTCTGGGCCCCACCTGCTGTGTGGTTCAAAGGGTCTCTGAGTCTGCTCCTTTGGAGGCATTTCAGAGCTGACGCTATCCCTGGGCTGCCGAAGCAAAGAGGCATAGCGGCCTTTCACACTGAAGGCATGGGCTTGTTTCCCATTCAGAGAGTGTATGTGGGCCCTCCCAGGCTGGAGGCGCGTTAGCTGACACCCTTTGCGCTGTGCCCCTGGAAAATGCAAGTGGCTGTACCCGATGTGGGCTGCCTGGTGAAACAACTTGCAGTCACCAGCACCCTGAGTACCCTTCCTGCAGTGTGAGTCCTAGCTAGGTAAACTCGGCCTTCGGAGGCTAGAGGGGAGCAAACATGTTCAACTTGTGGGGAAAGTCTTTGACCGATGACCAATATGCTTGTGCTTGGGCGAGGGTTAGGCAGGAACTTTCCAACACAGGGTTTTTGCCTCACCGTAAGCCGTCCCTTTGGGCTGAAGCAGGCGGCGGGTCTGTCTGTATCACAGTCTGGGAAGGAGGGCCTCAGGTGAGTCTGCCCACTGACTGCCCTCCATCATAGCCAGCTGAGAAAATATGGCAAGGCTGATGGAACCCACTGACAGCGAAATGTTTCTCTTCAGAAGAGGAGAGTTTGCTACCAAACGTCAGCAGCTCCTCAGAGTGCTGTTCTGGTGTAGACTGGGGCGAGCTCCCACGGTCCGAAGATTACGAACGGCTCTTTTCCAGTTGCTTCATCCGAGAGAGAGCCAGAAGGGCTGATCTCAACAAATAGGGCTGCACCCCGTGAGTGCTTCGGGCAGGGCAGTCCTGAGCCAGTGTGCCACCTAAGGAATGAAAGCCAAGTTTCCTAGCCACAGGAAAGCAGACCGAGGCCTGCTGTTTTCTCTAGGCGATTGACGTGAGCTTGAGGGTGAGGCCTATACTACATTGTGGAAAAGCTCGGGGTCACGGCTGTCTTTCTCCCTCTCTCGGTCCCATGCCCTGGGCTCAGCCATGGGGGAATGCTGAGGGGGAGAGACTGCCTCTCTGCCGGACTCAGAGGGCTTCCTCCCTTTCGGGCAATTCCGTTTGTGTCTTACTTCGTGGAGGAGGAATGAGGGCGCCCAGAGATATTCTGACATGAAATGCCTATCGACAGAGGATCTGGAGGAGCTGGTTTGTCAGTGGAAGGAGTCAAAAAGCCTGCATTCCTAAGGTCTCTCTGAGAACTGCCAGACACTCTGCCGTCATAGGCCTAAGAATTGGAAATTGTGACGGCAAGGCAACACCTGGAATCCTAGGAGGCAGTGGAAGTGCGGCTCTCAAACTGGATGGAAGAAGCTTCCAAGCATAGGGTTCTTTCATGTCCCAAAGAGAACCCGCGTGTCTGAGGCTGCTAGCCTTGTGGCTGGAGAGAACTGGCATCCCCGTGGGCCTGTCGGCTCATTTCCTCTTTCTGACCCTCGAAGGAAAGTCTTCCAAAAAGCCTTTGGGACCCGCTTAGAGAGAACAGCTGCGAAGCTGATGCACAGAACATCGACATAGAGACTAGCCCTGGGTCCCAAGCATCCACCTTTCTCTGGAGGGTACGTACCCCACCCGGGGATTCAAGCAGGGAGTTTGCCTTGTACAACTTAGGCAGGAAACTGGGAGGAGATGGAGGGCCACTCTACCTGCGCTCACACCACGTGGCCCGGAGAAGTTATCACGCAGCAGAATTCAACACCCTCCCACTACACGTGTGTAGCCAAAAGAGGCGCTGGGCAGTGGGTGTTCTCAGCCCAAGAGCAGTCCTTGTTCTGGGCCCCACCTGCTGTGTGGTTCAAAGGGTCTCTGAGTCTGCTCCTTTGGAGGCATTTCAGAGCTGACGCTATCCCTGGGCTGCCGAAGCAAAGAGGCATAGCGGCCTTTCACACTGAAGGCATGGGCTTGTTTCCCATTCAGAGAGTGTATGTGGGCCCTCCCAGGCTGGAGGCGCGTTAGCTGACACCCTTTGCGCTGTGCACCTGGAAAATGCAAGTGGCTGTACCCGATGTGGGCTGCCTGGTGAAACAACTTGCAGTCACCAGCACCCTGAGTACCCTTCCTGCAGTGTGAGTCCTAGCTAGGTAAACTCGGCCTTCGGAGGCTAGAGGGGAGCAAACATGTTCAACTTGTGGGGAAAGTCTTTGACCGATGACCAATATGCTTGTGCTTGGGCGAGGGTTAGGCAGGAACTTTCCAACACAGGGTTTTTGCCTCACCGTAAGCCGTCCCTTTGGGCTGAAGCAGGCGGCGGGTCTGTCTGTATCACAGTCTGGGAAGGAGGGCCTCAGGTGAGTCTGCCCACTGACTGCCCTCCATCATAGCCAGCTGAGAAAATATGGCAAGGCTGATGGAACCCACTGACAGCGAAATGTTTCTCTTCAGAAGAGGAGATTTTGCTACCAAACGTCAGCAGCTCCTCAGAGTGCTGTTCTGGTGTAGACTGGGGCGAGCTCCCACGGTCCGAAGATTACGAACGGCTCTTTTCCAGTTGCTTCATCCGAGAGAGAGCCAGAAGGGCTGATCTCAACAAATAGGGCTGCACCCCGTGAGTGCTTCGGGCAGGGCAGTCCTGAGCCAGTGTGCCACCTAAGGAATGAAAGCCAAGTTTCCTAGCCACAGGAAAGCAGACCGAGGCCTGCTGTTTTCTCTAGGCGATTGACGTGAGCTTGAGGGTGAGGCCTATACTACATTGTGGAAAAGCTCGGGGTCACGGCTGTCTTTCTCCCTCTCTCGGTCCCATGCCCTGGGCTCAGCCATGGGGGAATGCTGAGGGGGAGAGACTGCCTCTCTGCCGGACTCAGAGGGCTTCCTCCCTTTCGGGCAATTCCGTTTGTGTCTTACTTCGTGGAGGAGGAATGAGGGCGCCCAGAGATATTCTGACATGAAATGCCTATCGACAGAGGATCTGGAGGAGCTGGTTTGTCAGTGGAAGGAGTCAAAAAGCCTGCATTCCTAAGGTCTCTCTGAGAACTGCCAGACACTCTGCCGTCATAGGCCTAAGAATTGGAAATTGTGACGGCAAGGCAACACCTGGAATCCTAGGAGGCAGTGGAAGTGCGGCTCTCAAACTGGATGGAAGAAGCTTCCAAGCATAGGGTTCTTTCATGTCCCAAAGAGAACCCGCGTGTCTGAGGCTGCTAGCCTTGTGGCTGGAGAGAACTGGCATCCCCGTGGGCCTGTCGGCTCATTTCCTCTTTCTGACCCTCGAAGGAAAGTCTTCCAAAAAGCCTTTGGGACCCGCTTAGAGAGAACAGCTGCGAAGCTGATGCACAGAACATCGACATAGAGACTAGCCCTGGGTCCCAAGCATCCATCTTTCTCTGGAGGGTACGTACCCCACCCGGGGATTCAAGCAGGGAGTTTGCCTTGTACAACTTAGGCAGGAAACTGGGAGGAGATGGAGGGCCACTCTACCTGCGCTCACACCACGTGGCCCGGAGAAGTTATCACGCAGCAGAATTCAACACCCTCCCACTACACGTGTGTAGCCAAAAGAGGCGCTGGGCAGTGGGTGTTCTCAGCCCAAGAGCAGTCCTTGTTCTGGGCCGCACCTGCTGTGTGGTTCAAAGGGTCTCTGAGTCTGCTCCTTTGGAGGCATTTCAGAGCTGACGCTATCCCTGGGCTGCCGAAGCAAAGAGGCATAGCGGCCTTTCACACTGAAGGCATGGGCTTGTTTCCCATTCAGAGAGTGTATGTGGGCCCTCCCAGGCTGGAGGCGCGTTAGCTGACACCCTTTGCGCTGTGCCCCTGGAAAATGCAAGTGGCTGTACCCGATGTGGGCTGCCTGGTGAAACAACTTGCAGTCACCAGCACCCTGAGTACCCTTCCTGCAGTGTGAGTCCTAGCTAGGTAAACTCGGCCTTCGGAGGCTAGAGGGGAGCAAACATGTTCAACTTGTGGGGAAAGTCTTTGACCGATGACCAATATGCTTGTGCTTGGGCGAGGGTTAGGCAGGAACTTTCCAACACAGGGTTTTTGCCTCACCGTAAGCCGTCCCTTTGGGCTGAAGCAGGCGGCGGGTCTGTCTGTATCACAGTCTGGGAAGGAGGGCCTCAGGTGAGTCTGCCCACTGACTGCCCTCCATCATAGCCAGCTGAGAAAATATGGCAAGGCTGATGGAACCCACTGACAGCGAAATGTTTCTCTTCAGAAGAGGAGAGTTTGCTACCAAACGTCAGCAGCTCCTCAGAGTGCTGTTCTGGTGTAGACTGGGGCGAGCTCCCACGGTCCGAAGATTACGAACGGCTCTTTTCCAGTTGCTTCATCCGAGAGAGAGCCAGAAGGGCTGATCTCAACAAATAGGGCTGCACCCCGTGAGTGCTTCGGGCAGGGCAGTCCTGAGCCAGTGTGCCACCTAAGGAATGAAAGCCAAGTTTCCTAGCCACAGGAAAGCAGACCGAGGCCTGCTGTTTTCTCTAGGCGATTGACGTGAGCTTGAGGGTGAGGCCTATACTACATTGTGGAAAAGCTCGGGGTCACGGCTGTCTTTCTCCCTCTCTCGGTCCCATGCCCTGGGCTCAGCCATGGGGGAATGCTGAGGGGGAGAGACTGCCTCTCTGCCGGACTCAGAGGGCTTCCTCCCTTTCGGGCAATTCCGTTTGTGTCTTACTTCGTGGAGGAGGAATGAGGGCGCCCAGAGATATTCTGACATGAAATGCCTATCGACAGAGGATCTGGAGGAGCTGGTTTGTCAGTGGAAGGAGCCAAAAAGCCTGCATTCCTAAGGTCTCTCTGAGAACTGCCAGACACTCTGCCGTCATAGGCCTAAGAATTGGAAATTGTGACGGCAAGGCAACACCTGGAATCCTAGGAGGCAGTGGAAGTGCGGCTCTCAAACTGGATGGAAGAAGCTTCCAAGCATAGGGTTCTTTCATGTCCCAAAGAGAACCCGCGTGTCTGAGGCTGCTAGCGTTGTGGCTGGAGAGAACTGGCATCCCCGTGGGCCTGTCGGCTCATTTCCTCTTTCTGACCCTCGAAGGAAAGTCTTCCAAAAAGCCTTTGGGACCCGCTTAGAGAGAACAGCTGCGAAGCTGATGCACAGAACATCGACATAGAGACTAGCCCTGGGTCCCAAGCATCCACCTTTCTCTGGAGGGTACGTACCCCACCCGGGGATTCAAGCAGGGAGTTTGCCTTGTACAACTTAGGCAGGAAACTGGGAGGAGATGGAGGGCCACTCTACCTGCGCTCACACCACGTGGCCCGGAGAAGTTATCACGCAGCAGAATTCAACACCCTCCCACTACACGTGTGTAGCCAAAAGAGGCGCTGGGCAGTGGGTGTTCTCAGCCCAAGAGCAGTCCTTGTTCTGGGCCCCACCTGCTGTGTGGTTCAAAGGGTCTCTGAGTCTGCTCCTTTGGAGGCATTTCAGAGCTGACGCTATCCCTGGGCTGCCGAAGCAAAGAGGCATAGCGGCCTTTCACACTGAAGGCATGGGCTTGTTTCCCATTCAGAGAGTGTATGTGGGCCCTCCCAGGCTGGAGGCGCGTTAGCTGACACCCTTTGCGCTGTGCCCCTGGAAAATGCAAGTGGCTGTACCCGATGTGGGCTGCCTGGTGAAACAACTTGCAGTCACCAGCACCCTGAGTACCCTTCCTGCAGTGTGAGTCCTAGCTAGGTAAACTCGGCCTTCGGAGGCTAGAGGGGAGCAAACATGTTCAACTTGTGGGGAAAGTCTTTGACCGATGACCAATATGCTTGTGCTTGGGCGAGGGTTAGGCAGGAACTTTCCAACACAGGGTTTTTGCCTCACCGTAAGCCGTCCCTTTGGGCTGAAGCAGGCGGCGGGTCTGTCTGTATCACAGTCTGGGAAGGAGGGCCTCAGGTGAGTCTGCCCACTGACTGCCCTCCATCATAGCCAGCTGAGAAAATATGGCAAGGCTGATGGAACCCACTGACAGCGAAATGTTTCTCTTCAGAAGAGGAGATTTTGCTACCAAACGTCAGCAGCTCCTCAGAGTGCTGTTCTGGTGTAGACTGGGGCGAGCTCCCACGGTCCGAAGATTACGAACGGCTCTTTTCCAGTTGCTTCATCCGAGAGAGAGCCAGAAGGGCTGATCTCAACAAATAGGGCTGCACCCCGTGAGTGCTTCGGGCAGGGCAGTCCTGAGCCAGTGTGCCACCTAAGGAATGAAAGCCAAGTTTCCTAGCCACAGGAAAGCAGACCGAGGCCTGCTGTTTTCTCTAGGCGATTGACGTGAGCTTGAGGGTGAGGCCTATACTACATTGTGGAAAAGCTCGGGGTCACGGCTGTCTTTCTCCCTCTCTCGGTCCCATGCCCTGGGCTCAGCCATGGGGGAATGCTGAGGGGGAGAGACTGCCTCTCTGCCGGACTCAGAGGGCTTCCTCCCTTTCGGGCAATTCCGTTTGTGTCTTACTTCGTGGAGGAGGAATGAGGGCGCCCAGAGATATTCTGACATGAAATGCCTATCGACAGAGGATCTGGAGGAGCTGGTTTGTCAGTGGAAGGAGCCAAAAAGCCTGCATTCCTAAGGTCTCTCTGAGAACTGCCAGACACTCTGCCGTCATAGGCCTAAGAATTGGAAATTGTGACGGCAAGGCAACACCTGGAATCCTAGGAGGCAGTGGAAGTGCGGCTCTCAAACTGGATGGAAGAAGCTTCCAAGCATAGGGTTCTTTCATGTCCCAAAGAGAACCCGCGTGTCTGAGGCTGCTAGCCTTGTGGCTGGAGAGAACTGGCATCCCCGTGGGCCTGTCGGCTCATTTCCTCTTTCTGACCCTCGAAGGAAAGTCTTCCAAAAAGCCTTTGGGACCCGCTTAGAGAGAACAGCTGCGAAGCTGATGCACAGAACATCGACATAGAGACTAGCCCTGGGTCCCAAGCATCCATCTTTCTCTGGAGGGTACGTACCCCACCCGGGGATTCAAGCAGGGAGTTTGCCTTGTACAACTTAGGCAGGAAACTGGGAGGAGATGGAGGGCCACTCTACCTGCGCTCACACCACGTGGCCCGGAGAAGTTATCACGCAGCAGAATTCAACACCCTCCCACTACACGTGTGTAGCCAAAAGAGGCGCTGGGCAGTGGGTGTTCTCAGCCCAAGAGCAGTCCTTGTTCTGGGCCGCACCTGCTCTGTGGTTCAAAGGGTCTCTGAGTCTGCTCCTTTGGAGGCATTTCAGAGCTGACGCTATCCCTGGGCTGCCGAAGCAAAGAGGCATAGCGGCCTTTCACACTGAAGGCATGGGCTTGTTTCCCATTCAGAGAGTGTATGTGGCCCCTCCCAGGCTGGAGGCGCGTTAGCTGACACCCTTTGCGCTGTGCCCCTGGAAAATCCAAGTGGCTGTACCCGATGTGGGCTGCCTGGTGAAACAACTTGCAGTCACCAGCACCCTGAGTACCCTTCCTGCAGTGTGAGTCCTAGCTAGGTAAACTCGGCCTTCGGAGGCTAGAGGGCAGCAAACATGTTCAACTTGTGGGGAAAGTCTTTGACCGATGACCAATTTGCTTGTGCTTGGGCGAGGGTTAGGCAGGAACTTTCCAACACAGGGTTTTTGCCTCACCGTAAGCCATCCCTTTGGGCTGAAGCAGGCGGCGGGTCTGTCTGTATCACAGTCTGGGAAGGAGGGCCTCAGGTGAGTCTGCCCACTGACTGCCCTCCATCATAGCCAGCTGAGAAAATATGGCAAGGCTGATGGAACCCACTGACAGCGAAATGTTTCTCTTCAGAAGAGGAGATTTTGCTACCAAACGTCAGCAGCTCCTCAGAGTGCTGTTCTGGTGTAGACTGGGGCGAGCTCGCACGGTCCGAAGATTACGAACGGCTCTTTTCCAGTTGCTTCATCCGAGAGAGAGCCAGAAGGGCTGATCTCAACAAATAGGGCTGCACCCCGTGAGTGCTTCGGGCAGGGCAGTCCTGAGCCAGTGTGCCACCTAAGGAATGAAAGCCAAGTTTCCTAGCCACAGGAAAGCAGACCGAGGCCTGCTGTTTTCTCTAGGCGATTGACGTGAGCCTGAGGGTGAGGCCTATACTACGTTGTGGAAAAGCTCGGGGTCACGGCTGTCTTCCTCCCTCTCTCGGTCCCATGCCCTGGGCTCAGCCATGGGGGAATGCGGAGTGGGAGAGACTGCCTCTCTGCCGGACTCAGAAGGCTTCCTCCCTTTAGGGCAATTCCGTTTGTGTCTTACTTCGTGGAGGAGGAATGAGGGCGCCCAGAGATCTTCTGACATGAAATGGCTAACGACAGAGGACCTGGAGGAGCTGGTTTGTCAGTGGAAGGAGCCAAGAAGCCTGCATTCCTAAGGTCTCTCTGAGAACTGCCAGACGCTCTGCCGTCATAGGCCTACGAAGTGGAAATTGTGACGGCAAGGCAACACCTGGAATCCTAGGAGGCAGTGGAAGTGCGGCTCTCAAACTGGATGGAAGAATCTTCCAAGCATAGGGTTCTTTCATGTCCCAAAGAGAACCCAAGTGTCTGAGGCTGCTAGCCTTGTGGCTGGAGAGAACTGGCATCCCCGTGGGCCTGTCGGCTCATTTCCTCTTTCTGACCCGCGAAGGAAAGTCTTCCAAAAAGCCTTTGGGACCCGCTTAGAGAGAACAGCTGCGAAGCTGATGCACAGAACATCGACATAGAGACTAGCCCTGGGTCCCAAGCAGCCACCTATCTCTGGAGGGTACGTACCCCACCCGGGGATTCAAGCAGGGAGTTTGCCTTGTACAGCTTAGGCAGGAAACCGGGAGGAGATGGAGGGCCACTCTACCTGCGCTCACACTACCTGGCCCGGAGAAGTTATCTCGCAGCAGAATTCCACACCCTCCCACTACACGTGTGTAGCCAAAAGAGGCGCTGGGCAGTGAGTGTTCTCAGCCCAAGAGCAGTCCTTGTTCTGGGCCGCACCTGCTCCGTGGTTCAAAGGGTCTCTGAGTCTGCTCCTTTGGAGGCATTTCAGAGCTGACGCTATCCCTGGGCTGCCGAAGCAAAGAGGCATAGCGGCCTTTCACACTGAAGCCATGGGCTTGTTTCCCATTCAGCGAGTGTATGTGGTCCCTCCCAGGCTGGAGGCGCGTCAGGTGACACCATTTGCGCTGTGCCCCTGGAAAATGCAAGTGGCTGTACCCGATGTGGGCTGCCTGGTGAAACAACTTGCAGTCACCAGCACCCTGAGTACCTTTCCTGAAGTGTGAGTTCTAGCTAGGTAAACTCGGCCTTCGGAGGCTAGAGGGGAGCAAACATGTTCAACTGGTGGGGAAAGTCTTTGACCGATGACCAATATGCTTGTGCTTGGGCGAGGGTTAGGCAGGAACTTTCCAACACAGGGTTTTTACCTCACCGTAAGCCGTCCCTTTGGGCTGAAGCAGGCGGCGGGTCTGTCTGTATCACAGTCTGGGAAGGAGGGCCTCAGGTGAGTCTGAGTCTGCCCACTGACTGCCCTCCATCATAGCCAGCTGAGGAAATATGGCAAGGCTGATGGAACCCACTGACAGCGAAATGTTTCTCTTCAGAAGAGGAGGTTTTGCAACCAAACGTCAGCAGCTCCTTAGAGTGCTGTTCTGGTGTAGACGAGGGCAAGCTCCCACGGTCCGAAGATTATGAACGGCTCTTTTCCAGTTGCTTCATCCGAGAGAGAGCCAGAAGGGCTGATCTCAACAAATAGGGCGGCACACCGTGAGTGCTTCGGGCAGGGCAGTCCTGAGCCAGTGTGCCACCTAAGGAATGAAAGCCAAGTTTCCTAGCCACAGGAAAGCAGACCGAGGCCTGCTGTTTTCTCTAGGCGATTGACGTGAGCCTGAGGGTGAGGCCTATACTACGTTGTGGAAAAGCTCGGGGTCACGGCTGTCTTCCTCCCTCTCTCGGTCCCATGCCCTGGGCTCAGCCATGGGGGAATGCGGAGTGGGAGAGACTGCCTCTCTGCCGGACTCAGAAGGCCTCCTCCCTTTAGGGCAATTCCGTTTGTGTCTTACTTCGTGGAGGAGGAATGAGGGCGCCCAGAGATCTTCTGACATGAAATGGCTAACGACAGAGGACCTGGAGGAGCTGGTTTGTCAGTGGAAGGAGCCAAGAAGCCTGCATTCCTAAGGTCTCTCTGAGGACTGCCAGACACTCTGCCGTCATAGGCCTAAGAATTGGAAATTGTGACGGCAAGGCAACACCTGGAATCCTAGGAGGCAGTGGAAGTGCGGCTCTCAAACTGGATGGAAGAAGCTTCCAAGCATAGTGTTCTTTCATGTCCCAAAGAGAACCCGCATGTCTGAGGCTGCTAGCCTTGTGGCTGGAGAGAACTGGCATCCCCGTGGGCCTGTCGGCTCATTTCCTCTTTCTGACCCGCGAAGGAAAGTCTTCCAAAAAGCCTTTGGGACCCGCTTAGAGAGAACAGCTGCGAAGCTGATGCACAGAACATCGACATAGAGACTAGCCCTGGGTCCCAAGCAGCCACCTATCTCTGGAGGGTACGTACCCCACCCGGGGATTCAAGCAGGGAGTTTGCCTTGTACAGCTTAGGCAGGAAACCGGGAGGAGATGGAGGGCCACTCTACCTGCGCTCACACTACCTGGCCCGGAGAAGTTATCTCGCAGCAGAATTCCACACCCTCCCACTACACGTGTGTAGCCAAAAGAGGCGCCGGGCAGTGGGTGTTCTCAGCCCAAGAGCAGTCCTTGTTCTGGGCCGCACCTGCTCCGTGGTTCAAAGGGTCTCTGAGTCTGCTCCTTTGGAGGCATTTCAGAGCTGACGCTATCCCTGGGCTACCGAAGCAAAGAGGCATAGCGGCCTTTCACACTGAAGCCATGGGCTTGTTTCCCATTCAGCGAGTGTATGTGGCCCCTCCCAGGCTGGAGGCGCGTCAGGTGACACCATTTGCGCTGTGCCCCTGGAAAATGCAAGTGGCTGTACCCGATTTGGGCTGCCTGGTGAAACAACTTGCAGTCACCAGCACCCTGAGTACCCTTCCTGAAGTGTGAGTCCTAGCTAGGTAAACTCGGCCTTCGGAGGCTAGAGGGGAGCAAACATGTTCAACTGGTGGGGAAAGTCTTTGACCGATGACCAATATGCTTGTGCTTGGGCGAGGGTTAGGCAGGAACTTTCCAACACAGGGTTTTTACCTCACCGTAAGCCGTCCCTTTGGGCTGAAGCAGGCGGCGGGTCTGTCTGTATCACAGTCTGGGAAGGAGGGCCTCAGGTGAGTCTGAGTCTGCCCACTGACTGCCCTCCATCATAGCCAGCTGAGGAAATATGGCAAGGCTGATGGAACCCACTGACAGCGAAATGTTTCTCTTCAGAAGAGGAGGTTTTGCAACCAAACGTCAGCAGCTCCTCAGAGTGCTGTTCTGGTGTAGACGAGGGCAAGCTCCCACGGTCCGAAGATTATGAACGGCTCTTTTCCAGTTGCTTCATCCGAGAGAGAGCCAGAAGGGCTGATCTCAACAAATAGGGCGGCACACCGTGAGTGCTTCGGGCAGGGCAGTCCTGAGCCAGTGTGCCACCTAAGGAATGAAAGCCAAGTTTCCTAGCCACAGGAAAGCAGACCGAGGCCTGCTGTTTTCTCTAGGCGATTGACGTGAGCCTGAGGGTGAGGCCTATACTACGTTGTGGAAAAGCTCGGGGTCACGGCTGTCTTCCTCCCTCTCTCGGTCCCATGCCCTGGGCTCAGCCATGGGGGAATGCGGAGTGGGAGAGACTGCCTCTCTGCCGGACTCAGAAGGCCTCCTCCCTTTAGGGCAATTCCGTTTGTGTCTTACTTCGTGGAGGAGGAATGAGGGCGCCCAGAGATCTTCTGACATGAAATGGCTAACGACAGAGGACCTGGAGGAGCTGGTTTGTCAGTGGAAGGAGCCAAGAAGCCTGCATTCCTAAGGTCTCTCTGAGGACTGCCAGACACTCTGCCGTCATAGGCCTAAGAATTGGAAATTGTGACGGCAAGGCAACACCTGGAATCCTAGGAGGCAGTGGAAGTGCGGCTCTCAAACTGGATGGAAGAAGCTTCCAAGCATAGTGTTCTTTCATGTCCCAAAGAGAACCCAAGTGTCTGAGGCTGCTAGCCTTGTGGCTGGAGAGAACTGGCATCCCCGTGGGCCTGTCGGCTCATTTCCTCTTTCTGACCCGCGAAGGAAAGTCTTCCAAAAAGCCTTTGAGACCCGCTTGGAGAGAACAGCTGCGAAGCTGATGCACAGAACATCGACATAGAGACTAGCCCTGGGTCCCAAGCAGCCACCTATCTCTGGAGGGTACGTACCCCACCCGGGGATTCAAGCAGGGAGTTTGCCTTGTACAGCTTAGGCAGGAAACCGGGAGGAGATGGAGGGCCACTCTACCTGCGCTCACACTACCTGGCCCGGAGAAGTTATCTCGCAGCAGAATTCCACACCCTCCCACTACACGTGTGTAGCCAAAAGAGGCGCTGGGCAGTGGGTGTTCTCAGCCCAAGAGCAGTCCTTGTTCTGGGCCGCACCTGCTCCGTGGTTCAAAGGGTCTCTGAGTCTGCTCCTTTGGAGGCATTTCAGAGCTGACGCTATCCCTGGGCTGCCGAAACAAAGAGGCATAGCGGCCTTTCACACTGAAGCCATGGGCTTGTTTCCCATTCAGCGAGTGTATGTGGCCCCTCCCAGGCTGGAGGCGCGTCAGGTGACACCATTTGCGCTGTGCCCCTGGAAAATGCAAGTGGCTGTACCCGATTTGGGCTGCCTGGTGAAACAACTTGCAGTCACCAGCACCCTGAGTACCCTTCCTGAAGTGTGAGTCCTAGCTAGGTAAACTCGGCCTTCGGAGGCTAGAGGGGAGCAAACATGTTCAACTGGTGGGGAAAGTCTTTGACCGATGACCAATATGCTTGTGCTTGGGCGAGGGTTAGGCAGGAACTTTCCAACACAGGGTTTTTACCTCACCGTAAGCCGTCCCTTTGGGCTGAAGCAGGCGGCGGGTCTGTCTGTATCACAGTCTGGGAAGGAGGGCCTCAGGTGAGTCTGCCCACTGACTGCCCTCCATCATAGCCAGCTGAGGAAATATGGCAAGGCTGATGGAACCCACTGACAGCGAAATGTTTCTCTTCAGAAGAGGAGATTTTGCAGCCAAACGTCAGCAGCTCCTCAGAGTGCTGTTCTGGTGTAGACGAGGGCAAGCTCCCACGGTCCGAAGATTATGAACGGCTCTTTTCCAGTTGCTTCATCCGAGAGAGAGCCAGAAGGGCTGATCTCAACAAATAGGGCGGCACACCGTGAGTGCTTCGGGCAGGGCAGGGCAGTCCTGAGCCAGTGTGCCACCTAAGGAATGAAAGCCAAGTTTCCTAGCCACAGGAAAGCAGACCGAGGCCTGCTGTTTTCTCTAGGCGATTGACGTGAGCCTGAGGTGAGGCCTATACTACGTTGTGGAAAAGCTCGGGGTCACGGCTGTCTTCCTCCCTCTCTCGGTCCCATGCCCTGGGCTCAGCCATGGGGGAATGCGGAGTGGGAGAGACTGCCTCTCTGCCGGACTCAGAAGGCTTCCTCCCTTTAGGGCAATTCCGTTTGTGTCTTACTTCGTGGAGGAGGAATGAGGGCGCCCAGAGATCTTCTGACATGAAATGGCTAACGACAGAGGACCTGGAGGAGCTGGTTTGTCAGTGGAAGGAGCCAAGAAGCCTGCATTCCTAAGGTCTCTCTGAGGACTGCCAGACACTCTGCCGTCATAGGCCTAAGAATTGGAAATTGTGACGGCAAGGCAACACCTGGAATCCTAGGAGGCAGTGGAAGTGCGGCTCTCAAACTGGATGGAAGAAGCTTCCAAGCATAGGGTTCTTTCATGTCCCAAAGAGAACCCAAGTGTCTGAGGCTGCTAGCCTTGTGGCTGGAGAGAACTGGCATCCCCGTGGGCATGTCGGCTCATTTCCTCTTTCTGACCCGCGAAGGAAAGTCTTCCAAAAAGCCTTTGGGACCCGCTTAGAGAGAACAGCTGCGAAGCTGATGCACAGAACATCGACATAGAGACTAGCCCTGGGTCCCAAGCAGCCACCTATCTCTGGAGGGTACGTACTCCACCCGGGGATTCAAGCAGGGAGTTTGCCTTGTACAGCTTAGGCAGGAAACCGGGAGGAGATGGAGGGCCACTCTACCTGCGCTCACACTACCTGGCCCGGAGAAGTTATCTCGCAGCAGAATTCCACACCCTCCCACTACACGTGTGTAGCCAAAAGAGGCGCCGGGCAGTGGGTGTTCTCAGCCCAAGAGCAGTCCTTGTTCTGGGCCGCACCTGCTCCGTGGTTCAAAGGGTCTCTGAGTCTGCTCCTTTGGAGGCATTTCAGAGCTGACGCTATCCCTGGGCTGCCGAAGCAAAGAGGCATAGCGGCCTTTCACACTGAAGCCATGGGCTTGTTTCCCATTCAGCGAGTGTATGTGGCCCCTCCCAGGCTGGAGGCGCGTCAGGTGACACCATTTGCGCTGTGCCCCTGGAAAATGCAAGTGGCTGTACCCGATTTGGGCTGCCTGGTGAAACAACTTGCAGTCACCAGCACCCTGAGTACCCTTCCTGAAGTGTGAGTCCTAGCTAGGTAAACTCGGCCTTCGGAGGCTAGAGGGGAGCAAACATGTTCAACTGGTGGGGAAAGTCTTTGACCGATGACCAATATGCTTGTGCTTGGGCGAGGGTTAGGCAGGAACTTTCCAACACAGGGTTTTTACCTCACCGTAAGCCGTCCCTTTGGGCTGAAGCAGGCGGCGGGTCTGTCTGTATCACAGTCTGGGAAGGAGGGCCTCAGGTGAGTCTGAGTCTGCCCACTGACTGCCCTCCATCATAGCCAGCTGAGGAAATATGGCAAGGCTGATGGAACCCACTGACAGCGAAATGTTTCTCTTCAGAAGAGGAGGTTTTGCAACCAAACGTCAGCAGCTCCTCAGAGTGCTGTTCTGGTGTAGACGAGGGCAAGCTCCCACGGTCCGAAGATTATGAACGGCTCTTTTCCAGTTGCTTCATCCGAGAGAGAGCCAGAAGGGCTGATCTCAACAAATAGGGCGGCACACCATGAGTGCTTCGGGCAGGGCAGTCCTGAGCCAGTGTGCCACCTAAGGAATGAAAGCCAAGTTTCCTAGCCACAGGAAAGCAGACCGAGGCCTGCTGTTTTCTCTAGGCGATTGACGTGAGCTTGAGGGTGAGGCCTATACTACGTTGTGGAAAAGCTCGGGGTCATGGCTGTCTTCCTCCCTCTCTCGGTCCCATGCCCTGGGCTCAGCCATGGGGGAATGCGGAGTGGGAGAGACTGCCTCTCTGCCGGACTCAGAAGGCTTCCTCCCTTTAGGGCAATTCCGTTTGTGTCTTACTTCGTGGAGGAGGAATGAGGGCGCCCAGAGATCTTCTGACATGAAATGGCTAACGACAGAGGACCTGGAGGAGCTGGTTTGTCAGTGGAAGGAGCCAAGAAGCCTGCATTCCTAAGGTCTCTCTGAGAACTGCCAGACGCTCTGCCGTCATAGGCCTACGAAGTGGAAATTGTGACGGCAAGGCAACACCTGGAATCCTAGGAGGCAGTGGAAGTGCGGCTCTCAAACTGGATGGAAGAAGCTTCCAAGCATAGTGTTCTTTCATGTCCCAAAGAGAACCCAAGTGTCTGAGGCTGCTAGCCTTGTGGCTGGAGAGAACTGGCATCCCCGTGGGCCTGTCGGCTCATTTCCTCTTTCTGACCCGCGAAGGAAAGTCTTCCAAAAAGCCTTTGGGACCCGCTTAGAGAGAACAGCTGCGAAGCTGATGCACAGATCATCGACATAGAGACTAGCCCTGGGTCCCAAGCAGCCACCTATCTCTGGAGGGTACGTACCCCACCCGGGGATTCAAGCAGGGAGTTTGCCTTGTACAGCTTAGGCAGGAAACCGGGAGGAGATGGAGGGCCACTCTACCTGCGCTCACACTACCTGGCCCGGAGAAGTTATCTCGCAGCAGAATTCCACACCCTCCCACTACACGTGTGTAGCCAAAAGAGGCGCTGGGCAGTGGGTGTTCTCAGCCCAAGAGCAGTCCTTGTTCTGGGCCGCACCTGCTCCGTGGTTCAAAGGCTCTCTGAGTCTGCTCCTTTGGAGGCATTTCAGAGCTGACGCTATCCCTGGGCTGCCGAAGCAAAGAGGCATAGCGGCCTTTCACACTGAAGCCATGGGCTTGTTTCCCATTCAGCGAGTGTATGTGGTCCCTCCCAGGCTGGAGGCGCGTCAGGTGACACCATTTGCGCTGCCCCTGGAAAATGCAAGTGGCTGTACCCGATGTGGGCTGCCTGGTGAAACAACTTGCAGTCACCAGCACCCTGAGTACCTTTCCTGAAGTGTGAGTCCTAGCTAGGTAAACTCGGCCTTCGGAGGCTAGAGGGGAGCAAACATGTTCAACTGGTGGGGAAAGTCTTTGACCGATGACCAATATGCTTGTGCTTGGGCGAGGGTTAGGCAGGAACTTTCCAACACAGGGTTTTTACCTCACCGTAAGCCGTCCCTTTGGGCTGAAGCAGGCGGCGGGTCTGTCTGTATCACAGTCTGGGAAGGAGGCCCTCAGGTGAGTCTGCCCACTGACTGCCCTCCATCATAGCCAGCTGAGGAAATATGGCAAGGCTGATGGAACCCACTTACAGCGGAATGTTTCTCTTCAGAAGAGGAGATTTTGCAGCCAAACGTCAGCAGCTCCTCAGAGTGCTGTTCTGGTGTAGACGAGGGCAAGCTCCCACGGTCCGAAGATTATGAACGGCTCTTTTCCAGTTGCTTCATCCGAGAGAGAGCCAGAAGGGCTGATCTCAACAAATAGGGCGGCACACCGTGAGTGCTTCGGGCAGGGCAGTCCTGAGCCAGTGTGCCACCTAAGGAATGAAAGCCAAGTTTCCTAGCCACAGGAAAGCAGACCGAGGCCTGCTGTTTTCTCTAGGCGATTGACGTGAGCCTGAGGGTGAGGCCTATACTACGTTGTGGAAAAGCTCGGGGTCACGGCTGTCTTCCTCCCTCTCTCGGTCCCATGCCCTGGGCTCAGCCATGGGGGAATGCGGAGTGGGAGAGACTGCCTCTCTGCCGGACTCAGAAGGCCTCCTCCCTTTAGGGCAATTCCGTTTGTGTCTTACTTCGTGGAGGAGGAATGAGGGCGCCCAGAGATCTTCTGACATGAAATGGCTAACGACAGAGGACCTGGAGGAGCTGGTTTGTCAGTGGAAGGAGCCAAGAAGCCTGCATTCCTAAGGTCTCTCTGAGGACTGCCAGACACTCTGCCGTCATAGGCCTAAGAATTGGAAATTGTGACGGCAAGGCAACACCTGGAATCCTAGGAGGCAGTGGAAGTGCGGCTCTCAAACTGGATGGAAGAAGCTTCCAAGCATAGTGTTCTTTCATGTCCCAAAGAGAACCCAAGTGTCTGAGGCTGCTAGCCTTGTGGCTGGAGAGAACTGGCATCCCCGTGGGCCTGTCGGCTCATTTCCTCTTTCTGACCCGCGAAGGAAAGTCTTCCAAAAAGCCTTTGAGACCCGCTTGGAGAGAACAGCTGCGAAGCTGATGCACAGAACATCGACATAGAGACTAGCCCTGGGTCCCAAGCAGCCACCTATCTCTGGAGGGTACGTACCCCACCCGGGGATTCAAGCAGGGAGTTTGCCTTGTACAGCTTAGGCAGGAAACCGGGAGGAGATGGAGGGCCACTCTACCTGCGCTCACACTACCTGGCCCGGAGAAGTTATCTCGCAGCAGAATTCCACACCCTCCCACTACACGTGTGTAGCCAAAAGAGGCGCTGGGCAGTGGGTGTTCTCAGCCCAAGAGCAGTCCTTGTTCTGGGCCGCACCTGCTCCGTGGTTCAAAGGGTCTCTGAGTCTGCTCCTTTGGAGGCATTTCAGAGCTGACGCTATCCCTGGGCTGCCGAAACAAAGAGGCATAGCGGCCTTTCACACTGAAGCCATGGGCTTGTTTCCCATTCAGCGAGTGTATGTGGCCCCTCCCAGGCTGGAGGCGCGTCAGGTGACACCATTTGCGCTGTGCCCCTGGAAAATGCAAGTGGCTGTACCCGATTTGGGCTGCCTGGTGAAACAACTTGCAGTCACCAGCACCCTGAGTACCCTTCCTGAAGTGTGAGTCCTAGCTAGGTAAACTCGGCCTTCGGAGGCTAGAGGGGAGCAAACATGTTCAACTGGTGGGGAAAGTCTTTGACCGATGACCAATATGCTTGTGCTTGGGCGAGGGTTAGGCAGGAACTTTCCAACACAGGGTTTTTACCTCACCGTAAGCCGTCCCTTTGGGCTGAAGCAGGCGGCGGGTCTGTCTGTATCACAGTCTGGGAAGGAGGGCCTCAGGTGAGTCTGCCCACTGACTGCCCTCCATCATAGCCAGCTGAGGAAATATGGCAAGGCTGATGGAACCCACTGACAGCGAAATGTTTCTCTTCAGAAGAGGAGATTTTGCAGCCAAACGTCAGCAGCTCCTCAGAGTGCTGTTCTGGTGTAGACGAGGGCAAGCTCCCACGGTCCGAAGATTATGAACGGCTCTTTTCCAGTTGCTTCATCCGAGAGAGAGCCAGAAGGGCTGATCTCAACAAATAGGGCGGCACACCGTGAGTGCTTCGGGCAGGGCAGGGCAGTCCTGAGCCAGTGTGCCACCTAAGGAATGAAAGCCAAGTTTCCTAGCCACAGGAAAGCAGACCGAGGCCTGCTGTTTTCTCTAGGCGATTGACGTGAGCCTGAGGTGAGGCCTATACTACGTTGTGGAAAAGCTCGGGGTCACGGCTGTCTTCCTCCCTCTCTCGGTCCCATGCCCTGGGCTCAGCCATGGGGGAATGCGGAGTGGGAGAGACTGCCTCTCTGCCGGACTCAGAAGGCTTCCTCCCTTTAGGGCAATTCCGTTTGTGTCTTACTTCGTGGAGGAGGAATGAGGGCGCCCAGAGATCTTCTGACATGAAATGGCTAACGACAGAGGACCTGGAGGAGCTGGTTTGTCAGTGGAAGGAGCCAAGAAGCCTGCATTCCTAAGGTCTCTCTGAGGACTGCCAGACACTCTGCCGTCATAGGCCTAAGAATTGGAAATTGTGACGGCAAGGCAACACCTGGAATCCTAGGAGGCAGTGGAAGTGCGGCTCTCAAACTGGATGGAAGAAGCTTCCAAGCATAGGGTTCTTTCATGTCCCAAAGAGAACCCAAGTGTCTGAGGCTGCTAGCCTTGTGGCTGGAGAGAACTGGCATCCCCGTGGGCATGTCGGCTCATTTCCTCTTTCTGACCCGCGAAGGAAAGTCTTCCAAAAAGCCTTTGGGACCCGCTTAGAGAGAACAGCTGCGAAGCTGATGCACAGAACATCGACATAGAGACTAGCCCTGGGTCCCAAGCAGCCACCTATCTCTGGAGGGTACGTACTCCACCCGGGGATTCAAGCAGGGAGTTTGCCTTGTACAGCTTAGGCAGGAAACCGGGAGGAGATGGAGGGCCACTCTACCTGCGCTCACACTACCTGGCCCGGAGAAGTTATCTCGCAGCAGAATTCCACACCCTCCCACTACACGTGTGTAGCCAAAAGAGGCGCCGGGCAGTGGGTGTTCTCAGCCCAAGAGCAGTCCTTGTTCTGGGCCGCACCTGCTCCGTGGTTCAAAGGGTCTCTGAGTCTGCTCCTTTGGAGGCATTTCAGAGCTGACGCTATCCCTGGGCTGCCGAAGCAAAGAGGCATAGCGGCCTTTCACACTGAAGCCATGGGCTTGTTTCCCATTCAGCGAGTGTATGTGGCCCCTCCCAGGCTGGAGGCGCGTCAGGTGACACCATTTGCGCTGTGCCCCTGGAAAATGCAAGTGGCTGTACCCGATTTGGGCTGCCTGGTGAAACAACTTGCAGTCACCAGCACCCTGAGTACCCTTCCTGAAGTGTGAGTCCTAGCTAGGTAAACTCGGCCTTCGGAGGCTAGAGGGGAGCAAACATGTTCAACTGGTGGGGAAAGTCTTTGACCGATGACCAATATGCTTGTGCTTGGGCGAGGGTTAGGCAGGAACTTTCCAACACAGGGTTTTTACCTCACCGTAAGCCGTCCCTTTGGGCTGAAGCAGGCGGCGGGTCTGTCTGTATCACAGTCTGGGAAGGAGGGCCTCAGGTGAGTCTGAGTCTGCCCACTGACTGCCCTCCATCATAGCCAGCTGAGGAAATATGGCAAGGCTGATGGAACCCACTGACAGCGAAATGTTTCTCTTCAGAAGAGGAGGTTTTGCAACCAAACGTCAGCAGCTCCTCAGAGTGCTGTTCTGGTGTAGACGAGGGCAAGCTCCCACGGTCCGAAGATTATGAACGGCTCTTTTCCAGTTGCTTCATCCGAGAGAGAGCCAGAAGGGCTGATCTCAACAAATAGGGCGGCACACCATGAGTGCTTCGGGCAGGGCAGTCCTGAGCCAGTGTGCCACCTAAGGAATGAAAGCCAAGTTTCCTAGCCACAGGAAAGCAGACCGAGGCCTGCTGTTTTCTCTAGGCGATTGACGTGAGCTTGAGGGTGAGGCCTATACTACGTTGTGGAAAAGCTCGGGGTCATGGCTGTCTTCCTCCCTCTCTCGGTCCCATGCCCTGGGCTCAGCCATGGGGGAATGCGGAGTGGGAGAGACTGCCTCTCTGCCGGACTCAGAAGGCTTCCTCCCTTTAGGGCAATTCCGTTTGTGTCTTACTTCGTGGAGGAGGAATGAGGGCGCCCAGAGATCTTCTGACATGAAATGGCTAACGACAGAGGACCTGGAGGAGCTGGTTTGTCAGTGGAAGGAGCCAAGAAGCCTGCATTCCTAAGGTCTCTCTGAGAACTGCCAGACGCTCTGCCGTCATAGGCCTACGAAGTGGAAATTGTGACGGCAAGGCAACACCTGGAATCCTAGGAGGCAGTGGAAGTGCGGCTCTCAAACTGGATGGAAGAAGCTTCCAAGCATAGTGTTCTTTCATGTCCCAAAGAGAACCCAAGTGTCTGAGGCTGCTAGCCTTGTGGCTGGAGAGAACTGGCATCCCCGTGGGCCTGTCGGCTCATTTCCTCTTTCTGACCCGCGAAGGAAAGTCTTCCAAAAAGCCTTTGGGACCCGCTTAGAGAGAACAGCTGCGAAGCTGATGCACAGATCATCGACATAGAGACTAGCCCTGGGTCCCAAGCAGCCACCTATCTCTGGAGGGTACGTACCCCACCCGGGGATTCAAGCAGGGAGTTTGCCTTGTACAGCTTAGGCAGGAAACCGGGAGGAGATGGAGGGCCACTCTACCTGCGCTCACACTACCTGGCCCGGAGAAGTTATCTCGCAGCAGAATTCCACACCCTCCCACTACACGTGTGTAGCCAAAAGAGGCGCTGGGCAGTGGGTGTTCTCAGCCCAAGAGCAGTCCTTGTTCTGGGCCGCACCTGCTCCGTGGTTCAAAGGCTCTCTGAGTCTGCTCCTTTGGAGGCATTTCAGAGCTGACGCTATCCCTGGGCTGCCGAAGCAAAGAGGCATAGCGGCCTTTCACACTGAAGCCATGGGCTTGTTTCCCATTCAGCGAGTGTATGTGGTCCCTCCCAGGCTGGAGGCGCGTCAGGTGACACCATTTGCGCTGCCCCTGGAAAATGCAAGTGGCTGTACCCGATGTGGGCTGCCTGGTGAAACAACTTGCAGTCACCAGCACCCTGAGTACCTTTCCTGAAGTGTGAGTCCTAGCTAGGTAAACTCGGCCTTCGGAGGCTAGAGGGGAGCAAACATGTTCAACTGGTGGGGAAAGTCTTTGACCGATGACCAATATGCTTGTGCTTGGGCGAGGGTTAGGCAGGAACTTTCCAACACAGGGTTTTTACCTCACCGTAAGCCGTCCCTTTGGGCTGAAGCAGGCGGCGGGTCTGTCTGTATCACAGTCTGGGAAGGAGGCCCTCAGGTGAGTCTGCCCACTGACTGCCCTCCATCATAGCCAGCTGAGGAAATATGGCAAGGCTGATGGAACCCACTTACAGCGGAATGTTTCTCTTCAGAAGAGGAGATTTTGCAGCCAAACGTCAGCAGCTCCTCAGAGTGCTGTTCTGGTGTAGACGAGGGCAAGCTCCCACGGTCCGAAGATTATGAACGGCTCTTTTCCAGTTGCTTCATCCGAGAGAGAGCCAGAAGGGCTGATCTCAACAAATAGGGCGGCACACCGTGAGTGCTTCGGGCAGGGCAGGGCAGTCCTGAGCCAGTGTGCCACCTAAGGAATGAAAGCCAAGTTTCCTAGCCACAGGAAAGCAGACCGAGGCCTGCTGTTTTCTCTAGGCGATTGACGTGAGCCTGAGGGTGAGGCCTATACTACGTTGTGGAAAAGCTCGGGGTCACGGCTGTCTTCCTCCCTCTCTCGGTCCCATGCCCTGGGCTCAGCCATGGGGGAATGCGGAGTGGGAGAGACTGCCTCTCTGCCGGACTCAGAAGGCCTCCTCCCTTTAGGGCAATTCCGTTTGTGTCTTACTTCGTGGAGGAGGAATGAGGGCGCCCAGAGATCTTCTGACATGAAATGGCTAACGACAGAGGACCTGGAGGAGCTGGTTTGTCAGTGGAAGGAGCCAAGAAGCCTGCATTCCTAAGGTCTCTCTGAGGACTGCCAGACACTCTGCCGTCATAGGCCTAAGAATTGGAAATTGTGACGGCAAGGCAACACCTGGAATCCTAGGAGGCAGTGGAAGTGCGGCTCTCAAACTGGATGGAAGAATCTTCCAAGCATAGGGTTCTTTCATGTCCCAAAGAGAACCCAAGTGTCTGAGGCTGCTAGCCTTGTGGCTGGAGAGAACTGGCATCCCCGTGGGCCTGTCGGCTCATTTCCTCTTTCTGACCCGCGAAGGAAAGTCTTCCAAAAAGCCTTTGGGACCCGCTTAGAGAGAACAGCTGCGAAGCTGATGCACAGAACATCGACATAGAGACTAGCCCTGGGTCCCAAGCAGCCACCTATCTCTGGAGGGTACGTACCCCACCCGGGGATTCAAGCAGGGAGTTTGCCTTGTACAGCTTAGGCAGGAAACCGGGAGGAGATGGAGGGCCACTCTACCTGCGCTCACACTACCTGGCCCGGAGAAGTTATCTCGCAGCAGAATTCCACACCCTCCCACTACACGTGTGTAGCCAAAAGAGGCGCTGGGCAGTGGGTGTTCTCAGCCCAAGAGCAGTCCTTGTTCTGGGCCGCACCTGCTCCGTGGTTCAAAGGGTCTCTGAGTCTGCTCCTTTGGAGGCATTTCAGAGCTGACGCTATCCCTGGGCTGCCGAAGCAAAGAGGCATAGCGGCCTTTCACACTGAAGGCATGGGCTTGTTTCCCATTCAGCGAGTGTATGTGGCCCCTCCCAGGCTGGAGGCGCGTCAGGTGACACCATTTGCGCTGCCCCTGGAAAATGCAAGTGGCTGTACCCGATGTGGGCTGCCTGGTGAAACAACTTGCAGTCACCAGCACCCTGAGTACCTTTCCTGAAGTGTGAGTCCTAGCTATGTAAACTCGGCCTTCGGAGGCTAGAGGGGAGCAAACATGTTCAACTGGTGGGGAAAGTCTTTGACCGATGACCAATAGGCTTGTGCTTGGGCGAGGGTTAGGCAGGAACTTTCCAACACAGGGTTTTTACCTCACCGTAAGCCGTCCCTTTGGGCTGAAGCAGGCGGCGGGTCTGTCTGTATCACAGTCTGGGAAGGAGGGCCTCAGGTGAGTCTGCCCACTGACTGCCCTCCATCATAGCCAGCTGAGAAAATATGGCAAGGCTGATGGAACCCACTGACAGCGAAATGTTTCTCTTCAGAAGAGGAGATTTTGCTACCAAACGTCAGCAGCTCCTCAGAGTGCAGTTCTGGTGTAGACTGGGGCGAGCTCCCACGGTCCGAAGATTACGAACGGCTCTTTTCCAGTTGCTTCATCCGAGAGAGAGCCAGAAGGGCTGATCTCAACAAATAGGGCTGCACCCCGTGAGTGCTTCGGGCAGGGCAGTCCTGAGCCAGTGTGCCACCTAAGGAATGAAAGCCAAGTTTCCTAGCCACAGGAAAGCAGACCGAGGCCTGCTGTTTTCTCTAGGCGATTGACGTGAGCTTGAGGGTGAGGCCTATACTACATTGTGGAAAAGCTCGGGGTCACGGCTGTCTTTCTCCCTCTCTCGGTCCCATGCCCTGGGCTCAGCCATGGGGGAATGCTGAGGGGGAGAGACTGCCTCTCTGCCGGACTCAGAGGGCTTCCTCCCTTTCGGGCAATTCCGTTTGTGTCTTACTTCGTGGAGGAGGAATGAGGGCGCCCAGAGATATTCTGACATGAAATGCCTATCGACAGAGGATCTGGAGGAGCTGGTTTGTCAGTGGAAGGAGCCAAAAAGCCTGCATTCCTAAGGTCTCTCTGAGAACTGCCAGACACTCTGCCGTCATAGGCCTAAGAATTGGAAATTGTGACGGCAAGGCAACACCTGGAATCCTAGGAGGCAGTGGAAGTGCGGCTCTCAAACTGGATGGAAGAAGCTTCCAAGCATAGTGTTCTTTCATGTCCCAAAGAGAACCCGCGTGTCTGAGGCTGCTAGCGTTGTGGCTGGAGAGAACTGGCATCCCCGTGGGCCTGTCGGCTCATTTCCTCTTTCTGACCCTCGAAGGAAAGTCTTCCAAAAAGCCTTTGGGACCCGCTTAGAGAGAACAGCTGCGAAGCTGATGCACAGAACATCGACATAGAGACTAGCCCTGGGTCCCAAGCATCCACCTTTCTCTGGAGGGTACGTACCCCACCCGGGGATTCAAGCAGGGAGTTTGCCTTGTACAACTTAGGCAGGAAACTGGGAGGAGATGGAGGGCCACTCTACCTGCGCTCACACCACGTGGCCCGGAGAAGTTATCACGCAGCAGAATTCAACACCCTCCCACTACACGTGTGTAGCCAAAAGAGGCGCTGGGCAGTGGGTGTTCTCAGCCCAAGAGCAGTCCTTGTTCTGGGCCGCACCTGCTCTGTGGTTCAAAGGGTCTCTGAGTCTGCTCCTTTGGAGGCATTTCAGAGCTGACGCTATCCCTGGGCTGCCGAAGCAAGGAGGCATAGCGGCCTTTCACACTGAAGGCATGGGCTTGTTTCCCATTCAGAGAGTGTATGTGGGCCCTCCCAGGCTGGAGGCGCGTTAGCTGACACCCTTTGCGCTGTGCACCTGGAAAATGCAAGTGGCTGTACCCGATGTGGGCTGCCTGGTGAAACAACTTGCAGTCACCAGCACCCTGAGTACCCTTCCTGCAGTGTGAGTCCTAGCTAGGTAAACTCGGCCTTCGGAGGCTAGAGGGGAGCAAACATGTTCAACTTGTGGGGAAAGTCTTTGGCCGATGACCAATATGCTTGTGCTTGGGCGAGGGTTAGGCAGGAACTTTCCAACACAGGGTTTTTGCCTCACCGTAAGCCGTCCCTTTGGGCTGAAGCAGGCGGCGGGTCTGTCTGTATCACAGTCTGGGAAGGAGGGCCTCAGGTGAGTCTGAGTCTGCCCACTGACTGCCCTCCATCATAGCCAGCTGAGGAAATATGGCAAGGCTGATGGAACGCACTGACAGCGAAATGTTTCTCTTCAGAAGAGGAGGTTTTGCAACCAAACGTCAGCAGCTCCTCAGAGTGCTGTTCTGGTGTAGACGAGGGCAAGCTCCCACGGTCCGAAGATTATGAACGGCTCTTTTCCAGTTGCTTCATCCGAGAGAGAGCCAGAAGGGCTGATCTCAACAAATAGGGCGGCACACCATGAGTGCTTCGGGCAGGGCAGTCCTGAGCCAGTGTGCCACCTAAGGAATGAAAGCCAAGTTTCCTAGCCACAGGAAAGCAGACCGAGGCCTGCTGTTTTCTCTAGGCGATTGACGTGAGCTTGAGGGTGAGGCCTATACTACGTTGTGGAAAAGCTCGGGGTCATGGCTGTCTTCCTCCCTCTCTCGGTCCCATGCCCTGGGCTCAGCCATGGGGGAATGCGGAGTGGGAGAGACTGCCTCTCTGCCGGACTCAGAAGGCTTCCTCCCTTTAGGGCAATTCCGTTTGTGTCTTACTTCGTGGAGGAGGAATGAGGGCGCCCAGAGATCTTCTGACATGAAATGGCTAACGACAGAGGACCTGGAGGAGCTGGTTTGTCAGTGGAAGGAGCCAAGAAGCCTGCATTCCTAAGGTCTCTCTGAGAACTGCCAGACGCTCTGCCGTCATAGGCCTACGAAGTGGAAATTGTGACGGCAAGGCAACACCTGGAATCCTAGGAGGCAGTGGAAGTGCGGCTCTCAAACTGGATGGAAGAAGCTTCCAAGCATAGTGTTCTTTCATGTCCCAAAGGGAACCCAAGTGTCTGAGGCTGCTAGCCTTGTGGCTGGAGAGAACTGGCATCCCCGTGGGCCTGTCGGCTCATTTCCTCTTTCTGACCCGCGAAGGAAAGTCTTCCAAAAAGCCTTTGGGACCCGCTTAGAGAGAACAGCTGCGAAGCTGATGCACAGATCATCGACATAGAGACTAGCCCTGGGTCCCAAGCAGCCACCTATCTCTGGAGGGTACGTACCCCACCCGGGGATTCAAGCAGGGAGTTTGCCTTGTACAGCTTAGGCAGGAAACCGGGAGGAGATGGAGGGCCACTCTACCTGCGCTCACACTACCTGGCCCGGAGAAGTTATCTCGCAGCAGAATTCCACACCCTCCCACTACACGTGTGTAGCCAAAAGAGGCGCTGGGCAGTGGGTGTTCTCAGCCCAAGAGCAGTCCTTGTTCTGGGCCGCACCTGCTCCGTGGTTCAAAGGGTCTCTGAGTCTGCTCCTTTGGAGGCATTTCAGAGCTGACGCTATCCCTGGGCTGCCGAAGCAAAGAGGCATAGCGGCCTTTCACACTGAAGCCATGGGCTTGTTTCCCATTCAGCGAGTGTATGTGGTCCCTCCCAGGCTGGAGGCGCGTCAGGTGACACCATTTGCGCTGTGCCCCTGGAAAATGCAAGTGGCTGTACCCGATGTGGGCTGCCTGGTGAAACAACTTGCAGTCACCAGCACCCTGAGTACCTTTCCTGAAGTGTGAGTCCTAGCTAGGTAAACTCGGCCTTCGGAGGCTAGAGGGGAGCAAACATGTTCAACTGGTGGGGAAAGTCTTTGACCGATGACCAATATGCTTGTGCTTGGGCGAGGGTTAGGCAGGAACTTTCCAACACAGGGTTTTTACCTCACCGTAAGCCGTCCCTTTGGGCTGAAGCAGGCGGCGGGTCTGTCTGTATCACAGTCTGGGAAGGAGGGCCTCAGGTGAGTCTGCCCACTGACTGCCCTCCATCATAGCCAGCTGAGAAAATATGGCAAGGCTGATGGAACCCACTTACAGCGGAATGTTTCTCTTCAGAAGAGGAGATTTTGCAGCCAAACGTCAGCAGCTCCTCAGAGTGCTGTTCTGGTGTAGACGAGGGCAAGCTCCCACGGTCCGAAGATTATGAACGGCTCTTTTCCAGTTGCTTCATCCGAGAGAGAGCCAGAAGGGCTGATCTCAACAAATAGGGCGGCACACCGTGAGTGCTTCGGGCAGGGCAGGGCAGTCCTGAGCCAGTGTGCCACCTAAGGAATGAAAGCCAAGTTTCCTAGCCACAGGAAAGCAGACCGAGGCCTGCTGTTTTCTCTAGGCGATTGACGTGAGCCTGAGGGTGAGGCCTATACTACGTTGTGGAAAAGCTCGGGGTCACGGCTGTCTTCCTCCCTCTCTCGGTCCCATGCCCTGGGCTCAGCCATGGGGGAATGCGGAGTGGGAGAGACTGCCTCTCTGCCGGACTCAGAAGGCCTCCTCCCTTTAGGGCAATTCCGTTTGTGTCTTACTTCGTGGAGGAGGAATGAGGGCGCCCAGAGATCTTCTGACATGAAATGGCTAACAACAGAGGACCTGGAGGAGCTGGTTTGTCAGTGGAAGGAGCCAAGAAGCCTGCATTCCTAAGGTCTCTCTGAGAACTGCCAGACACTCTGCCGTCATAGGCCTAAGAATTGGAAATTGTGACGGCAAGGCAACACCTGGAATCCTAGGAGGCAGTGGAAGTGCGGCTCTCAAACTGGATGGAAGAATCTTCCAAGCATAGGGTTCTTTCATGTCCCAAAGAGAACCCAAGTGTCTGAGGCTGCTAGCCTTGTGGCTGGAGAGAACTGGCATCCCCGTGGGCCTGTCGGCTCATTTCCTCTTTCTGACCCGCGAAGGAAAGTCTTCCAAAAAGCCTTTGGGACCCGCTTAGAGAGAACAGCTGCGAAGCTGATGCACAGAACATCGACATAGAGACTAGCCCTGGGTCCCAAGCAGCCACCTATCTCTGGAGGGTACGTACCCCACCCGGGGATTCAAGCAGGGAGTTTGCCTTGTACAGCTTAGGCAGGAAACCGGGAGGAGATGGAGGGCCACTCTACCTGCGCTCACACTACCTGGCCCGGAGAAGTTATCTCGCAGCAGAATTCTACACCCTCCCACTACACGTGTGTAGCCAAAAGAGGCGCTGGGCAGTGGGTGTTCTCAGCCCAAGAGCAGTCCTTGTTCTGGGCCGCACCTGCTCCGTGGTTCAAAGGGTCTCTGAGTCTGCTCCTTTGGAGGCATTTCAGAGCTGACGCTATCCCTGGGCTGCCGAAGCAAAGAGGCATAGCGGCCTTTCACACTGAAGGCATGGGCTTGTTTCCCATTCAGCGAGTGTATGTGGCCCCTCCCAGGCTGGAGGCGCGTCAGGTGACACCATTTGCGCTGCCCCTGGAAAATGCAAGTGGCTGTACCCGATGTGGGCTGCCTGGTGAAACAACTTGCAGTCACCAGCACCCTGAGTACCTTTCCTGAAGTGTGAGTCCTAGCTAGGTAAACTCGGCCTTCGGAGGCTAGAGGGGAGCAAACATGTTCAACTGGTGGGGAAAGTCTTTGACCGATGACCAATAGGCTTGTGCTTGGGCGAGGGTTAGGCAGGAACTTTCCAACACAGGGTTTTTACCTCACCGTAAGCCGTCCCTTTGGGCTGAAGCAGGCGGCGGGTCTGTCTGTATCACAGTCTGGGAAGGAGGGCCTCAGGTGAGTCTGCCCACTGACTGCCCTCCATCATAGCCAGCTGAGAAAATATGGCAAGGCTGATGGAACCCACTGACAGCGAAATGTTTCTCTTCAGAAGAGGAGATTTTGCTACCAAACGTCAGCAGCTCCTCAGAGTGCTGTTCTGGTGTAGACTGGGGCGAGCTCCCACGGTCCGAAGATTACGAACGGCTCTTTTCCAGTTGCTTCATCCGAGAGAGAGCCAGAAGGGCTGATCTCAACAAATAGGGCTGCACCCCGTGAGTGCTTCGGGCAGGGCAGTCCTGAGCCAGTGTGCCACCTAAGGAATGAAAGCCAAGTTTCCTAGCCACAGGAAAGCAGACCGAGGCCTGCTGTTTTCTCTAGGCGATTGACGTGAGCTTGAGGGTGAGGCCTATACTACATTGTGGAAAAGCTCGGGGTCACGGCTGTCTTTCTCCCTCTCTCGGTCCCATGCCCTGGGCTCAGCCATGGGGGAATGCTGAGGGGGAGAGACTGCCTCTCTGCCGGACTCAGAGGGCTTCCTCCCTTTCGGGCAATTCCGTTTGTGTCTTACTTCGTGGAGGAGGAATGAGGGCGCCCAGAGATATTCTGACATGAAATGCCTATCGACAGAGGATCTGGAGGAGCTGGTTTGTCAGTGGAAGGAGCCAAAAAGCCTGCATTCCTAAGGTCTCTCTGAGAACTGCCAGACACTCTGCCGTCATAGGCCTAAGAATTGGAAATTGTGACGGCAAGGCAACACCTGGAATCCTAGGAGGCAGTGGAAGTGCGGCTCTCAAACTGGATGGAAGAAGCTTCCAAGCATAGTGTTCTTTCATGTCCCAAAGAGAACCCGCGTGTCTGAGGCTGCTAGCGTTGTGGCTGGAGAGAACTGGCATCCCCGTGGGCCTGTCGGCTCATTTCCTCTTTCTGACCCTCGAAGGAAAGTCTTCCAAAAAGCCTTTGGGACCCGCTTAGAGAGAACAGCTGCGAAGCTGATGCACAGAACATCGACATAGAGACTAGCCCTGGGTCCCAAGCATCCACCTTTCTCTGGAGGGTACGTACCCCACCCGGGGATTCAAGCAGGGAGTTTGCCTTGTACAACTTAGGCAGGAAACTGGGAGGAGATGGAGGGCCACTCTACCTGCGCTCACACCACGTGGCCCGGAGAAGTTATCACGCAGCAGAATTCAACACCCTCCCACTACACGTGTGTAGCCAAAAGAGGCGCTGGGCAGTGGGTGTTCTCAGCCCAAGAGCAGTCCTTGTTCTGGGCCGCACCTGCTCTGCGGTTCAAAGGGTCTCTGAGTCTGCTCCTTTGGAGGCATTTCAGAGCTGACGCTATCCCTGGGCTGCCGAAGCAAAGAGGCATAGCGGCCTTTCACACTGAAGGCATGGGCTTGTTTCCCATTCAGAGAGTGTATGTGGCCCCTCCCAGGCTGGAGGCGCGTTAGCTGACACCCTTTGCGCTGTGCCCCTGGAAAATGCAAGTGGCTGTACCCGATGTGGGCTGCCTGGTGAAACAACTTGCAGTCACCAGCACCCTGAGTACCCTTCCTGCAGTGTGAGTCCTAGCTAGGTAAACTCGGCCTTCGGAGGCTAGAGGGGAGCAAACATGTTCAACTTGTGGGGAAAGTCTTTGACCGATGACCGATTTGCTTGTGCTTGGGCGAGGGTTAGGCAGGAACTTTCCAACACAGGGTTTTTGCCTCACCGTAAGCCGTCCCTTTGGGCTGAAGCAGGCGGCGGGTCTGTCTGTATCACAGTCTGGGAAGGAGGGCCTCAGGTGAGTCTGCCCACTGACTGCCCTCCATCATAGCCAGCTGAGAAAATATGGCAAGGCTGATGGAACCCACTGACAGCGAAATGTTTCTCTTCAGAAGAGGAGATTTTGCTACCAAACGTCAGCAGCTCCTCAGAGTGCTGTTCTGGTGTAGACTGGTGCGAGCTCCCACGGTCCGAAGATTACGAACGGCTCTTTTCCAGTTGCTTCATCCGAGAGAGAGCCAGAAGGGCTGATCTCAACAAATAGGGCTGCACCCCGTGAGTGCTTCGGGCAGGGCAGTCCTGAGCCAGTGTGCCACCTAAGGAATGAAAGCCAAGTTTCCTAGCCACAGGAAAGCAGACCGAGGCCTGCTGTTTTCTCTAGGCGATTGACGTGAGCTTGAGGGTGAGGCCTATACTACATTGTGGAAAAGCTCGGGGTCACGGCTGTCTTTCTCCCTCTCTCGGTCCCATGCCCTGGGCTCAGCCATGGGGGAATGCTGAGGGGGAGAGACTGCCTCTCTGCCGGACTCAGAGGGCTTCCTCCCTTTCGGGCAATTCCGTTTGTGTCTTACTTCGTGGAGGAGGAATGAGGGCACCCAGAGATATTCTGACATGAAATGCCTATCGACAGAGGATCTGGAGGAGCTGGTTTGTCAGTGGAAGGAGCCAAAAAGCCTGCATTCCTAAGGTCTCTCTGAGAACTGCCAGACACTCTGCCGTCATAGGCCTAAGAATTGGAAATTGTGACGGCAAGGCAACACCTGGAATCCTAGGAGGCAGTGGAAGTGCGGCTCTCAAACTGGATGGAAGAAGCTTCCAAGCATAGTGTTCTTTCATGTCCCAAAGAGAACCCGCGTGTCTGAGGCTGCTAGCGTTGTGGCTGGAGAGAACTGGCATCCCCGTGGGCCTGTCGGCTCATTTCCTCTTTCTGACCCTCGAAGGAAAGTCTTCCAAAAAGCCTTTGGGACCCGCTTAGAGAGAACAGCTGCGAAGCTGATGCACAGAACATCGACATAGAGACTAGCCCTGGGTCCCAAGCATCCACCTTTCTCTGGAGGGTACGTACCCCACCCGGGGATTCAAGCAGGGAGTTTGCCTTGTACAACTTAGGCAGGAAACTGGGAGGAGATGGAGGGCCACTCTACCTGCGCTCACACCACGTGGCCCGGAGAAGTTATCACGCAGCAGAATTCAACACCCTCCCACTACACGTGTGTAGCCAAAAGAGGCGCTGGGCAGTGGGTGTTCTCAGCCCAAGAGCAGTCCTTGTTCTGGGCCGCACCTGCTCTGTGGTTCAAAGGGTCTCTGAGTCTGCTCCTTTGGAGGCATTTCAGAGCTGACGCTATCCCTGGGCTGCCGAAGCAAGGAGTCATAGCGGCCTTTCACACTGAAGGCATGGGCTTGTTTCCCATTCAGAGAGTGTATGTGGGCCCTCCCAGGCTGGAGGCGCGTTAGCTGACACCCTTTGCGCTGTGCACCTGGAAAATGCAAGTGGCTGTACCCGATGTGGGCTGCCTGGTGAAACAACTTGCAGTCACCAGCACCCTGAGTACCCTTCCTGCAGTGTGAGTCCTAGCTAGGTAAACTCGGCCTTCGGAGGCTAGAGGGGAGCAAACATGTTCAACTTGTGGGGAAAGTCTTTGGCCGATGACCAATATGCTTGTGCTTGGGCGAGGGTTAGGCAGGAACTTTCCAACACAGGGTTTTTGCCTCACCGTAAGCCGTCCCTTTGGGCTGAAGCAGGCGGCGGGTCTGTCTGTATCACAGTCTGGGAAGGAGGGCCTCAGGTGAGTCTGCCCACTGACTGCCCTCCATCATAGCCAGCTGAGAAAATATGGCAAGGCTGATGGAACCCACTGACAGCGAAATGTTTCTCTTCAGAAGAGGAGATTTTGCTACCAAACGTCAGCAGCTCCTCAGAGTGCTGTTCTGGTGTAGACTGGGGCGAGCTCCCACGGTCCGAAGATTACGAACGGCTCTTTTCCAGTTGCTTCATCCGAGAGAGAGCCAGAAGGGCTGATCTCAACAAATAGGGCTGCACCCCGTGAGTGCTTCGGGCAGGGCAGTCCTGAGCCAGTGTGCCACCTAAGGAATGAAAGCCAAGTTTCCTAGCCACAGGAAAGCAGACCGAGGCCTGCTGTTTTCTCTAGGCGATTGACGTGAGCTTGAGGGTGAGGCCTATACTACATTGTGGAAAAGCTCGGGGTCACGGCTGTCTTTCTCCCTCTCTCGGTCCCATGCCCTGGGCTCAGCCATGGGGGAATGCTGAGGGGGAGAGACTGCCTCTCTGCCGGACTCAGAGGGCTTCCTCCCTTTCGGGCAATTCCGTTTGTGTCTTACTTCGTGGAGGAGGAATGAGGGCGCCCAGAGATATTCTGACATGAAATGCCTATCGACAGAGGATCTGGAGGAGCTGGTTTGTCAGTGGAAGGAGTCAAAAAGCCTGCATTCCTAAGGTCTCTCTGAGAACTGCCAGACACTCTGCCGTCATAGGCCTAAGAATTGGAAATTGTGACGGCAAGGCAACACCTGGAATCCTAGGAGGCAGTGGAAGTGCGGCTCTCAAACTGGATGGAAGAAGCTTCCAAGCATAGGGTTCTTTCATGTCCCAAAGAGAACCCGCGTGTCTGAGGCTGCTAGCCTTGTGGCTGGAGAGAACTGGCATCCCCGTGGGCCTGTCGGCTCATTTCCTCTTTCTGACCCTCGAAGGAAAGTCTTCCAAAAAGCCTTTGGGACCCGCTTAGAGAGAACAGCTGCGAAGCTGATGCACAGAACATCGACATAGAGACTAGCCCTGGGTCCCAAGCATCCACCTTTCTCTGGAGGGTACGTACCCCACCCGGGGATTCAAGCAGGGAGTTTGCCTTGTACAACTTAGGCAGGAAACTGGGAGGAGATGGAGGGCCACTCTACCTGCGCTCACACCACGTGGCCCGGAGAAGTTATCACGCAGCAGAATTCAACACCCTCCCACTACACGTGTGTAGCCAAAAGAGGCGCTGGGCAGTGGGTGTTCTCAGCCCAAGAGCAGTCCTTGTTCTGGGCCCCACCTGCTGTGTGGTTCAAAGGGTCTCTGAGTCTGCTCCTTTGGAGGCATTTCAGAGCTGACGCTATCCCTGGGCTGCCGAAGCAAAGAGGCATAGCGGCCTTTCACACTGAAGGCATGGGCTTGTTTCCCATTCAGAGAGTGTATGTGGGCCCTCCCAGGCTGGAGGCGCGTTAGCTGACACCCTTTGCGCTGTGCCCCTGGAAAATGCAAGTGGCTGTACCCGATGTGGGCTGCCTGGTGAAACAACTTGCAGTCACCAGCACCCTGAGTACCCTTCCTGCAGTGTGAGTCCTAGCTAGGTAAACTCGGCCTTCGGAGGCTAGAGGGGAGCAAACATGTTCAACTTGTGGGGAAAGTCTTTGACCGATGACCAATATGCTTGTGCTTGGGCGAGGGTTA
The DNA here is from genome assembly GCF_028023285.1 of Balaenoptera ricei. Classification (NCBI taxonomy): domain Eukaryota; kingdom Metazoa; phylum Chordata; class Mammalia; order Artiodactyla; family Balaenopteridae; genus Balaenoptera; species Balaenoptera ricei. The sequence goes on along the minus strand of NC_082658.1, from coordinate 30,973,363 downwards.
GGCAGGAACTTTCCAACACAGGGTTTTTGCCTCACCGTAAGCCGTCCCTTTGGGCTGAAGCAGGCGGCGGGTCTGTCTGTATCACAGTCTGGGAAGGAGGGCCTCAGGTGAGTCTGCCCACTGACTGCCCTCCATCATAGCCAGCTGAGAAAATATGGCAAGGCTGATGGAACCCACTGACAGCGAAATGTTTCTCTTCAGAAGAGGAGAGTTTGCTACCAAACGTCAGCAGCTCCTCAGAGTGCTGTTCTGGTGTAGACTGGGGCGAGCTCCCACGGTCCGAAGATTACGAACGGCTCTTTTCCAGTTGCTTCATCCGAGAGAGAGCCAGAAGGGCTGATCTCAACAAATAGGGCTGCACCCCGTGAGTGCTTCGGGCAGGGCAGTCCTGAGCCAGTGTGCCACCTAAGGAATGAAAGCCAAGTTTCCTAGCCACAGGAAAGCAGACCGAGGCCTGCTGTTTTCTCTAGGCGATTGACGTGAGCTTGAGGGTGAGGCCTATACTACATTGTGGAAAAGCTCGGGGTCACGGCTGTCTTTCTCCCTCTCTCGGTCCCATGCCCTGGGCTCAGCCATGGGGGAATGCTGAGGGGGAGAGACTGCCTCTCTGCCGGACTCAGAGGGCTTCCTCCCTTTCGGGCAATTCCGTTTGTGTCTTACTTCGTGGAGGAGGAATGAGGGCGCCCAGAGATATTCTGACATGAAATGCCTATCGACAGAGGATCTGGAGGAGCTGGTTTGTCAGTGGAAGGAGTCAAAAAGCCTGCATTCCTAAGGTCTCTCTGAGAACTGCCAGACACTCTGCCGTCATAGGCCTAAGAATTGGAAATTGTGACGGCAAGGCAACACCTGGAATCCTAGGAGGCAGTGGAAGTGCGGCTCTCAAACTGGATGGAAGAAGCTTCCAAGCATAGGGTTCTTTCATGTCCCAAAGAGAACCCGCGTGTCTGAGGCTGCTAGCCTTGTGGCTGGAGAGAACTGGCATCCCCGTGGGCCTGTCGGCTCATTTCCTCTTTCTGACCCTCGAAGGAAAGTCTTCCAAAAAGCCTTTGGGACCCGCTTAGAGAGAACAGCTGCGAAGCTGATGCACAGAACATCGACATAGAGACTAGCCCTGGGTCCCAAGCATCCACCTTTCTCTGGAGGGTACGTACCCCACCCGGGGATTCAAGCAGGGAGTTTGCCTTGTACAACTTAGGCAGGAAACTGGGAGGAGATGGAGGGCCACTCTACCTGCGCTCACACCACGTGGCCCGGAGAAGTTATCACGCAGCAGAATTCAACACCCTCCCACTACACGTGTGTAGCCAAAAGAGGCGCTGGGCAGTGGGTGTTCTCAGCCCAAGAGCAGTCCTTGTTCTGGGCCCCACCTGCTGTGTGGTTCAAAGGGTCTCTGAGTCTGCTCCTTTGGAGGCATTTCAGAGCTGACGCTATCCCTGGGCTGCCGAAGCAAAGAGGCATAGCGGCCTTTCACACTGAAGGCATGGGCTTGTTTCCCATTCAGAGAGTGTATGTGGGCCCTCCCAGGCTGGAGGCGCGTTAGCTGACACCCTTTGCGCTGTGCCCCTGGAAAATGCAAGTGGCTGTACCCGATGTGGGCTGCCTGGTGAAACAACTTGCAGTCACCAGCACCCTGAGTACCCTTCCTGCAGTGTGAGTCCTAGCTAGGTAAACTCGGCCTTCGGAGGCTAGAGGGGAGCAAACATGTTCAACTTGTGGGGAAAGTCTTTGACCGATGACCAATATGCTTGTGCTTGGGCGAGGGTTAGGCAGGAACTTTCCAACACAGGGTTTTTGCCTCACCGTAAGCCGTCCCTTTGGGCTGAAGCAGGCGGCGGGTCTGTCTGTATCACAGTCTGGGAAGGAGGGCCTCAGGTGAGTCTGCCCACTGACTGCCCTCCATCATAGCCAGCTGAGAAAATATGGCAAGGCTGATGGAACCCACTGACAGCGAAATGTTTCTCTTCAGAAGAGGAGATTTTGCTACCAAACGTCAGCAGCTCCTCAGAGTGCTGTTCTGGTGTAGACTGGGGCGAGCTCCCACGGTCCGAAGATTACGAACGGCTCTTTTCCAGTTGCTTCATCCGAGAGAGAGCCAGAAGGGCTGATCTCAACAAATAGGGCTGCACCCCGTGAGTGCTTCGGGCAGGGCAGTCCTGAGCCAGTGTGCCACCTAAGGAATGAAAGCCAAGTTTCCTAGCCACAGGAAAGCAGACCGAGGCCTGCTGTTTTCTCTAGGCGATTGACGTGAGCTTGAGGGTGAGGCCTATACTACATTGTGGAAAAGCTCGGGGTCACGGCTGTCTTTCTCCCTCTCTCGGTCCCATGCCCTGGGCTCAGCCATGGGGGAATGCTGAGGGGGAGAGACTGCCTCTCTGCCGGACTCAGAGGGCTTCCTCCCTTTCGGGCAATTCCGTTTGTGTCTTACTTCGTGGAGGAGGAATGAGGGCGCCCAGAGATATTCTGACATGAAATGCCTATCGACAGAGGATCTGGAGGAGCTGGTTTGTCAGTGGAAGGAGTCAAAAAGCCTGCATTCCTAAGGTCTCTCTGAGAACTGCCAGACACTCTGCCGTCATAGGCCTAAGAATTGGAAATTGTGACGGCAAGGCAACACCTGGAATCCTAGGAGGCAGTGGAAGTGCGGCTCTCAAACTGGATGGAAGAAGCTTCCAAGCATAGGGTTCTTTCATGTCCCAAAGAGAACCCGCGTGTCTGAGGCTGCTAGCCTTGTGGCTGGAGAGAACTGGCATCCCCGTGGGCCTGTCGGCTCATTTCCTCTTTCTGACCCTCGAAGGAAAGTCTTCCAAAAAGCCTTTGGGACCCGCTTAGAGAGAACAGCTGCGAAGCTGATGCACAGAACATCGACATAGAGACTAGCCCTGGGTCCCAAGCATCCATCTTTCTCTGGAGGGTACGTACCCCACCCGGGGATTCAAGCAGGGAGTTTGCCTTGTACAACTTAGGCAGGAAACTGGGAGGAGATGGAGGGCCACTCTACCTGCGCTCACACCACGTGGCCCGGAGAAGTTATCACGCAGCAGAATTCAACACCCTCCCACTACACGTGTGTAGCCAAAAGAGGCGCTGGGCAGTGGGTGTTCTCAGCCCAAGAGCAGTCCTTGTTCTGGGCCGCACCTGCTGTGTGGTTCAAAGGGTCTCTGAGTCTGCTCCTTTGGAGGCATTTCAGAGCTGACGCTATCCCTGGGCTGCCGAAGCAAAGAGGCATAGCGGCCTTTCACACTGAAGGCATGGGCTTGTTTCCCATTCAGAGAGTGTATGTGGGCCCTCCCAGGCTGGAGGCGCGTTAGCTGACACCCTTTGCGCTGTGCCCCTGGAAAATGCAAGTGGCTGTACCCGATGTGGGCTGCCTGGTGAAACAACTTGCAGTCACCAGCACCCTGAGTACCCTTCCTGCAGTGTGAGTCCTAGCTAGGTAAACTCGGCCTTCGGAGGCTAGAGGGGAGCAAACATGTTCAACTTGTGGGGAAAGTCTTTGACCGATGACCAATATGCTTGTGCTTGGGCGAGGGTTAGGCAGGAACTTTCCAACACAGGGTTTTTGCCTCACCGTAAGCCGTCCCTTTGGGCTGAAGCAGGCGGCGGGTCTGTCTGTATCACAGTCTGGGAAGGAGGGCCTCAGGTGAGTCTGCCCACTGACTGCCCTCCATCATAGCCAGCTGAGAAAATATGGCAAGGCTGATGGAACCCACTGACAGCGAAATGTTTCTCTTCAGAAGAGGAGAGTTTGCTACCAAACGTCAGCAGCTCCTCAGAGTGCTGTTCTGGTGTAGACTGGGGCGAGCTCCCACGGTCCGAAGATTACGAACGGCTCTTTTCCAGTTGCTTCATCCGAGAGAGAGCCAGAAGGGCTGATCTCAACAAATAGGGCTGCACCCCGTGAGTGCTTCGGGCAGGGCAGTCCTGAGCCAGTGTGCCACCTAAGGAATGAAAGCCAAGTTTCCTAGCCACAGGAAAGCAGACCGAGGCCTGCTGTTTTCTCTAGGCGATTGACGTGAGCTTGAGGGTGAGGCCTATACTACATTGTGGAAAAGCTCGGGGTCACGGCTGTCTTTCTCCCTCTCTCGGTCCCATGCCCTGGGCTCAGCCATGGGGGAATGCTGAGGGGGAGAGACTGCCTCTCTGCCGGACTCAGAGGGCTTCCTCCCTTTCGGGCAATTCCGTTTGTGTCTTACTTCGTGGAGGAGGAATGAGGGCGCCCAGAGATATTCTGACATGAAATGCCTATCGACAGAGGATCTGGAGGAGCTGGTTTGTCAGTGGAAGGAGTCAAAAAGCCTGCATTCCTAAGGTCTCTCTGAGAACTGCCAGACACTCTGCCGTCATAGGCCTAAGAATTGGAAATTGTGACGGCAAGGCAACACCTGGAATCCTAGGAGGCAGTGGAAGTGCGGCTCTCAAACTGGATGGAAGAAGCTTCCAAGCATAGGGTTCTTTCATGTCCCAAAGAGAACCCGCGTGTCTGAGGCTGCTAGCCTTGTGGCTGGAGAGAACTGGCATCCCCGTGGGCCTGTCGGCTCATTTCCTCTTTCTGACCCTCGAAGGAAAGTCTTCCAAAAAGCCTTTGGGACCCGCTTAGAGAGAACAGCTGCGAAGCTGATGCACAGAACATCGACATAGAGACTAGCCCTGGGTCCCAAGCATCCACCTTTCTCTGGAGGGTACGTACCCCACCCGGGGATTCAAGCAGGGAGTTTGCCTTGTACAACTTAGGCAGGAAACTGGGAGGAGATGGAGGGCCACTCTACCTGCGCTCACACCACGTGGCCCGGAGAAGTTATCACGCAGCAGAATTCAACACCCTCCCACTACACGTGTGTAGCCAAAAGAGGCGCTGGGCAGTGGGTGTTCTCAGCCCAAGAGCAGTCCTTGTTCTGGGCCCCACCTGCTGTGTGGTTCAAAGGGTCTCTGAGTCTGCTCCTTTGGAGGCATTTCAGAGCTGACGCTATCCCTGGGCTGCCGAAGCAAAGAGGCATAGCGGCCTTTCACACTGAAGGCATGGGCTTGTTTCCCATTCAGAGAGTGTATGTGGGCCCTCCCAGGCTGGAGGCGCGTTAGCTGACACCCTTTGCGCTGTGCCCCTGGAAAATGCAAGTGGCTGTACCCGATGTGGGCTGCCTGGTGAAACAACTTGCAGTCACCAGCACCCTGAGTACCCTTCCTGCAGTGTGAGTCCTAGCTAGGTAAACTCGGCCTTCGGAGGCTAGAGGGGAGCAAACATGTTCAACTTGTGGGGAAAGTCTTTGACCGATGACCAATATGCTTGTGCTTGGGCGAGGGTTAGGCAGGAACTTTCCAACACAGGGTTTTTGCCTCACCGTAAGCCGTCCCTTTGGGCTGAAGCAGGCGGCGGGTCTGTCTGTATCACAGTCTGGGAAGGAGGGCCTCAGGTGAGTCTGCCCACTGACTGCCCTCCATCATAGCCAGCTGAGAAAATATGGCAAGGCTGATGGAACCCACTGACAGCGAAATGTTTCTCTTCAGAAGAGGAGATTTTGCTACCAAACGTCAGCAGCTCCTCAGAGTGCTGTTCTGGTGTAGACTGGGGCGAGCTCCCACGGTCCGAAGATTACGAACGGCTCTTTTCCAGTTGCTTCATCCGAGAGAGAGCCAGAAGGGCTGATCTCAACAAATAGGGCTGCACCCCGTGAGTGCTTCGGGCAGGGCAGTCCTGAGCCAGTGTGCCACCTAAGGAATGAAAGCCAAGTTTCCTAGCCACAGGAAAGCAGACCGAGGCCTGCTGTTTTCTCTAGGCGATTGACGTGAGCTTGAGGGTGAGGCCTATACTACATTGTGGAAAAGCTCGGGGTCACGGCTGTCTTTCTCCCTCTCTCGGTCCCATGCCCTGGGCTCAGCCATGGGGGAATGCTGAGGGGGAGAGACTGCCTCTCTGCCGGACTCAGAGGGCTTCCTCCCTTTCGGGCAATTCCGTTTGTGTCTTACTTCGTGGAGGAGGAATGAGGGCGCCCAGAGATCTTCTGACATGAAATGGCTAACAACAGAGGACCTGGAGGAGCTGGTTTGTCAGTGGAAGGAGCCAAGAAGCCTGCATTCCTAAGGTCTCTCTGAGAACTGCCAGACACTCTGCCGTCATAGGCCTAAGAATTGGAAATTGTGACGGCAAGGCAACACCTGGAATCCTAGGAGGCAGTGGAAGTGCGGCTCTCAAACTGGATGGAAGAATCTTCCAAGCATAGGGTTCTTTCATGTCCCAAAGAGAACCCAAGTGTCTGAGGCTGCTAGCCTTGTGGCTGGAGAGAACTGGCATCCCCGTGGGCCTGTCGGCTCATTTCCTCTTTCTGACCCGCGAAGGAAAGTCTTCCAAAAAGCCTTTGGGACCCGCTTAGAGAGAACAGCTGCGAAGCTGATGCACAGAACATCGACATAGAGACTAGCCCTGGGTCCCAAGCAGCCACCTATCTCTGGAGGGTACGTACCCCACCCGGGGATTCAAGCAGGGAGTTTGCCTTGTACAGCTTAGGCAGGAAACCGGGAGGAGATGGAGGGCCACTCTACCTGCGCTCACACTACCTGGCCCGGAGAAGTTATCTCGCAGCAGAATTCTACACCCTCCCACTACACGTGTGTAGCCAAAAGAGGCGCTGGGCAGTGGGTGTTCTCAGCCCAAGAGCAGTCCTTGTTCTGGGCCGCACCTGCTCCGTGGTTCAAAGGGTCTCTGAGTCTGCTCCTTTGGAGGCATTTCAGAGCTGACGCTATCCCTGGGCTGCCGAAGCAAAGAGGCATAGCGGCCTTTCACACTGAAGGCATGGGCTTGTTTCCCATTCAGCGAGTGTATGTGGCCCCTCCCAGGCTGGAGGCGCGTCAGGTGACACCATTTGCGCTGCCCCTGGAAAATGCAAGTGGCTGTACCCGATGTGGGCTGCCTGGTGAAACAACTTGCAGTCACCAGCACCCTGAGTACCTTTCCTGAAGTGTGAGTCCTAGCTAGGTAAACTCGGCCTTCGGAGGCTAGAGGGGAGCAAACATGTTCAACTGGTGGGGAAAGTCTTTGACCGATGACCAATAGGCTTGTGCTTGGGCGAGGGTTAGGCAGGAACTTTCCAACACAGGGTTTTTACCTCACCGTAAGCCGTCCCTTTGGGCTGAAGCAGGCGGCGGGTCTGTCTGTATCACAGTCTGGGAAGGAGGGCCTCAGGTGAGTCTGCCCACTGACTGCCCTCCATCATAGCCAGCTGAGAAAATATGGCAAGGCTGATGGAACCCACTGACAGCGAAATGTTTCTCTTCAGAAGAGGAGATTTTGCTACCAAACGTCAGCAGCTCCTCAGAGTGCTGTTCTGGTGTAGACTGGGGCGAGCTCCCACGGTCCGAAGATTACGAACGGCTCTTTTCCAGTTGCTTCATCCGAGAGAGAGCCAGAAGGGCTGATCTCAACAAATAGGGCTGCACCCCGTGAGTGCTTCGGGCAGGGCAGTCCTGAGCCAGTGTGCCACCTAAGGAATGAAAGCCAAGTTTCCTAGCCACAGGAAAGCAGACCGAGGCCTGCTGTTTTCTCTAGGCGATTGACGTGAGCTTGAGGGTGAGGCCTATACTACATTGTGGAAAAGCTCGGGGTCACGGCTGTCTTTCTCCCTCTCTCGGTCCCATGCCCTGGGCTCAGCCATGGGGGAATGCTGAGGGGGAGAGACTGCCTCTCTGCCGGACTCAGAGGGCTTCCTCCCTTTCGGGCAATTCCGTTTGTGTCTTACTTCGTGGAGGAGGAATGAGGGCGCCCAGAGATATTCTGACATGAAATGCCTATCGACAGAGGATCTGGAGGAGCTGGTTTGTCAGTGGAAGGAGCCAAAAAGCCTGCATTCCTAAGGTCTCTCTGAGAACTGCCAGACACTCTGCCGTCATAGGCCTAAGAATTGGAAATTGTGACGGCAAGGCAACACCTGGAATCCTAGGAGGCAGTGGAAGTGCGGCTCTCAAACTGGATGGAAGAAGCTTCCAAGCATAGTGTTCTTTCATGTCCCAAAGAGAACCCGCGTGTCTGAGGCTGCTAGCGTTGTGGCTGGAGAGAACTGGCATCCCCGTGGGCCTGTCGGCTCATTTCCTCTTTCTGACCCTCGAAGGAAAGTCTTCCAAAAAGCCTTTGGGACCCGCTTAGAGAGAACAGCTGCGAAGCTGATGCACAGAACATCGACATAGAGACTAGCCCTGGGTCCCAAGCATCCACCTTTCTCTGGAGGGTACGTACCCCACCCGGGGATTCAAGCAGGGAGTTTGCCTTGTACAACTTAGGCAGGAAACTGGGAGGAGATGGAGGGCCACTCTACCTGCGCTCACACCACGTGGCCCGGAGAAGTTATCACGCAGCAGAATTCAACACCCTCCCACTACACGTGTGTAGCCAAAAGAGGCGCTGGGCAGTGGGTGTTCTCAGCCCAAGAGCAGTCCTTGTTCTGGGCCGCACCTGCTCTGCGGTTCAAAGGGTCTCTGAGTCTGCTCCTTTGGAGGCATTTCAGAGCTGACGCTATCCCTGGGCTGCCGAAGCAAAGAGGCATAGCGGCCTTTCACACTGAAGGCATGGGCTTGTTTCCCATTCAGAGAGTGTATGTGGCCCCTCCCAGGCTGGAGGCGCGTTAGCTGACACCCTTTGCGCTGTGCCCCTGGAAAATGCAAGTGGCTGTACCCGATGTGGGCTGCCTGGTGAAACAACTTGCAGTCACCAGCACCCTGAGTACCCTTCCTGCAGTGTGAGTCCTAGCTAGGTAAACTCGGCCTTCGGAGGCTAGAGGGGAGCAAACATGTTCAACTTGTGGGGAAAGTCTTTGACCGATGACCGATTTGCTTGTGCTTGGGCGAGGGTTAGGCAGGAACTTTCCAACACAGGGTTTTTGCCTCACCGTAAGCCGTCCCTTTGGGCTGAAGCAGGCGGCGGGTCTGTCTGTATCACAGTCTGGGAAGGAGGGCCTCAGGTGAGTCTGCCCACTGACTGCCCTCCATCATAGCCAGCTGAGAAAATATGGCAAGGCTGATGGAACCCACTGACAGCGAAATGTTTCTCTTCAGAAGAGGAGATTTTGCTACCAAACGTCAGCAGCTCCTCAGAGTGCTGTTCTGGTGTAGACTGGTGCGAGCTCCCACGGTCCGAAGATTACGAACGGCTCTTTTCCAGTTGCTTCATCCGAGAGAGAGCCAGAAGGGCTGATCTCAACAAATAGGGCTGCACCCCGTGAGTGCTTCGGGCAGGGCAGTCCTGAGCCAGTGTGCCACCTAAGGAATGAAAGCCAAGTTTCCTAGCCACAGGAAAGCAGACCGAGGCCTGCTGTTTTCTCTAGGCGATTGACGTGAGCTTGAGGGTGAGGCCTATACTACATTGTGGAAAAGCTCGGGGTCACGGCTGTCTTTCTCCCTCTCTCGGTCCCATGCCCTGGGCTCAGCCATGGGGGAATGCTGAGGGGGAGAGACTGCCTCTCTGCCGGACTCAGAGGGCTTCCTCCCTTTCGGGCAATTCCGTTTGTGTCTTACTTCGTGGAGGAGGAATGAGGGCACCCAGAGATATTCTGACATGAAATGCCTATCGACAGAGGATCTGGAGGAGCTGGTTTGTCAGTGGAAGGAGCCAAAAAGCCTGCATTCCTAAGGTCTCTCTGAGAACTGCCAGACACTCTGCCGTCATAGGCCTAAGAATTGGAAATTGTGACGGCAAGGCAACACCTGGAATCCTAGGAGGCAGTGGAAGTGCGGCTCTCAAACTGGATGGAAGAAGCTTCCAAGCATAGTGTTCTTTCATGTCCCAAAGAGAACCCGCGTGTCTGAGGCTGCTAGCGTTGTGGCTGGAGAGAACTGGCATCCCCGTGGGCCTGTCGGCTCATTTCCTCTTTCTGACCCTCGAAGGAAAGTCTTCCAAAAAGCCTTTGGGACCCGCTTAGAGAGAACAGCTGCGAAGCTGATGCACAGAACATCGACATAGAGACTAGCCCTGGGTCCCAAGCATCCACCTTTCTCTGGAGGGTACGTACCCCACCCGGGGATTCAAGCAGGGAGTTTGCCTTGTACAACTTAGGCAGGAAACTGGGAGGAGATGGAGGGCCACTCTACCTGCGCTCACACCACGTGGCCCGGAGAAGTTATCACGCAGCAGAATTCAACACCCTCCCACTACACGTGTGTAGCCAAAAGAGGCGCTGGGCAGTGGGTGTTCTCAGCCCAAGAGCAGTCCTTGTTCTGGGCCGCACCTGCTCTGTGGTTCAAAGGGTCTCTGAGTCTGCTCCTTTGGAGGCATTTCAGAGCTGACGCTATCCCTGGGCTGCCGAAGCAAGGAGTCATAGCGGCCTTTCACACTGAAGGCATGGGCTTGTTTCCCATTCAGAGAGTGTATGTGGGCCCTCCCAGGCTGGAGGCGCGTTAGCTGACACCCTTTGCGCTGTGCACCTGGAAAATGCAAGTGGCTGTACCCGATGTGGGCTGCCTGGTGAAACAACTTGCAGTCACCAGCACCCTGAGTACCCTTCCTGCAGTGTGAGTCCTAGCTAGGTAAACTCGGCCTTCGGAGGCTAGAGGGGAGCAAACATGTTCAACTTGTGGGGAAAGTCTTTGGCCGATGACCAATATGCTTGTGCTTGGGCGAGGGTTAGGCAGGAACTTTCCAACACAGGGTTTTTGCCTCACCGTAAGCCGTCCCTTTGGGCTGAAGCAGGCGGCGGGTCTGTCTGTATCACAGTCTGGGAAGGAGGGCCTCAGGTGAGTCTGCCCACTGACTGCCCTCCATCATAGCCAGCTGAGAAAATATGGCAAGGCTGATGGAACCCACTGACAGCGAAATGTTTCTCTTCAGAAGAGGAGATTTTGCTACCAAACGTCAGCAGCTCCTCAGAGTGCTGTTCTGGTGTAGACTGGGGCGAGCTCCCACGGTCCGAAGATTACGAACGGCTCTTTTCCAGTTGCTTCATCCGAGAGAGAGCCAGAAGGGCTGATCTCAACAAATAGGGCTGCACCCCGTGAGTGCTTCGGGCAGGGCAGTCCTGAGCCAGTGTGCCACCTAAGGAATGAAAGCCAAGTTTCCTAGCCACAGGAAAGCAGACCGAGGCCTGCTGTTTTCTCTAGGCGATTGACGTGAGCTTGAGGGTGAGGCCTATACTACATTGTGGAAAAGCTCGGGGTCACGGCTGTCTTTCTCCCTCTCTCGGTCCCATGCCCTGGGCTCAGCCATGGGGGAATGCTGAGGGGGAGAGACTGCCTCTCTGCCGGACTCAGAGGGCTTCCTCCCTTTCGGGCAATTCCGTTTGTGTCTTACTTCGTGGAGGAGGAATGAGGGCGCCCAGAGATATTCTGACATGAAATGCCTATCGACAGAGGATCTGGAGGAGCTGGTTTGTCAGTGGAAGGAGTCAAAAAGCCTGCATTCCTAAGGTCTCTCTGAGAACTGCCAGACACTCTGCCGTCATAGGCCTAAGAATTGGAAATTGTGACGGCAAGGCAACACCTGGAATCCTAGGAGGCAGTGGAAGTGCGGCTCTCAAACTGGATGGAAGAAGCTTCCAAGCATAGGGTTCTTTCATGTCCCAAAGAGAACCCGCGTGTCTGAGGCTGCTAGCCTTGTGGCTGGAGAGAACTGGCATCCCCGTGGGCCTGTCGGCTCATTTCCTCTTTCTGACCCTCGAAGGAAAGTCTTCCAAAAAGCCTTTGGGACCCGCTTAGAGAGAACAGCTGCGAAGCTGATGCACAGAACATCGACATAGAGACTAGCCCTGGGTCCCAAGCATCCACCTTTCTCTGGAGGGTACGTACCCCACCCGGGGATTCAAGCAGGGAGTTTGCCTTGTACAACTTAGGCAGGAAACTGGGAGGAGATGGAGGGCCACTCTACCTGCGCTCACACCACGTGGCCCGGAGAAGTTATCACGCAGCAGAATTCAACACCCTCCCACTACACGTGTGTAGCCAAAAGAGGCGCTGGGCAGTGGGTGTTCTCAGCCCAAGAGCAGTCCTTGTTCTGGGCCCCACCTGCTGTGTGGTTCAAAGGGTCTCTGAGTCTGCTCCTTTGGAGGCATTTCAGAGCTGACGCTATCCCTGGGCTGCCGAAGCAAAGAGGCATAGCGGCCTTTCACACTGAAGGCATGGGCTTGTTTCCCATTCAGAGAGTGTATGTGGGCCCTCCCAGGCTGGAGGCGCGTTAGCTGACACCCTTTGCGCTGTGCCCCTGGAAAATGCAAGTGGCTGTACCCGATGTGGGCTGCCTGGTGAAACAACTTGCAGTCACCAGCACCCTGAGTACCCTTCCTGCAGTGTGAGTCCTAGCTAGGTAAACTCGGCCTTCGGAGGCTAGAGGGGAGCAAACATGTTCAACTTGTGGGGAAAGTCTTTGACCGATGACCAATATGCTTGTGCTTGGGCGAGGGTTAGGCAGGAACTTTCCAACACAGGGTTTTTGCCTCACCGTAAGCCGTCCCTTTGGGCTGAAGCAGGCGGCGGGTCTGTCTGTATCACAGTCTGGGAAGGAGGGCCTCAGGTGAGTCTGCCCACTGACTGCCCTCCATCATAGCCAGCTGAGAAAATATGGCAAGGCTGATGGAACCCACTGACAGCGAAATGTTTCTCTTCAGAAGAGGAGAGTTTGCTACCAAACGTCAGCAGCTCCTCAGAGTGCTGTTCTGGTGTAGACTGGGGCGAGCTCCCACGGTCCGAAGATTACGAACGGCTCTTTTCCAGTTGCTTCATCCGAGAGAGAGCCAGAAGGGCTGATCTCAACAAATAGGGCTGCACCCCGTGAGTGCTTCGGGCAGGGCAGTCCTGAGCCAGTGTGCCACCTAAGGAATGAAAGCCAAGTTTCCTAGCCACAGGAAAGCAGACCGAGGCCTGCTGTTTTCTCTAGGCGATTGACGTGAGCTTGAGGGTGAGGCCTATACTACATTGTGGAAAAGCTCGGGGTCACGGCTGTCTTTCTCCCTCTCTCGGTCCCATGCCCTGGGCTCAGCCATGGGGGAATGCTGAGGGGGAGAGACTGCCTCTCTGCCGGACTCAGAGGGCTTCCTCCCTTTCGGGCAATTCCGTTTGTGTCTTACTTCGTGGAGGAGGAATGAGGGCGCCCAGAGATATTCTGACATGAAATGCCTATCGACAGAGGATCTGGAGGAGCTGGTTTGTCAGTGGAAGGAGTCAAAAAGCCTGCATTCCTAAGGTCTCTCTGAGAACTGCCAGACACTCTGCCGTCATAGGCCTAAGAATTGGAAATTGTGACGGCAAGGCAACACCTGGAATCCTAGGAGGCAGTGGAAGTGCGGCTCTCAAACTGGATGGAAGAAGCTTCCAAGCATAGGGTTCTTTCATGTCCCAAAGAGAACCCGCGTGTCTGAGGCTGCTAGCCTTGTGGCTGGAGAGAACTGGCATCCCCGTGGGCCTGTCGGCTCATTTCCTCTTTCTGACCCTCGAAGGAAAGTCTTCCAAAAAGCCTTTGGGACCCGCTTAGAGAGAACAGCTGCGAAGCTGATGCACAGAACATCGACATAGAGACTAGCCCTGGGTCCCAAGCATCCACCTTTCTCTGGAGGGTACGTACCCCACCCGGGGATTCAAGCAGGGAGTTTGCCTTGTACAACTTAGGCAGGAAACTGGGAGGAGATGGAGGGCCACTCTACCTGCGCTCACACCACGTGGCCCGGAGAAGTTATCACGCAGCAGAATTCAACACCCTCCCACTACACGTGTGTAGCCAAAAGAGGCGCTGGGCAGTGGGTGTTCTCAGCCCAAGAGCAGTCCTTGTTCTGGGCCCCACCTGCTGTGTGGTTCAAAGGGTCTCTGAGTCTGCTCCTTTGGAGGCATTTCAGAGCTGACGCTATCCCTGGGCTGCCGAAGCAAAGAGGCATAGCGGCCTTTCACACTGAAGGCATGGGCTTGTTTCCCATTCAGAGAGTGTATGTGGGCCCTCCCAGGCTGGAGGCGCGTTAGCTGACACCCTTTGCGCTGTGCACCTGGAAAATGCAAGTGGCTGTACCCGATGTGGGCTGCCTGGTGAAACAACTTGCAGTCACCAGCACCCTGAGTACCCTTCCTGCAGTGTGAGTCCTAGCTAGGTAAACTCGGCCTTCGGAGGCTAGAGGGGAGCAAACATGTTCAACTTGTGGGGAAAGTCTTTGACCGATGACCAATATGCTTGTGCTTGGGCGAGGGTTAGGCAGGAACTTTCCAACACAGGGTTTTTGCCTCACCGTAAGCCGTCCCTTTGGGCTGAAGCAGGCGGCGGGTCTGTCTGTATCACAGTCTGGGAAGGAGGGCCTCAGGTGAGTCTGCCCACTGACTGCCCTCCATCATAGCCAGCTGAGAAAATATGGCAAGGCTGATGGAACCCACTGACAGCGAAATGTTTCTCTTCAGAAGAGGAGATTTTGCTACCAAACGTCAGCAGCTCCTCAGAGTGCTGTTCTGGTGTAGACTGGGGCGAGCTCCCACGGTCCGAAGATTACGAACGGCTCTTTTCCAGTTGCTTCATCCGAGAGAGAGCCAGAAGGGCTGATCTCAACAAATAGGGCTGCACCCCGTGAGTGCTTCGGGCAGGGCAGTCCTGAGCCAGTGTGCCACCTAAGGAATGAAAGCCAAGTTTCCTAGCCACAGGAAAGCAGACCGAGGCCTGCTGTTTTCTCTAGGCGATTGACGTGAGCTTGAGGGTGAGGCCTATACTACATTGTGGAAAAGCTCGGGGTCACGGCTGTCTTTCTCCCTCTCTCGGTCCCATGCCCTGGGCTCAGCCATGGGGGAATGCTGAGGGGGAGAGACTGCCTCTCTGCCGGACTCAGAGGGCTTCCTCCCTTTCGGGCAATTCCGTTTGTGTCTTACTTCGTGGAGGAGGAATGAGGGCGCCCAGAGATATTCTGACATGAAATGCCTATCGACAGAGGATCTGGAGGAGCTGGTTTGTCAGTGGAAGGAGTCAAAAAGCCTGCATTCCTAAGGTCTCTCTGAGAACTGCCAGACACTCTGCCGTCATAGGCCTAAGAATTGGAAATTGTGACGGCAAGGCAACACCTGGAATCCTAGGAGGCAGTGGAAGTGCGGCTCTCAAACTGGATGGAAGAAGCTTCCAAGCATAGGGTTCTTTCATGTCCCAAAGAGAACCCGCGTGTCTGAGGCTGCTAGCCTTGTGGCTGGAGAGAACTGGCATCCCCGTGGGCCTGTCGGCTCATTTCCTCTTTCTGACCCTCGAAGGAAAGTCTTCCAAAAAGCCTTTGGGACCCGCTTAGAGAGAACAGCTGCGAAGCTGATGCACAGAACATCGACATAGAGACTAGCCCTGGGTCCCAAGCATCCATCTTTCTCTGGAGGGTACGTACCCCACCCGGGGATTCAAGCAGGGAGTTTGCCTTGTACAACTTAGGCAGGAAACTGGGAGGAGATGGAGGGCCACTCTACCTGCGCTCACACCACGTGGCCCGGAGAAGTTATCACGCAGCAGAATTCAACACCCTCCCACTACACGTGTGTAGCCAAAAGAGGCGCTGGGCAGTGGGTGTTCTCAGCCCAAGAGCAGTCCTTGTTCTGGGCCGCACCTGCTGTGTGGTTCAAAGGGTCTCTGAGTCTGCTCCTTTGGAGGCATTTCAGAGCTGACGCTATCCCTGGGCTGCCGAAGCAAAGAGGCATAGCGGCCTTTCACACTGAAGGCATGGGCTTGTTTCCCATTCAGAGAGTGTATGTGGGCCCTCCCAGGCTGGAGGCGCGTTAGCTGACACCCTTTGCGCTGTGCCCCTGGAAAATGCAAGTGGCTGTACCCGATGTGGGCTGCCTGGTGAAACAACTTGCAGTCACCAGCACCCTGAGTACCCTTCCTGCAGTGTGAGTCCTAGCTAGGTAAACTCGGCCTTCGGAGGCTAGAGGGGAGCAAACATGTTCAACTTGTGGGGAAAGTCTTTGACCGATGACCAATATGCTTGTGCTTGGGCGAGGGTTAGGCAGGAACTTTCCAACACAGGGTTTTTGCCTCACCGTAAGCCGTCCCTTTGGGCTGAAGCAGGCGGCGGGTCTGTCTGTATCACAGTCTGGGAAGGAGGGCCTCAGGTGAGTCTGCCCACTGACTGCCCTCCATCATAGCCAGCTGAGAAAATATGGCAAGGCTGATGGAACCCACTGACAGCGAAATGTTTCTCTTCAGAAGAGGAGAGTTTGCTACCAAACGTCAGCAGCTCCTCAGAGTGCTGTTCTGGTGTAGACTGGGGCGAGCTCCCACGGTCCGAAGATTACGAACGGCTCTTTTCCAGTTGCTTCATCCGAGAGAGAGCCAGAAGGGCTGATCTCAACAAATAGGGCTGCACCCCGTGAGTGCTTCGGGCAGGGCAGTCCTGAGCCAGTGTGCCACCTAAGGAATGAAAGCCAAGTTTCCTAGCCACAGGAAAGCAGACCGAGGCCTGCTGTTTTCTCTAGGCGATTGACGTGAGCTTGAGGGTGAGGCCTATACTACATTGTGGAAAAGCTCGGGGTCACGGCTGTCTTTCTCCCTCTCTCGGTCCCATGCCCTGGGCTCAGCCATGGGGGAATGCTGAGGGGGAGAGACTGCCTCTCTGCCGGACTCAGAGGGCTTCCTCCCTTTCGGGCAATTCCGTTTGTGTCTTACTTCGTGGAGGAGGAATGAGGGCGCCCAGAGATATTCTGACATGAAATGCCTATCGACAGAGGATCTGGAGGAGCTGGTTTGTCAGTGGAAGGAGCCAAAAAGCCTGCATTCCTAAGGTCTCTCTGAGAACTGCCAGACACTCTGCCGTCATAGGCCTAAGAATTGGAAATTGTGACGGCAAGGCAACACCTGGAATCCTAGGAGGCAGTGGAAGTGCGGCTCTCAAACTGGATGGAAGAAGCTTCCAAGCATAGGGTTCTTTCATGTCCCAAAGAGAACCCGCGTGTCTGAGGCTGCTAGCGTTGTGGCTGGAGAGAACTGGCATCCCCGTGGGCCTGTCGGCTCATTTCCTCTTTCTGACCCTCGAAGGAAAGTCTTCCAAAAAGCCTTTGGGACCCGCTTAGAGAGAACAGCTGCGAAGCTGATGCACAGAACATCGACATAGAGACTAGCCCTGGGTCCCAAGCATCCACCTTTCTCTGGAGGGTACGTACCCCACCCGGGGATTCAAGCAGGGAGTTTGCCTTGTACAACTTAGGCAGGAAACTGGGAGGAGATGGAGGGCCACTCTACCTGCGCTCACACCACGTGGCCCGGAGAAGTTATCACGCAGCAGAATTCAACACCCTCCCACTACACGTGTGTAGCCAAAAGAGGCGCTGGGCAGTGGGTGTTCTCAGCCCAAGAGCAGTCCTTGTTCTGGGCCCCACCTGCTGTGTGGTTCAAAGGGTCTCTGAGTCTGCTCCTTTGGAGGCATTTCAGAGCTGACGCTATCCCTGGGCTGCCGAAGCAAAGAGGCATAGCGGCCTTTCACACTGAAGGCATGGGCTTGTTTCCCATTCAGAGAGTGTATGTGGGCCCTCCCAGGCTGGAGGCGCGTTAGCTGACACCCTTTGCGCTGTGCCCCTGGAAAATGCAAGTGGCTGTACCCGATGTGGGCTGCCTGGTGAAACAACTTGCAGTCACCAGCACCCTGAGTACCCTTCCTGCAGTGTGAGTCCTAGCTAGGTAAACTCGGCCTTCGGAGGCTAGAGGGGAGCAAACATGTTCAACTTGTGGGGAAAGTCTTTGACCGATGACCAATATGCTTGTGCTTGGGCGAGGGTTAGGCAGGAACTTTCCAACACAGGGTTTTTGCCTCACCGTAAGCCGTCCCTTTGGGCTGAAGCAGGCGGCGGGTCTGTCTGTATCACAGTCTGGGAAGGAGGGCCTCAGGTGAGTCTGCCCACTGACTGCCCTCCATCATAGCCAGCTGAGAAAATATGGCAAGGCTGATGGAACCCACTGACAGCGAAATGTTTCTCTTCAGAAGAGGAGATTTTGCTACCAAACGTCAGCAGCTCCTCAGAGTGCTGTTCTGGTGTAGACTGGGGCGAGCTCCCACGGTCCGAAGATTACGAACGGCTCTTTTCCAGTTGCTTCATCCGAGAGAGAGCCAGAAGGGCTGATCTCAACAAATAGGGCTGCACCCCGTGAGTGCTTCGGGCAGGGCAGTCCTGAGCCAGTGTGCCACCTAAGGAATGAAAGCCAAGTTTCCTAGCCACAGGAAAGCAGACCGAGGCCTGCTGTTTTCTCTAGGCGATTGACGTGAGCTTGAGGGTGAGGCCTATACTACATTGTGGAAAAGCTCGGGGTCACGGCTGTCTTTCTCCCTCTCTCGGTCCCATGCCCTGGGCTCAGCCATGGGGGAATGCTGAGGGGGAGAGACTGCCTCTCTGCCGGACTCAGAGGGCTTCCTCCCTTTCGGGCAATTCCGTTTGTGTCTTACTTCGTGGAGGAGGAATGAGGGCGCCCAGAGATATTCTGACATGAAATGCCTATCGACAGAGGATCTGGAGGAGCTGGTTTGTCAGTGGAAGGAGCCAAAAAGCCTGCATTCCTAAGGTCTCTCTGAGAACTGCCAGACACTCTGCCGTCATAGGCCTAAGAATTGGAAATTGTGACGGCAAGGCAACACCTGGAATCCTAGGAGGCAGTGGAAGTGCGGCTCTCAAACTGGATGGAAGAAGCTTCCAAGCATAGGGTTCTTTCATGTCCCAAAGAGAACCCGCGTGTCTGAGGCTGCTAGCCTTGTGGCTGGAGAGAACTGGCATCCCCGTGGGCCTGTCGGCTCATTTCCTCTTTCTGACCCTCGAAGGAAAGTCTTCCAAAAAGCCTTTGGGACCCGCTTAGAGAGAACAGCTGCGAAGCTGATGCACAGAACATCGACATAGAGACTAGCCCTGGGTCCCAAGCATCCATCTTTCTCTGGAGGGTACGTACCCCACCCGGGGATTCAAGCAGGGAGTTTGCCTTGTACAACTTAGGCAGGAAACTGGGAGGAGATGGAGGGCCACTCTACCTGCGCTCACACCACGTGGCCCGGAGAAGTTATCACGCAGCAGAATTCAACACCCTCCCACTACACGTGTGTAGCCAAAAGAGGCGCTGGGCAGTGGGTGTTCTCAGCCCAAGAGCAGTCCTTGTTCTGGGCCGCACCTGCTCTGTGGTTCAAAGGGTCTCTGAGTCTGCTCCTTTGGAGGCATTTCAGAGCTGACGCTATCCCTGGGCTGCCGAAGCAAAGAGGCATAGCGGCCTTTCACACTGAAGGCATGGGCTTGTTTCCCATTCAGAGAGTGTATGTGGCCCCTCCCAGGCTGGAGGCGCGTTAGCTGACACCCTTTGCGCTGTGCCCCTGGAAAATCCAAGTGGCTGTACCCGATGTGGGCTGCCTGGTGAAACAACTTGCAGTCACCAGCACCCTGAGTACCCTTCCTGCAGTGTGAGTCCTAGCTAGGTAAACTCGGCCTTCGGAGGCTAGAGGGCAGCAAACATGTTCAACTTGTGGGGAAAGTCTTTGACCGATGACCAATTTGCTTGTGCTTGGGCGAGGGTTAGGCAGGAACTTTCCAACACAGGGTTTTTGCCTCACCGTAAGCCATCCCTTTGGGCTGAAGCAGGCGGCGGGTCTGTCTGTATCACAGTCTGGGAAGGAGGGCCTCAGGTGAGTCTGCCCACTGACTGCCCTCCATCATAGCCAGCTGAGAAAATATGGCAAGGCTGATGGAACCCACTGACAGCGAAATGTTTCTCTTCAGAAGAGGAGATTTTGCTACCAAACGTCAGCAGCTCCTCAGAGTGCTGTTCTGGTGTAGACTGGGGCGAGCTCGCACGGTCCGAAGATTACGAACGGCTCTTTTCCAGTTGCTTCATCCGAGAGAGAGCCAGAAGGGCTGATCTCAACAAATAGGGCTGCACCCCGTGAGTGCTTCGGGCAGGGCAGTCCTGAGCCAGTGTGCCACCTAAGGAATGAAAGCCAAGTTTCCTAGCCACAGGAAAGCAGACCGAGGCCTGCTGTTTTCTCTAGGCGATTGACGTGAGCCTGAGGGTGAGGCCTATACTACGTTGTGGAAAAGCTCGGGGTCACGGCTGTCTTCCTCCCTCTCTCGGTCCCATGCCCTGGGCTCAGCCATGGGGGAATGCGGAGTGGGAGAGACTGCCTCTCTGCCGGACTCAGAAGGCTTCCTCCCTTTAGGGCAATTCCGTTTGTGTCTTACTTCGTGGAGGAGGAATGAGGGCGCCCAGAGATCTTCTGACATGAAATGGCTAACGACAGAGGACCTGGAGGAGCTGGTTTGTCAGTGGAAGGAGCCAAGAAGCCTGCATTCCTAAGGTCTCTCTGAGAACTGCCAGACGCTCTGCCGTCATAGGCCTACGAAGTGGAAATTGTGACGGCAAGGCAACACCTGGAATCCTAGGAGGCAGTGGAAGTGCGGCTCTCAAACTGGATGGAAGAATCTTCCAAGCATAGGGTTCTTTCATGTCCCAAAGAGAACCCAAGTGTCTGAGGCTGCTAGCCTTGTGGCTGGAGAGAACTGGCATCCCCGTGGGCCTGTCGGCTCATTTCCTCTTTCTGACCCGCGAAGGAAAGTCTTCCAAAAAGCCTTTGGGACCCGCTTAGAGAGAACAGCTGCGAAGCTGATGCACAGAACATCGACATAGAGACTAGCCCTGGGTCCCAAGCAGCCACCTATCTCTGGAGGGTACGTACCCCACCCGGGGATTCAAGCAGGGAGTTTGCCTTGTACAGCTTAGGCAGGAAACCGGGAGGAGATGGAGGGCCACTCTACCTGCGCTCACACTACCTGGCCCGGAGAAGTTATCTCGCAGCAGAATTCCACACCCTCCCACTACACGTGTGTAGCCAAAAGAGGCGCTGGGCAGTGAGTGTTCTCAGCCCAAGAGCAGTCCTTGTTCTGGGCCGCACCTGCTCCGTGGTTCAAAGGGTCTCTGAGTCTGCTCCTTTGGAGGCATTTCAGAGCTGACGCTATCCCTGGGCTGCCGAAGCAAAGAGGCATAGCGGCCTTTCACACTGAAGCCATGGGCTTGTTTCCCATTCAGCGAGTGTATGTGGTCCCTCCCAGGCTGGAGGCGCGTCAGGTGACACCATTTGCGCTGTGCCCCTGGAAAATGCAAGTGGCTGTACCCGATGTGGGCTGCCTGGTGAAACAACTTGCAGTCACCAGCACCCTGAGTACCTTTCCTGAAGTGTGAGTTCTAGCTAGGTAAACTCGGCCTTCGGAGGCTAGAGGGGAGCAAACATGTTCAACTGGTGGGGAAAGTCTTTGACCGATGACCAATATGCTTGTGCTTGGGCGAGGGTTAGGCAGGAACTTTCCAACACAGGGTTTTTACCTCACCGTAAGCCGTCCCTTTGGGCTGAAGCAGGCGGCGGGTCTGTCTGTATCACAGTCTGGGAAGGAGGGCCTCAGGTGAGTCTGAGTCTGCCCACTGACTGCCCTCCATCATAGCCAGCTGAGGAAATATGGCAAGGCTGATGGAACCCACTGACAGCGAAATGTTTCTCTTCAGAAGAGGAGGTTTTGCAACCAAACGTCAGCAGCTCCTTAGAGTGCTGTTCTGGTGTAGACGAGGGCAAGCTCCCACGGTCCGAAGATTATGAACGGCTCTTTTCCAGTTGCTTCATCCGAGAGAGAGCCAGAAGGGCTGATCTCAACAAATAGGGCGGCACACCGTGAGTGCTTCGGGCAGGGCAGTCCTGAGCCAGTGTGCCACCTAAGGAATGAAAGCCAAGTTTCCTAGCCACAGGAAAGCAGACCGAGGCCTGCTGTTTTCTCTAGGCGATTGACGTGAGCCTGAGGGTGAGGCCTATACTACGTTGTGGAAAAGCTCGGGGTCACGGCTGTCTTCCTCCCTCTCTCGGTCCCATGCCCTGGGCTCAGCCATGGGGGAATGCGGAGTGGGAGAGACTGCCTCTCTGCCGGACTCAGAAGGCCTCCTCCCTTTAGGGCAATTCCGTTTGTGTCTTACTTCGTGGAGGAGGAATGAGGGCGCCCAGAGATCTTCTGACATGAAATGGCTAACGACAGAGGACCTGGAGGAGCTGGTTTGTCAGTGGAAGGAGCCAAGAAGCCTGCATTCCTAAGGTCTCTCTGAGGACTGCCAGACACTCTGCCGTCATAGGCCTAAGAATTGGAAATTGTGACGGCAAGGCAACACCTGGAATCCTAGGAGGCAGTGGAAGTGCGGCTCTCAAACTGGATGGAAGAAGCTTCCAAGCATAGTGTTCTTTCATGTCCCAAAGAGAACCCGCATGTCTGAGGCTGCTAGCCTTGTGGCTGGAGAGAACTGGCATCCCCGTGGGCCTGTCGGCTCATTTCCTCTTTCTGACCCGCGAAGGAAAGTCTTCCAAAAAGCCTTTGGGACCCGCTTAGAGAGAACAGCTGCGAAGCTGATGCACAGAACATCGACATAGAGACTAGCCCTGGGTCCCAAGCAGCCACCTATCTCTGGAGGGTACGTACCCCACCCGGGGATTCAAGCAGGGAGTTTGCCTTGTACAGCTTAGGCAGGAAACCGGGAGGAGATGGAGGGCCACTCTACCTGCGCTCACACTACCTGGCCCGGAGAAGTTATCTCGCAGCAGAATTCCACACCCTCCCACTACACGTGTGTAGCCAAAAGAGGCGCCGGGCAGTGGGTGTTCTCAGCCCAAGAGCAGTCCTTGTTCTGGGCCGCACCTGCTCCGTGGTTCAAAGGGTCTCTGAGTCTGCTCCTTTGGAGGCATTTCAGAGCTGACGCTATCCCTGGGCTACCGAAGCAAAGAGGCATAGCGGCCTTTCACACTGAAGCCATGGGCTTGTTTCCCATTCAGCGAGTGTATGTGGCCCCTCCCAGGCTGGAGGCGCGTCAGGTGACACCATTTGCGCTGTGCCCCTGGAAAATGCAAGTGGCTGTACCCGATTTGGGCTGCCTGGTGAAACAACTTGCAGTCACCAGCACCCTGAGTACCCTTCCTGAAGTGTGAGTCCTAGCTAGGTAAACTCGGCCTTCGGAGGCTAGAGGGGAGCAAACATGTTCAACTGGTGGGGAAAGTCTTTGACCGATGACCAATATGCTTGTGCTTGGGCGAGGGTTAGGCAGGAACTTTCCAACACAGGGTTTTTACCTCACCGTAAGCCGTCCCTTTGGGCTGAAGCAGGCGGCGGGTCTGTCTGTATCACAGTCTGGGAAGGAGGGCCTCAGGTGAGTCTGAGTCTGCCCACTGACTGCCCTCCATCATAGCCAGCTGAGGAAATATGGCAAGGCTGATGGAACCCACTGACAGCGAAATGTTTCTCTTCAGAAGAGGAGGTTTTGCAACCAAACGTCAGCAGCTCCTCAGAGTGCTGTTCTGGTGTAGACGAGGGCAAGCTCCCACGGTCCGAAGATTATGAACGGCTCTTTTCCAGTTGCTTCATCCGAGAGAGAGCCAGAAGGGCTGATCTCAACAAATAGGGCGGCACACCGTGAGTGCTTCGGGCAGGGCAGTCCTGAGCCAGTGTGCCACCTAAGGAATGAAAGCCAAGTTTCCTAGCCACAGGAAAGCAGACCGAGGCCTGCTGTTTTCTCTAGGCGATTGACGTGAGCCTGAGGGTGAGGCCTATACTACGTTGTGGAAAAGCTCGGGGTCACGGCTGTCTTCCTCCCTCTCTCGGTCCCATGCCCTGGGCTCAGCCATGGGGGAATGCGGAGTGGGAGAGACTGCCTCTCTGCCGGACTCAGAAGGCCTCCTCCCTTTAGGGCAATTCCGTTTGTGTCTTACTTCGTGGAGGAGGAATGAGGGCGCCCAGAGATCTTCTGACATGAAATGGCTAACGACAGAGGACCTGGAGGAGCTGGTTTGTCAGTGGAAGGAGCCAAGAAGCCTGCATTCCTAAGGTCTCTCTGAGGACTGCCAGACACTCTGCCGTCATAGGCCTAAGAATTGGAAATTGTGACGGCAAGGCAACACCTGGAATCCTAGGAGGCAGTGGAAGTGCGGCTCTCAAACTGGATGGAAGAAGCTTCCAAGCATAGTGTTCTTTCATGTCCCAAAGAGAACCCAAGTGTCTGAGGCTGCTAGCCTTGTGGCTGGAGAGAACTGGCATCCCCGTGGGCCTGTCGGCTCATTTCCTCTTTCTGACCCGCGAAGGAAAGTCTTCCAAAAAGCCTTTGAGACCCGCTTGGAGAGAACAGCTGCGAAGCTGATGCACAGAACATCGACATAGAGACTAGCCCTGGGTCCCAAGCAGCCACCTATCTCTGGAGGGTACGTACCCCACCCGGGGATTCAAGCAGGGAGTTTGCCTTGTACAGCTTAGGCAGGAAACCGGGAGGAGATGGAGGGCCACTCTACCTGCGCTCACACTACCTGGCCCGGAGAAGTTATCTCGCAGCAGAATTCCACACCCTCCCACTACACGTGTGTAGCCAAAAGAGGCGCTGGGCAGTGGGTGTTCTCAGCCCAAGAGCAGTCCTTGTTCTGGGCCGCACCTGCTCCGTGGTTCAAAGGGTCTCTGAGTCTGCTCCTTTGGAGGCATTTCAGAGCTGACGCTATCCCTGGGCTGCCGAAACAAAGAGGCATAGCGGCCTTTCACACTGAAGCCATGGGCTTGTTTCCCATTCAGCGAGTGTATGTGGCCCCTCCCAGGCTGGAGGCGCGTCAGGTGACACCATTTGCGCTGTGCCCCTGGAAAATGCAAGTGGCTGTACCCGATTTGGGCTGCCTGGTGAAACAACTTGCAGTCACCAGCACCCTGAGTACCCTTCCTGAAGTGTGAGTCCTAGCTAGGTAAACTCGGCCTTCGGAGGCTAGAGGGGAGCAAACATGTTCAACTGGTGGGGAAAGTCTTTGACCGATGACCAATATGCTTGTGCTTGGGCGAGGGTTAGGCAGGAACTTTCCAACACAGGGTTTTTACCTCACCGTAAGCCGTCCCTTTGGGCTGAAGCAGGCGGCGGGTCTGTCTGTATCACAGTCTGGGAAGGAGGGCCTCAGGTGAGTCTGCCCACTGACTGCCCTCCATCATAGCCAGCTGAGGAAATATGGCAAGGCTGATGGAACCCACTGACAGCGAAATGTTTCTCTTCAGAAGAGGAGATTTTGCAGCCAAACGTCAGCAGCTCCTCAGAGTGCTGTTCTGGTGTAGACGAGGGCAAGCTCCCACGGTCCGAAGATTATGAACGGCTCTTTTCCAGTTGCTTCATCCGAGAGAGAGCCAGAAGGGCTGATCTCAACAAATAGGGCGGCACACCGTGAGTGCTTCGGGCAGGGCAGGGCAGTCCTGAGCCAGTGTGCCACCTAAGGAATGAAAGCCAAGTTTCCTAGCCACAGGAAAGCAGACCGAGGCCTGCTGTTTTCTCTAGGCGATTGACGTGAGCCTGAGGTGAGGCCTATACTACGTTGTGGAAAAGCTCGGGGTCACGGCTGTCTTCCTCCCTCTCTCGGTCCCATGCCCTGGGCTCAGCCATGGGGGAATGCGGAGTGGGAGAGACTGCCTCTCTGCCGGACTCAGAAGGCTTCCTCCCTTTAGGGCAATTCCGTTTGTGTCTTACTTCGTGGAGGAGGAATGAGGGCGCCCAGAGATCTTCTGACATGAAATGGCTAACGACAGAGGACCTGGAGGAGCTGGTTTGTCAGTGGAAGGAGCCAAGAAGCCTGCATTCCTAAGGTCTCTCTGAGGACTGCCAGACACTCTGCCGTCATAGGCCTAAGAATTGGAAATTGTGACGGCAAGGCAACACCTGGAATCCTAGGAGGCAGTGGAAGTGCGGCTCTCAAACTGGATGGAAGAAGCTTCCAAGCATAGGGTTCTTTCATGTCCCAAAGAGAACCCAAGTGTCTGAGGCTGCTAGCCTTGTGGCTGGAGAGAACTGGCATCCCCGTGGGCATGTCGGCTCATTTCCTCTTTCTGACCCGCGAAGGAAAGTCTTCCAAAAAGCCTTTGGGACCCGCTTAGAGAGAACAGCTGCGAAGCTGATGCACAGAACATCGACATAGA
The DNA here is from genome assembly GCF_028023285.1 of Balaenoptera ricei. NCBI lineage: Eukaryota > Metazoa > Chordata > Mammalia > Artiodactyla > Balaenopteridae > Balaenoptera > Balaenoptera ricei. The sequence goes on along the minus strand of NC_082658.1, from coordinate 30,947,491 downwards.
GACTAGCCCTGGGTCCCAAGCAGCCACCTATCTCTGGAGGGTACGTACTCCACCCGGGGATTCAAGCAGGGAGTTTGCCTTGTACAGCTTAGGCAGGAAACCGGGAGGAGATGGAGGGCCACTCTACCTGCGCTCACACTACCTGGCCCGGAGAAGTTATCTCGCAGCAGAATTCCACACCCTCCCACTACACGTGTGTAGCCAAAAGAGGCGCCGGGCAGTGGGTGTTCTCAGCCCAAGAGCAGTCCTTGTTCTGGGCCGCACCTGCTCCGTGGTTCAAAGGGTCTCTGAGTCTGCTCCTTTGGAGGCATTTCAGAGCTGACGCTATCCCTGGGCTGCCGAAGCAAAGAGGCATAGCGGCCTTTCACACTGAAGCCATGGGCTTGTTTCCCATTCAGCGAGTGTATGTGGCCCCTCCCAGGCTGGAGGCGCGTCAGGTGACACCATTTGCGCTGTGCCCCTGGAAAATGCAAGTGGCTGTACCCGATTTGGGCTGCCTGGTGAAACAACTTGCAGTCACCAGCACCCTGAGTACCCTTCCTGAAGTGTGAGTCCTAGCTAGGTAAACTCGGCCTTCGGAGGCTAGAGGGGAGCAAACATGTTCAACTGGTGGGGAAAGTCTTTGACCGATGACCAATATGCTTGTGCTTGGGCGAGGGTTAGGCAGGAACTTTCCAACACAGGGTTTTTACCTCACCGTAAGCCGTCCCTTTGGGCTGAAGCAGGCGGCGGGTCTGTCTGTATCACAGTCTGGGAAGGAGGGCCTCAGGTGAGTCTGAGTCTGCCCACTGACTGCCCTCCATCATAGCCAGCTGAGGAAATATGGCAAGGCTGATGGAACCCACTGACAGCGAAATGTTTCTCTTCAGAAGAGGAGGTTTTGCAACCAAACGTCAGCAGCTCCTCAGAGTGCTGTTCTGGTGTAGACGAGGGCAAGCTCCCACGGTCCGAAGATTATGAACGGCTCTTTTCCAGTTGCTTCATCCGAGAGAGAGCCAGAAGGGCTGATCTCAACAAATAGGGCGGCACACCATGAGTGCTTCGGGCAGGGCAGTCCTGAGCCAGTGTGCCACCTAAGGAATGAAAGCCAAGTTTCCTAGCCACAGGAAAGCAGACCGAGGCCTGCTGTTTTCTCTAGGCGATTGACGTGAGCTTGAGGGTGAGGCCTATACTACGTTGTGGAAAAGCTCGGGGTCATGGCTGTCTTCCTCCCTCTCTCGGTCCCATGCCCTGGGCTCAGCCATGGGGGAATGCGGAGTGGGAGAGACTGCCTCTCTGCCGGACTCAGAAGGCTTCCTCCCTTTAGGGCAATTCCGTTTGTGTCTTACTTCGTGGAGGAGGAATGAGGGCGCCCAGAGATCTTCTGACATGAAATGGCTAACGACAGAGGACCTGGAGGAGCTGGTTTGTCAGTGGAAGGAGCCAAGAAGCCTGCATTCCTAAGGTCTCTCTGAGAACTGCCAGACGCTCTGCCGTCATAGGCCTACGAAGTGGAAATTGTGACGGCAAGGCAACACCTGGAATCCTAGGAGGCAGTGGAAGTGCGGCTCTCAAACTGGATGGAAGAAGCTTCCAAGCATAGTGTTCTTTCATGTCCCAAAGAGAACCCAAGTGTCTGAGGCTGCTAGCCTTGTGGCTGGAGAGAACTGGCATCCCCGTGGGCCTGTCGGCTCATTTCCTCTTTCTGACCCGCGAAGGAAAGTCTTCCAAAAAGCCTTTGGGACCCGCTTAGAGAGAACAGCTGCGAAGCTGATGCACAGATCATCGACATAGAGACTAGCCCTGGGTCCCAAGCAGCCACCTATCTCTGGAGGGTACGTACCCCACCCGGGGATTCAAGCAGGGAGTTTGCCTTGTACAGCTTAGGCAGGAAACCGGGAGGAGATGGAGGGCCACTCTACCTGCGCTCACACTACCTGGCCCGGAGAAGTTATCTCGCAGCAGAATTCCACACCCTCCCACTACACGTGTGTAGCCAAAAGAGGCGCTGGGCAGTGGGTGTTCTCAGCCCAAGAGCAGTCCTTGTTCTGGGCCGCACCTGCTCCGTGGTTCAAAGGCTCTCTGAGTCTGCTCCTTTGGAGGCATTTCAGAGCTGACGCTATCCCTGGGCTGCCGAAGCAAAGAGGCATAGCGGCCTTTCACACTGAAGCCATGGGCTTGTTTCCCATTCAGCGAGTGTATGTGGTCCCTCCCAGGCTGGAGGCGCGTCAGGTGACACCATTTGCGCTGCCCCTGGAAAATGCAAGTGGCTGTACCCGATGTGGGCTGCCTGGTGAAACAACTTGCAGTCACCAGCACCCTGAGTACCTTTCCTGAAGTGTGAGTCCTAGCTAGGTAAACTCGGCCTTCGGAGGCTAGAGGGGAGCAAACATGTTCAACTGGTGGGGAAAGTCTTTGACCGATGACCAATATGCTTGTGCTTGGGCGAGGGTTAGGCAGGAACTTTCCAACACAGGGTTTTTACCTCACCGTAAGCCGTCCCTTTGGGCTGAAGCAGGCGGCGGGTCTGTCTGTATCACAGTCTGGGAAGGAGGCCCTCAGGTGAGTCTGCCCACTGACTGCCCTCCATCATAGCCAGCTGAGGAAATATGGCAAGGCTGATGGAACCCACTTACAGCGGAATGTTTCTCTTCAGAAGAGGAGATTTTGCAGCCAAACGTCAGCAGCTCCTCAGAGTGCTGTTCTGGTGTAGACGAGGGCAAGCTCCCACGGTCCGAAGATTATGAACGGCTCTTTTCCAGTTGCTTCATCCGAGAGAGAGCCAGAAGGGCTGATCTCAACAAATAGGGCGGCACACCGTGAGTGCTTCGGGCAGGGCAGGGCAGTCCTGAGCCAGTGTGCCACCTAAGGAATGAAAGCCAAGTTTCCTAGCCACAGGAAAGCAGACCGAGGCCTGCTGTTTTCTCTAGGCGATTGACGTGAGCCTGAGGGTGAGGCCTATACTACGTTGTGGAAAAGCTCGGGGTCACGGCTGTCTTCCTCCCTCTCTCGGTCCCATGCCCTGGGCTCAGCCATGGGGGAATGCGGAGTGGGAGAGACTGCCTCTCTGCCGGACTCAGAAGGCCTCCTCCCTTTAGGGCAATTCCGTTTGTGTCTTACTTCGTGGAGGAGGAATGAGGGCGCCCAGAGATCTTCTGACATGAAATGGCTAACGACAGAGGACCTGGAGGAGCTGGTTTGTCAGTGGAAGGAGCCAAGAAGCCTGCATTCCTAAGGTCTCTCTGAGGACTGCCAGACACTCTGCCGTCATAGGCCTAAGAATTGGAAATTGTGACGGCAAGGCAACACCTGGAATCCTAGGAGGCAGTGGAAGTGCGGCTCTCAAACTGGATGGAAGAATCTTCCAAGCATAGGGTTCTTTCATGTCCCAAAGAGAACCCAAGTGTCTGAGGCTGCTAGCCTTGTGGCTGGAGAGAACTGGCATCCCCGTGGGCCTGTCGGCTCATTTCCTCTTTCTGACCCGCGAAGGAAAGTCTTCCAAAAAGCCTTTGGGACCCGCTTAGAGAGAACAGCTGCGAAGCTGATGCACAGAACATCGACATAGAGACTAGCCCTGGGTCCCAAGCAGCCACCTATCTCTGGAGGGTACGTACCCCACCCGGGGATTCAAGCAGGGAGTTTGCCTTGTACAGCTTAGGCAGGAAACCGGGAGGAGATGGAGGGCCACTCTACCTGCGCTCACACTACCTGGCCCGGAGAAGTTATCTCGCAGCAGAATTCCACACCCTCCCACTACACGTGTGTAGCCAAAAGAGGCGCTGGGCAGTGGGTGTTCTCAGCCCAAGAGCAGTCCTTGTTCTGGGCCGCACCTGCTCCGTGGTTCAAAGGGTCTCTGAGTCTGCTCCTTTGGAGGCATTTCAGAGCTGACGCTATCCCTGGGCTGCCGAAGCAAAGAGGCATAGCGGCCTTTCACACTGAAGGCATGGGCTTGTTTCCCATTCAGCGAGTGTATGTGGCCCCTCCCAGGCTGGAGGCGCGTCAGGTGACACCATTTGCGCTGCCCCTGGAAAATGCAAGTGGCTGTACCCGATGTGGGCTGCCTGGTGAAACAACTTGCAGTCACCAGCACCCTGAGTACCTTTCCTGAAGTGTGAGTCCTAGCTATGTAAACTCGGCCTTCGGAGGCTAGAGGGGAGCAAACATGTTCAACTGGTGGGGAAAGTCTTTGACCGATGACCAATAGGCTTGTGCTTGGGCGAGGGTTAGGCAGGAACTTTCCAACACAGGGTTTTTACCTCACCGTAAGCCGTCCCTTTGGGCTGAAGCAGGCGGCGGGTCTGTCTGTATCACAGTCTGGGAAGGAGGGCCTCAGGTGAGTCTGCCCACTGACTGCCCTCCATCATAGCCAGCTGAGAAAATATGGCAAGGCTGATGGAACCCACTGACAGCGAAATGTTTCTCTTCAGAAGAGGAGATTTTGCTACCAAACGTCAGCAGCTCCTCAGAGTGCAGTTCTGGTGTAGACTGGGGCGAGCTCCCACGGTCCGAAGATTACGAACGGCTCTTTTCCAGTTGCTTCATCCGAGAGAGAGCCAGAAGGGCTGATCTCAACAAATAGGGCTGCACCCCGTGAGTGCTTCGGGCAGGGCAGTCCTGAGCCAGTGTGCCACCTAAGGAATGAAAGCCAAGTTTCCTAGCCACAGGAAAGCAGACCGAGGCCTGCTGTTTTCTCTAGGCGATTGACGTGAGCTTGAGGGTGAGGCCTATACTACATTGTGGAAAAGCTCGGGGTCACGGCTGTCTTTCTCCCTCTCTCGGTCCCATGCCCTGGGCTCAGCCATGGGGGAATGCTGAGGGGGAGAGACTGCCTCTCTGCCGGACTCAGAGGGCTTCCTCCCTTTCGGGCAATTCCGTTTGTGTCTTACTTCGTGGAGGAGGAATGAGGGCGCCCAGAGATATTCTGACATGAAATGCCTATCGACAGAGGATCTGGAGGAGCTGGTTTGTCAGTGGAAGGAGCCAAAAAGCCTGCATTCCTAAGGTCTCTCTGAGAACTGCCAGACACTCTGCCGTCATAGGCCTAAGAATTGGAAATTGTGACGGCAAGGCAACACCTGGAATCCTAGGAGGCAGTGGAAGTGCGGCTCTCAAACTGGATGGAAGAAGCTTCCAAGCATAGTGTTCTTTCATGTCCCAAAGAGAACCCGCGTGTCTGAGGCTGCTAGCGTTGTGGCTGGAGAGAACTGGCATCCCCGTGGGCCTGTCGGCTCATTTCCTCTTTCTGACCCTCGAAGGAAAGTCTTCCAAAAAGCCTTTGGGACCCGCTTAGAGAGAACAGCTGCGAAGCTGATGCACAGAACATCGACATAGAGACTAGCCCTGGGTCCCAAGCATCCACCTTTCTCTGGAGGGTACGTACCCCACCCGGGGATTCAAGCAGGGAGTTTGCCTTGTACAACTTAGGCAGGAAACTGGGAGGAGATGGAGGGCCACTCTACCTGCGCTCACACCACGTGGCCCGGAGAAGTTATCACGCAGCAGAATTCAACACCCTCCCACTACACGTGTGTAGCCAAAAGAGGCGCTGGGCAGTGGGTGTTCTCAGCCCAAGAGCAGTCCTTGTTCTGGGCCGCACCTGCTCTGTGGTTCAAAGGGTCTCTGAGTCTGCTCCTTTGGAGGCATTTCAGAGCTGACGCTATCCCTGGGCTGCCGAAGCAAGGAGGCATAGCGGCCTTTCACACTGAAGGCATGGGCTTGTTTCCCATTCAGAGAGTGTATGTGGGCCCTCCCAGGCTGGAGGCGCGTTAGCTGACACCCTTTGCGCTGTGCACCTGGAAAATGCAAGTGGCTGTACCCGATGTGGGCTGCCTGGTGAAACAACTTGCAGTCACCAGCACCCTGAGTACCCTTCCTGCAGTGTGAGTCCTAGCTAGGTAAACTCGGCCTTCGGAGGCTAGAGGGGAGCAAACATGTTCAACTTGTGGGGAAAGTCTTTGGCCGATGACCAATATGCTTGTGCTTGGGCGAGGGTTAGGCAGGAACTTTCCAACACAGGGTTTTTGCCTCACCGTAAGCCGTCCCTTTGGGCTGAAGCAGGCGGCGGGTCTGTCTGTATCACAGTCTGGGAAGGAGGGCCTCAGGTGAGTCTGCCCACTGACTGCCCTCCATCATAGCCAGCTGAGAAAATATGGCAAGGCTGATGGAACCCACTGACAGCGAAATGTTTCTCTTCAGAAGAGGAGATTTTGCTACCAAACGTCAGCAGCTCCTCAGAGTGCTGTTCTGGTGTAGACTGGGGCGAGCTCCCACGGTCCGAAGATTACGAACGGCTCTTTTCCAGTTGCTTCATCCGAGAGAGAGCCAGAAGGGCTGATCTCAACAAATAGGGCTGCACCCCGTGAGTGCTTCGGGCAGGGCAGTCCTGAGCCAGTGTGCCACCTAAGGAATGAAAGCCAAGTTTCCTAGCCACAGGAAAGCAGACCGAGGCCTGCTGTTTTCTCTAGGCGATTGACGTGAGCTTGAGGGTGAGGCCTATACTACATTGTGGAAAAGCTCGGGGTCACGGCTGTCTTTCTCCCTCTCTCGGTCCCATGCCCTGGGCTCAGCCATGGGGGAATGCTGAGGGGGAGAGACTGCCTCTCTGCCGGACTCAGAGGGCTTCCTCCCTTTCGGGCAATTCCGTTTGTGTCTTACTTCGTGGAGGAGGAATGAGGGCGCCCAGAGATATTCTGACATGAAATGCCTATCGACAGAGGATCTGGAGGAGCTGGTTTGTCAGTGGAAGGAGCCAAAAAGCCTGCATTCCTAAGGTCTCTCTGAGAACTGCCAGACACTCTGCCGTCATAGGCCTAAGAATTGGAAATTGTGACGGCAAGGCAACACCTGGAATCCTAGGAGGCAGTGGAAGTGCGGCTCTCAAACTGGATGGAAGAAGCTTCCAAGCATAGTGTTCTTTCATGTCCCAAAGAGAACCCGCGTGTCTGAGGCTGCTAGCGTTGTGGCTGGAGAGAACTGGCATCCCCGTGGGCCTGTCGGCTCATTTCCTCTTTCTGACCCTCGAAGGAAAGTCTTCCAAAAAGCCTTTGGGACCCGCTTAGAGAGAACAGCTGCGAAGCTGATGCACAGAACATCGACATAGAGACTAGCCCTGGGTCCCAAGCATCCACCTTTCTCTGGAGGGTACGTACCCCACCCGGGGATTCAAGCAGGGAGTTTGCCTTGTACAACTTAGGCAGGAAACTGGGAGGAGATGGAGGGCCACTCTACCTGCGCTCACACCACGTGGCCCGGAGAAGTTATCACGCAGCAGAATTCAACACCCTCCCACTACACGTGTGTAGCCAAAAGAGGCGCTGGGCAGTGGGTGTTCTCAGCCCAAGAGCAGTCCTTGTTCTGGGCCGCACCTGCTCCGTGGTTCAAAGGGTCTCTGAGTCTGCTCCTTTGGAGGCATTTCAGAGCTGACGCTATCCCTGGGCTGCCGAAGCAAAGAGGCATAGCGGCCTTTCACACTGAAGCCATGGGCTTGTTTCCCATTCAGCGAGTGTATGTGGCCCCTCCCAGGCTGGAGGCGCGTCAGGTGACACCATTTGCGCTGTGCCCCTGGAAAATGCAAGTGGCTGTACCCGATTTGGGCTGCCTGGTGAAACAACTTGCAGTCACCAGCACCCTGAGTACCCTTCCTGAAGTGTGAGTCCTAGCTAGGTAAACTCGGCCTTCGGAGGCTAGAGGGGAGCAAACATGTTCAACTGGTGGGGAAAGTCTTTGACCGATGACCAATATGCTTGTGCTTGGGCGAGGGTTAGGCAGGAACTTTCCAACACAGGGTTTTTACCTCACCGTAAGCCGTCCCTTTGGGCTGAAGCAGGCGGCGGGTCTGTCTGTATCACAGTCTGGGAAGGAGGGCCTCAGGTGAGTCTGAGTCTGCCCACTGACTGCCCTCCATCATAGCCAGCTGAGGAAATATGGCAAGGCTGATGGAACCCACTGACAGCGAAATGTTTCTCTTCAGAAGAGGAGGTTTTGCAACCAAACGTCAGCAGCTCCTCAGAGTGCTGTTCTGGTGTAGACGAGGGCAAGCTCCCACGGTCCGAAGATTATGAACGGCTCTTTTCCAGTTGCTTCATCCGAGAGAGAGCCAGAAGGGCTGATCTCAACAAATAGGGCGGCACACCATGAGTGCTTCGGGCAGGGCAGTCCTGAGCCAGTGTGCCACCTAAGGAATGAAAGCCAAGTTTCCTAGCCACAGGAAAGCAGACCGAGGCCTGCTGTTTTCTCTAGGCGATTGACGTGAGCTTGAGGGTGAGGCCTATACTACGTTGTGGAAAAGCTCGGGGTCATGGCTGTCTTCCTCCCTCTCTCGGTCCCATGCCCTGGGCTCAGCCATGGGGGAATGCGGAGTGGGAGAGACTGCCTCTCTGCCGGACTCAGAAGGCTTCCTCCCTTTAGGGCAATTCCGTTTGTGTCTTACTTCGTGGAGGAGGAATGAGGGCGCCCAGAGATCTTCTGACATGAAATGGCTAACGACAGAGGACCTGGAGGAGCTGGTTTGTCAGTGGAAGGAGCCAAGAAGCCTGCATTCCTAAGGTCTCTCTGAGAACTGCCAGACGCTCTGCCGTCATAGGCCTACGAAGTGGAAATTGTGACGGCAAGGCAACACCTGGAATCCTAGGAGGCAGTGGAAGTGCGGCTCTCAAACTGGATGGAAGAAGCTTCCAAGCATAGTGTTCTTTCATGTCCCAAAGAGAACCCAAGTGTCTGAGGCTGCTAGCCTTGTGGCTGGAGAGAACTGGCATCCCCGTGGGCCTGTCGGCTCATTTCCTCTTTCTGACCCGCGAAGGAAAGTCTTCCAAAAAGCCTTTGGGACCCGCTTAGAGAGAACAGCTGCGAAGCTGATGCACAGATCATCGACATAGAGACTAGCCCTGGGTCCCAAGCAGCCACCTATCTCTGGAGGGTACGTACCCCACCCGGGGATTCAAGCAGGGAGTTTGCCTTGTACAGCTTAGGCAGGAAACCGGGAGGAGATGGAGGGCCACTCTACCTGCGCTCACACTACCTGGCCCGGAGAAGTTATCTCGCAGCAGAATTCCACACCCTCCCACTACACGTGTGTAGCCAAAAGAGGCGCTGGGCAGTGGGTGTTCTCAGCCCAAGAGCAGTCCTTGTTCTGGGCCGCACCTGCTCCGTGGTTCAAAGGGTCTCTGAGTCTGCTCCTTTGGAGGCATTTCAGAGCTGACGCTATCCCTGGGCTGCCGAAGCAAAGAGGCATAGCGGCCTTTCACACTGAAGCCATGGGCTTGTTTCCCATTCAGCGAGTGTATGTGGTCCCTCCCAGGCTGGAGGCGCGTCAGGTGAGACCATTTGCGCTGCCCCTGGAAAATGCAAGTGGCTGTACCCGATGTGGGCTGCCTGGTGAAACAACTTGCAGTCACCAGCACCCTGAGTACCTTTCCTGAAGTGTGAGTCCTAGCTAGGTAAACTCGGCCTTCGGAGGCTAGAGGGGAGCAAACATGTTCAACTGGTGGGGAAAGTCTTTGACCGATGACCAATATGCTTGTGCTTGGGCGAGGGTTAGGCAGGAACTTTCCAACACAGGGTTTTTACCTCACCGTAAGCCGTCCCTTTGGGCTGAAGCAGGCGGCGGGTCTGTCTGTATCACAGTCTGGGAAGGAGGGCCTCAGGTGAGTCTGCCCACTGACTGCCCTCCATCATAGCCAGCTGAGGAAATATGGCAAGGCTGATGGAACCCACTTACAGCGGAATGTTTCTCTTCAGAAGAGGAGATTTTGCAGCCAAACGTCAGCAGCTCCTCAGAGTGCTGTTCTGGTGTAGACGAGGGCAAGCTCCCACGGTCCGAAGATTATGAACGGCTCTTTTCCAGTTGCTTCATCCGAGAGAGAGCCAGAAGGGCTGATCTCAACAAATAGGGCGGCACACCGTGAGTGCTTCGGGCAGGGCAGGGCAGTCCTGAGCCAGTGTGCCACCTAAGGAATGAAAGCCAAGTTTCCTAGCCACAGGAAAGCAGACCGAGGCCTGCTGTTTTCTCTAGGCGATTGACGTGAGCCTGAGGGTGAGGCCTATACTACGTTGTGGAAAAGCTCGGGGTCACGGCTGTCTTCCTCCCTCTCTCGGTCCCATGCCCTGGGCTCAGCCATGGGGGAATGCGGAGTGGGAGAGACTGCCTCTCTGCCGGACTCAGAAGGCCTCCTCCCTTTAGGGCAATTCCGTTTGTGTCTTACTTCGTGGAGGAGGAATGAGGGCGCCCAGAGATCTTCTGACATGAAATGGCTAACGACAGAGGACCTGGAGGAGCTGGTTTGTCAGTGGAAGGAGCCAAGAAGCCTGCATTCCTAAGGTCTCTCTGAGGACTGCCAGACACTCTGCCGTCATAGGCCTAAGAATTGGAAATTGTGACGGCAAGGCAACACCTGGAATCCTAGGAGGCAGTGGAAGTGCGGCTCTCAAACTGGATGGAAGAAGCTTCCAAGCATAGTGTTCTTTCATGTCCCAAAGAGAACCCGCGTGTCTGAGGCTGCTAGCCTTGTGGCTGGAGAGAACTGGCATCCCCGTGGGCCTGTCGGCTCATTTCCTCTTTCTGACCCGCGAAGGAAAGTCTTCCAAAAAGCCTTTGGGACCCGCTTAGAGAGAACAGCTGCGAAGCTGATGCACAGAACATCGACATAGAGACTAGCCCTGGGTCCCAAGCAGCCACCTATCTCTGGAGGGTACGTACCCCACCCGGGGATTCAAGCAGGGAGTTTGCCTTGTACAGCTTAGGCAGGAAACCGGGAGGAGATGGAGGGCCACTCTACCTGCGCTCACACTACCTGGCCCAGAGAAGTTATCTCGCAGCAGAATTCCACACCCTCCCACTACACGTGTGTAGCCAAAAGAGGCGCTGGGCAGTGGGTGTTCTCAGCCCAAGAGCAGTCCTTGTTCTGGGCCGCACCTGCTCCGTGGTTCAAAGGGTCTCTGAGTCTGCTCCTTTGGAGGCATTTCAGAGCTGACGCTATCCCTGGGCTGCCGAAGCAAAGAGGCATAGCGGCCTTTCACACTGAAGCCATGGGCTTGTTTCCCATTCAGCGAGTGTATGTGGTCCCTCCCAGGCTGGAGGCGCGTCAGGTGACACCATTTGCGCTGCCCCTGGAAAATGCAAGTGGCTGTACCCGATGTGGGCTGCCTGGTGAAACAACTTGCAGTCACCAGCACCCTGAGTACCTTTCCTGAAGTGTGAGTCCTAGCTAGGTAAACTCGGCCTTCGGAGGCTAGAGGGGAGCAAACATGTTCAACTGGTGGGGAAAGTCTTTGACCGATGACCAATATGCTTGTGCTTGGGCGAGGGTTAGGCAGGAACTTTCCAACACAGGGTTTTTACCTCACCGTAAGCCGTCCCTTTGGGCTGAAGCAGGCGGCGGGTCTGTCTGTATCACAGTCTGGGAAGGAGGGCCTCAGGTGAGTCTGCCCACTGACTGCCCTCCATCATAGCCAGCTGAGGAAATATGGCAAGGCTGATGGAACCCACTTACAGCGGAATGTTTCTCTTCAGAAGAGGAGATTTTGCAGCCAAACGTCAGCAGCTCCTCAGAGTGCTGTTCTGGTGTAGACGAGGGCAAGCTCCCACGGTCCGAAGATTATGAACGGCTCTTTTCCAGTTGCTTCATCCGAGAGAGAGCCAGAAGGGCTGATCTCAACAAATAGGGCGGCACACCGTGAGTGCTTCGGGCAGGGCAGGGCAGTCCTGAGCCAGTGTGCCACCTAAGGAATGAAAGCCAAGTTTCCTAGCCACAGGAAAGCAGACCGAGGCCTGCTGTTTTCTCTAGGCGATTGACGTGAGCCTGAGGGTGAGGCCTATACTACGTTGTGGAAAAGCTCGGGGTCACGGCTGTCTTCCTCCCTCTCTCGGTCCCATGCCCTGGGCTCAGCCATGGGGGAATGCGGAGTGGGAGAGACTGCCTCTCTGCCGGACTCAGAAGGCCTCCTCCCTTTAGGGCAATTCCGTTTGTGTCTTACTTCGTGGAGGAGGAATGAGGGCGCCCAGAGATCTTCTGACATGAAATGGCTAACGACAGAGGACCTGGAGGAGCTGGTTTGTCAGTGGAAGGAGCCAAGAAGCCTGCATTCCTAAGGTCTCTCTGAGGACTGCCAGACACTCTGCCGTCATAGGCCTAAGAATTGGAAATTGTGACGGCAAGGCAACACCTGGAATCCTAGGAGGCAGTGGAAGTGCGGCTCTCAAACTGGATGGAAGAATCTTCCAAGCATAGGGTTCTTTCATGTCCCAAAGAGAACCCAAGTGTCTGAGGCTGCTAGCCTTGTGGCTGGAGAGAACTGGCATCCCCGTGGGCCTGTCGGCTCATTTCCTCTTTCTGACCCGCGAAGGAAAGTCTTCCAAAAAGCCTTTGGGACCCGCTTAGAGAGAACAGCTGCGAAGCTGATGCACAGAACATCGACATAGAGACTAGCCCTGGGTCCCAAGCAGCCACCTATCTCTGGAGGGTACGTACCCCACCCGGGGATTCAAGCAGGGAGTTTGCCTTGTACAGCTTAGGCAGGAAACCGGGAGGAGATGGAGGGCCACTCTACCTGCGCTCACACTACCTGGCCCGGAGAAGTTATCTCGCAGCAGAATTCCACACCCTCCCACTACACGTGTGTAGCCAAAAGAGGCGCTGGGCAGTGGGTGTTCTCAGCCCAAGAGCAGTCCTTGTTCTGGGCCGCACCTGCTCCGTGGTTCAAAGGGTCTCTGAGTCTGCTCCTTTGGAGGCATTTCAGAGCTGACGCTATCCCTGGGCTGCCGAAGCAAAGAGGCATAGCGGCCTTTCACACTGAAGGCATGGGCTTGTTTCCCATTCAGCGAGTGTATGTGGCCCCTCCCAGGCTGGAGGCGCGTCAGGTGACACCATTTGCGCTGCCCCTGGAAAATGCAAGTGGCTGTACCCGATGTGGGCTGCCTGGTGAAACAACTTGCAGTCACCAGCACCCTGAGTACCTTTCCTGAAGTGTGAGTCCTAGCTATGTAAACTCGGCCTTCGGAGGCTAGAGGGGAGCAAACATGTTCAACTGGTGGGGAAAGTCTTTGACCGATGACCAATAGGCTTGTGCTTGGGCGAGGGTTAGGCAGGAACTTTCCAACACAGGGTTTTTACCTCACCGTAAGCCGTCCCTTTGGGCTGAAGCAGGCGGCGGGTCTGTCTGTATCACAGTCTGGGAAGGAGGGCCTCAGGTGAGTCTGCCCACTGACTGCCCTCCATCATAGCCAGCTGAGAAAATATGGCAAGGCTGATGGAACCCACTGACAGCGAAATGTTTCTCTTCAGAAGAGGAGATTTTGCTACCAAACGTCAGCAGCTCCTCAGAGTGCTGTTCTGGTGTAGACTGGGGCGAGCTCCCACGGTCCGAAGATTACGAACGGCTCTTTTCCAGTTGCTTCATCCGAGAGAGAGCCAGAAGGGCTGATCTCAACAAATAGGGCTGCACCCCGTGAGTGCTTCGGGCAGGGCAGTCCTGAGCCAGTGTGCCACCTAAGGAATGAAAGCCAAGTTTCCTAGCCACAGGAAAGCAGACCGAGGCCTGCTGTTTTCTCTAGGCGATTGACGTGAGCTTGAGGGTGAGGCCTATACTACATTGTGGAAAAGCTCGGGGTCACGGCTGTCTTTCTCCCTCTCTCGGTCCCATGCCCTGGGCTCAGCCATGGGGGAATGCTGAGGGGGAGAGACTGCCTCTCTGCCGGACTCAGAGGGCTTCCTCCCTTTCGGGCAATTCCGTTTGTGTCTTACTTCGTGGAGGAGGAATGAGGGCGCCCAGAGATATTCTGACATGAAATGCCTATCGACAGAGGATCTGGAGGAGCTGGTTTGTCAGTGGAAGGAGCCAAAAAGCCTGCATTCCTAAGGTCTCTCTGAGAACTGCCAGACACTCTGCCGTCATAGGCCTAAGAATTGGAAATTGTGACGGCAAGGCAACACCTGGAATCCTAGGAGGCAGTGGAAGTGCGGCTCTCAAACTGGATGGAAGAAGCTTCCAAGCATAGTGTTCTTTCATGTCCCAAAGAGAACCCGCGTGTCTGAGGCTGCTAGCGTTGTGGCTGGAGAGAACTGGCATCCCCGTGGGCCTGTCGGCTCATTTCCTCTTTCTGACCCTCGAAGGAAAGTCTTCCAAAAAGCCTTTGGGACCCGCTTAGAGAGAACAGCTGCGAAGCTGATGCACAGAACATCGACATAGAGACTAGCCCTGGGTCCCAAGCATCCACCTTTCTCTGGAGGGTACGTACCCCACCCGGGGATTCAAGCAGGGAGTTTGCCTTGTACAACTTAGGCAGGAAACTGGGAGGAGATGGAGGGCCACTCTACCTGCGCTCACACCACGTGGCCCGGAGAAGTTATCACGCAGCAGAATTCAACACCCTCCCACTACACGTGTGTAGCCAAAAGAGGCGCTGGGCAGTGGGTGTTCTCAGCCCAAGAGCAGTCCTTGTTCTGGGCCGCACCTGCTCTGCGGTTCAAAGGGTCTCTGAGTCTGCTCCTTTGGAGGCATTTCAGAGCTGACGCTATCCCTGGGCTGCCGAAGCAAGGAGGCATAGCGGCCTTTCACACTGAAGGCATGGGCTTGTTTCCCATTCAGAGAGTGTATGTGGGCCCTCCCAGGCTGGAGGCGCGTTAGCTGACACCCTTTGCGCTGTGCACCTGGAAAATGCAAGTGGCTGTACCCGATGTGGGCTGCCTGGTGAAACAACTTGCAGTCACCAGCACCCTGAGTACCCTTCCTGCAGTGTGAGTCCTAGCTAGGTAAACTCGGCCTTCGGAGGCTAGAGGGGAGCAAACATGTTCAACTTGTGGGGAAAGTCTTTGGCCGATGACCAATATGCTTGTGCTTGGGCGAGGGTTAGGCAGGAACTTTCCAACACAGGGTTTTTGCCTCACCGTAAGCCGTCCCTTTGGGCTGAAGCAGGCGGCGGGTCTGTCTGTATCACAGTCTGGGAAGGAGGGCCTCAGGTGAGTCTGCCCACTGACTGCCCTCCATCATAGCCAGCTGAGAAAATATGGCAAGGCTGATGGAACCCACTGACAGCGAAATGTTTCTCTTCAGAAGAGGAGATTTTGCTACCAAACGTCAGCAGCTCCTCAGAGTGCTGTTCTGGTGTAGACTGGGGCGAGCTCCCACGGTCCGAAGATTACGAACGGCTCTTTTCCAGTTGCTTCATCCGAGAGAGAGCCAGAAGGGCTGATCTCAACAAATAGGGCTGCACCCCGTGAGTGCTTCGGGCAGGGCAGTCCTGAGCCAGTGTGCCACCTAAGGAATGAAAGCCAAGTTTCCTAGCCACAGGAAAGCAGACCGAGGCCTGCTGTTTTCTCTAGGCGATTGACGTGAGCTTGAGGGTGAGGCCTATACTACATTGTGGAAAAGCTCGGGGTCACGGCTGTCTTTCTCCCTCTCTCGGTCCCATGCCCTGGGCTCAGCCATGGGGGAATGCTGAGGGGGAGAGACTGCCTCTCTGCCGGACTCAGAGGGCTTCCTCCCTTTCGGGCAATTCCGTTTGTGTCTTACTTCGTGGAGGAGGAATGAGGGCGCCCAGAGATATTCTGACATGAAATGCCTATCGACAGAGGATCTGGAGGAGCTGGTTTGTCATTGGAAGGAGTCAAAAAGCCTGCATTCCTAAGGTCTCTCTGAGAACTGCCAGACACTCTGCCGTCATAGGCCTAAGAATTGGAAATTGTGACGGCAAGGCAACACCTGGAATCCTAGGAGGCAGTGGAAGTGCGGCTCTCAAACTGGATGGAAGAAGCTTCCAAGCATAGGGTTCTTTCATGTCCCAAAGAGAACCCGCGTGTCTGAGGCTGCTAGCCTTGTGGCTGGAGAGAACTGGCATCCCCGTGGGCCTGTCGGCTCATTTCCTCTTTCTGACCCTCGAAGGAAAGTCTTCCAAAAAGCCTTTGGGACCCGCTTAGAGAGAACAGCTGCGAAGCTGATGCACAGAACATCGACATAGAGACTAGCCCTGGGTCCCAAGCATCCACCTTTCTCTGGAGGGTACGTACCCCACCCGGGGATTCAAGCAGGGAGTTTGCCTTGTACAACTTAGGCAGGAAACTGGGAGGAGATGGAGGGCCACTCTACCTGCGCTCACACCACGTGGCCCGGAGAAGTTATCACGCAGCAGAATTCAACACCCTCCCACTACACGTGTGTAGCCAAAAGAGGCGCTGGGCAGTGGGTGTTCTCAGCCCAAGAGCAGTCCTTGTTCTGGGCCCCACCTGCTGTGTGGTTCAAAGGGTCTCTGAGTCTGCTCCTTTGGAGGCATTTCAGAGCTGACGCTATCCCTGGGCTGCCGAAGCAAAGAGGCATAGCGGCCTTTCACACTGAAGGCATGGGCTTGTTTCCCATTCAGAGAGTGTATGTGGGCCCTCCCAGGCTGGAGGCGCGTTAGCTGACACCCTTTGCGCTGTGCCCCTGGAAAATGCAAGTGGCTGTACCCGATGTGGGCTGCCTGGTGAAACAACTTGCAGTCACCAGCACCCTGAGTACCCTTCCTGCAGTGTGAGTCCTAGCTAGGTAAACTCGGCCTTCGGAGGCTAGAGGGGAGCAAACATGTTCAACTTGTGGGGAAAGTCTTTGACCGATGACCAATATGCTTGTGCTTGGGCGAGGGTTAGGCAGGAACTTTCCAACACAGGGTTTTTGCCTCACCGTAAGCCGTCCCTTTGGGCTGAAGCAGGCGGCGGGTCTGTCTGTATCACAGTCTGGGAAGGAGGGCCTCAGGTGAGTCTGCCCACTGACTGCCCTCCATCATAGCCAGCTGAGAAAATATGGCAAGGCTGATGGAACCCACTGACAGCGAAATGTTTCTCTTCAGAAGAGGAGAGTTTGCTACCAAACGTCAGCAGCTCCTCAGAGTGCTGTTCTGGTGTAGACTGGGGCGAGCTCCCACGGTCCGAAGATTACGAACGGCTCTTTTCCAGTTGCTTCATCCGAGAGAGAGCCAGAAGGGCTGATCTCAACAAATAGGGCTGCACCCCGTGAGTGCTTCGGGCAGGGCAGTCCTGAGCCAGTGTGCCACCTAAGGAATGAAAGCCAAGTTTCCTAGCCACAGGAAAGCAGACCGAGGCCTGCTGTTTTCTCTAGGC
The DNA here is from genome assembly GCF_028023285.1 of Balaenoptera ricei. Classification (NCBI taxonomy): domain Eukaryota; kingdom Metazoa; phylum Chordata; class Mammalia; order Artiodactyla; family Balaenopteridae; genus Balaenoptera; species Balaenoptera ricei. Next base: position 30,930,428 of record NC_082658.1, on the reverse strand, counting down.
GATTGACGTGAGCTTGAGGGTGAGGCCTATACTACATTGTGGAAAAGCTCGGGGTCACGGCTGTCTTTCTCCCTCTCTCGGTCCCATGCCCTGGGCTCAGCCATGGGGGAATGCTGAGGGGGAGAGACTGCCTCTCTGCCGGACTCAGAGGGCTTCCTCCCTTTCGGGCAATTCCGTTTGTGTCTTACTTCGTGGAGGAGGAATGAGGGCGCCCAGAGATATTCTGACATGAAATGCCTATCGACAGAGGATCTGGAGGAGCTGGTTTGTCAGTGGAAGGAGTCAAAAAGCCTGCATTCCTAAGGTCTCTCTGAGAACTGCCAGACACTCTGCCGTCATAGGCCTAAGAATTGGAAATTGTGACGGCAAGGCAACACCTGGAATCCTAGGAGGCAGTGGAAGTGCGGCTCTCAAACTGGATGGAAGAAGCTTCCAAGCATAGGGTTCTTTCATGTCCCAAAGAGAACCCGCGTGTCTGAGGCTGCTAGCCTTGTGGCTGGAGAGAACTGGCATCCCCGTGGGCCTGTCGGCTCATTTCCTCTTTCTGACCCTCGAAGGAAAGTCTTCCAAAAAGCCTTTGGGACCCGCTTAGAGAGAACAGCTGCGAAGCTGATGCACAGAACATCGACATAGAGACTAGCCCTGGGTCCCAAGCATCCACCTTTCTCTGGAGGGTACGTACCCCACCCGGGGATTCAAGCAGGGAGTTTGCCTTGTACAACTTAGGCAGGAAACTGGGAGGAGATGGAGGGCCACTCTACCTGCGCTCACACCACGTGGCCCGGAGAAGTTATCACGCAGCAGAATTCAACACCCTCCCACTACACGTGTGTAGCCAAAAGAGGCGCTGGGCAGTGGGTGTTCTCAGCCCAAGAGCAGTCCTTGTTCTGGGCCCCACCTGCTGTGTGGTTCAAAGGGTCTCTGAGTCTGCTCCTTTGGAGGCATTTCAGAGCTGACGCTATCCCTGGGCTGCCGAAGCAAAGAGGCATAGCGGCCTTTCACACTGAAGGCATGGGCTTGTTTCCCATTCAGAGAGTGTATGTGGGCCCTCCCAGGCTGGAGGCGCGTTAGCTGACACCCTTTGCGCTGTGCCCCTGGAAAATGCAAGTGGCTGTACCCGATGTGGGCTGCCTGGTGAAACAACTTGCAGTCACCAGCACCCTGAGTACCCTTCCTGCAGTGTGAGTCCTAGCTAGGTAAACTCGGCCTTCGGAGGCTAGAGGGGAGCAAACATGTTCAACTTGTGGGGAAAGTCTTTGACCGATGACCAATATGCTTGTGCTTGGGCGAGGGTTAGGCAGGAACTTTCCAACACAGGGTTTTTGCCTCACCGTAAGCCGTCCCTTTGGGCTGAAGCAGGCGGCGGGTCTGTCTGTATCACAGTCTGGGAAGGAGGGCCTCAGGTGAGTCTGCCCACTGACTGCCCTCCATCATAGCCAGCTGAGAAAATATGGCAAGGCTGATGGAACCCACTGACAGCGAAATGTTTCTCTTCAGAAGAGGAGATTTTGCTACCAAACGTCAGCAGCTCCTCAGAGTGCTGTTCTGGTGTAGACTGGGGCGAGCTCCCACGGTCCGAAGATTACGAACGGCTCTTTTCCAGTTGCTTCATCCGAGAGAGAGCCAGAAGGGCTGATCTCAACAAATAGGGCTGCACCCCGTGAGTGCTTCGGGCAGGGCAGTCCTGAGCCAGTGTGCCACCTAAGGAATGAAAGCCAAGTTTCCTAGCCACAGGAAAGCAGACCGAGGCCTGCTGTTTTCTCTAGGCGATTGACGTGAGCTTGAGGGTGAGGCCTATACTACATTGTGGAAAAGCTCGGGGTCACGGCTGTCTTTCTCCCTCTCTCGGTCCCATGCCCTGGGCTCAGCCATGGGGGAATGCTGAGGGGGAGAGACTGCCTCTCTGCCGGACTCAGAGGGCTTCCTCCCTTTCGGGCAATTCCGTTTGTGTCTTACTTCGTGGAGGAGGAATGAGGGCGCCCAGAGATATTCTGACATGAAATGCCTATCGACAGAGGATCTGGAGGAGCTGGTTTGTCAGTGGAAGGAGCCAAAAAGCCTGCATTCCTAAGGTCTCTCTGAGAACTGCCAGACACTCTGCCGTCATAGGCCTAAGAATTGGAAATTGTGACGGCAAGGCAACACCTGGAATCCTAGGAGGCAGTGGAAGTGCGGCTCTCAAACTGGATGGAAGAAGCTTCCAAGCATAGGGTTCTTTCATGTCCCAAAGAGAACCCGCGTGTCTGAGGCTGCTAGCCTTGTGGCTGGAGAGAACTGGCATCCCCGTGGGCCTGTCGGCTCATTTCCTCTTTCTGACCCTCGAAGGAAAGTCTTCCAAAAAGCCTTTGGGACCCGCTTAGAGAGAACAGCTGCGAAGCTGATGCACAGAACATCGACATAGAGACTAGCCCTGGGTCCCAAGCATCCATCTTTCTCTGGAGGGTACGTACCCCACCCGGGGATTCAAGCAGGGAGTTTGCCTTGTACAACTTAGGCAGGAAACTGGGAGGAGATGGAGGGCCACTCTACCTGCGCTCACACCACGTGGCCCGGAGAAGTTATCACGCAGCAGAATTCAACACCCTCCCACTACACGTGTGTAGCCAAAAGAGGCGCTGGGCAGTGGGTGTTCTCAGCCCAAGAGCAGTCCTTGTTCTGGGCCGCACCTGCTCTGTGGTTCAAAGGGTCTCTGAGTCTGCTCCTTTGGAGGCATTTCAGAGCTGACGCTATCCCTGGGCTGCCGAAGCAAAGAGGCATAGCGGCCTTTCACACTGAAGGCATGGGCTTGTTTCCCATTCAGAGAGTGTATGTGGCCCCTCCCAGGCTGGAGGCGCGTTAGCTGACACCCTTTGCGCTGTGCCCCTGGAAAATCCAAGTGGCTGTACCCGATGTGGGCTGCCTGGTGAAACAACTTGCAGTCACCAGCACCCTGAGTACCCTTCCTGCAGTGTGAGTCCTAGCTAGGTAAACTCGGCCTTCGGAGGCTAGAGGGCAGCAAACATGTTCAACTTGTGGGGAAAGTCTTTGACCGATGACCAATTTGCTTGTGCTTGGGCGAGGGTTAGGCAGGAACTTTCCAACACAGGGTTTTTGCCTCACCGTAAGCCGTCCCTTTGGGCTGAAGCAGGCGGCGGGTCTGTCTGTATCACAGTCTGGGAAGGAGGGCCTCAGGTGAGTCTGCCCACTGACTGCCCTCCATCATAGCCAGCTGAGAAAATATGGCAAGGCTGATGGAACCCACTGACAGCGAAATGTTTCTCTTCAGAAGAGGAGATTTTGCTACCAAACGTCAGCAGCTCCTCAGAGTGCTGTTCTGGTGTAGACTGGGGCGTGCTCCCACGGTCCGAAGATTACGAACGGCTCTTTTCCAGTTGCTTCATCCGAGAGAGAGCCAGAAGGGCTGATCTCAACAAATAGGGCTGCACCCCGTGAGTGCTTCGGGCAGGGCAAGGCAGTCCTGAGCCAGTGTGCCACCTAAGGAATGAAAGCCAAGTTTCCTAGCCACAGGAAAGCAGACCGAGGCCTGCTGTTTTCTCTAGGCGATTGACGTGAGCCTGAGGGTGAGGCCTATACTACGTTGTGGAAAAGCTCGGGGTCACGGCTGTCTTCCTCCCTCTCTCGGTCCCATGCCCTGGGCTCAGCCATGGGGGAATGCGGAGTGGGAGAGACTGCCTCTCTGCCGGACTCAGAAGGCTTCCTCCCTTTAGGGCAATTCCGTTTGTGTCTTACTTCGTGGAGGAGGAATGAGGGCGCCCAGAGATCTTCTGACATGAAATGGCTAACGACAGAGGACCTGGAGGAGCTGGTTTGTCAGTGGAAGGAGCCAAGAAGCCTGCATTCCTAAGGTCTCTCTGAGAACTGCCAGACGCTCTGCCGTCATAGGCCTACGAAGTGGAAATTGTGACGGCAAGGCAACACCTGGAATCCTAGGAGGCAGTGGAAGTGCGGCTCTCAAACTGGATGGAAGAAGCTTCCAAGCATAGTGTTCTTTCATGTCCCAAAGAGAACCCAAGTGTCTGAGGCTGCTAGCCTTGTGGCTGGAGAGAACTGGCATCCCCGTGGGCCTGTCGGCTCATTTCCTCTTTCTGACCCGCGAAGGAAAGTCTTCCAAAAAGCCTTTGGGACCCGCTTAGAGAGAACAGCTGCGAAGCTGATGCACAGAACATCGACATAGAGACTAGCCCTGGGTCCCAAGCAGCCACCTATCTCTGGAGGGTACGTACCCCACCCGGGGATTCAAGCAGGGAGTTTGCCTTGTACAGCTTAGGCAGGAAACCGGGAGGAGATGGAGGGCCACTCTACCTGCGCTCACACTACCTGGCCCGGAGAAGTTATCTCGCAGCAGAATTCCACACCCTCCCACTACACGTGTGTAGCCAAAAGAGGCGCTGGGCAGTGGGTGTTCTCAGCCCAAGAGCAGTCCTTGTTCTGGGCCGCACCTGCTCTGCGGTTCAAAGGGTCTCTGAGTCTGCTCCTTTGGAGGCATTTCAGAGCTGACGCTATCCCTGGGCTGCCGAAGCAAAGAGGCATAGCGGCCTTTCACACTGAAGGCATGGGCTTGTTTCCCATTCAGAGAGTGTATGTGGGCCCTCCCAGGCTGGAGGCGCGTTAGCTGACACCCTTTGCGCTGTGCCCCTGGAAAATCCAAGTGGCTGTACCCGATGTGGGCTGCCTGGTGAAACAACTTGCAGTCACCAGCACCCTGAGTACCCTTCCTGCAGTGTGAGTCCTAGCTAGGTAAACTCGGCCTTCGGAGGCTAGAGGGGAGCAAACATGTTCAACTTGTGGGGAAAGTCTTTGACCGATGACCGATTTGCTTGTGCTTGGGCGAGGGTTAGGCAGGAACTTTCCAACACAGGGTTTTTGCCTCACCGTAAGCCGTCCCTTTGGGCTGAAGCAGGCGGCGGGTCTGTCTGTATCACAGTCTGGGAAGGAGGGCCTCAGGTGAGTCTGCCCACTGACTGCCCTCCATCATAGCCAGCTGAGAAAATATGGCAAGGCTGATGGAACCCACTGACAGCGAAATGTTTCTCTTCAGAAGAGGAGATTTTGCTACCAAACGTCAGCAGCTCCTCAGAGTGCTGTTCTGGTGTAGACTGGGGCGAGCTCCCACGGTCCGAAGATTACGAACGGCTCTTTTCCAGTTGCTTCATCCGAGAGAGAGCCAGAAGGGCTGATCTCAACAAATAGGGCTGCACCCCGTGAGTGCTTCGGGCAGGGCAGTCCTGAGCCAGTGTGCCACCTAAGGAATGAAAGCCAAGTTTCCTAGCCACAGGAAAGCAGACCGAGGCCTGCTGTTTTCTCTAGGCGATTGACGTGAGCTTGAGGGTGAGGCCTATACTACATTGTGGAAAAGCTCGGGGTCACGGCTGTCTTTCTCCCTCTCTCGGTCCCATGCCCTGGGCTCAGCCATGGGGGAATGCTGAGGGGGAGAGACTGCCTCTCTGCCGGACTCAGAGGGCTTCCTCCCTTTCGGGCAATTCCGTTTGTGTCTTACTTCGTGGAGGAGGAATGAGGGCGCCCAGAGATATTCTGACATGAAATGCCTATCGACAGAGGATCTGGAGGAGCTGGTTTGTCAGTGGAAGGAGCCAAAAAGCCTGCATTCCTAAGGTCTCTCTGAGAACTGCCAGACACTCTGCCGTCATAGGCCTAAGAATTGGAAATTGTGACGGCAAGGCAACACCTGGAATCCTAGGAGGCAGTGGAAGTGCGGCTCTCAAACTGGATGGAAGAAGCTTCCAAGCATAGTGTTCTTTCATGTCCCAAAGAGAACCCGCGTGTCTGAGGCTGCTAGCGTTGTGGCTGGAGAGAACTGGCATCCCCGTGGGCCTGTCGGCTCATTTCCTCTTTCTGACCCGCGAAGGAAAGTCTTCCAAAAAGCCTTTGGGACCCGCTTAGAGAGAACAGCTGCGAAGCTGATGCACAGAACATCGACATAGAGACTAGCCCTGGGTCCCAAGCATCCACCTTTCTCTGGAGGGTACGTACCCCACCCGGGGATTCAAGCAGGGAGTTTGCCTTGTACAACTTAGGCAGGAAACTGGGAGGAGATGGAGGGCCACTCTACCTGCGCTCACACCACGTGGCCCGGAGAAGTTATCACGCAGCAGAATTCAACACCCTCCCACTACACGTGTGTAGCCAAAAGAGGCGCTGGGCAGTGGGTGTTCTCAGCCCAAGAGCAGTCCTTGTTCTGGGCCGCACCTGCTCTGCGGTTCAAAGGGTCTCTGAGTCTGCTCCTTTGGAGGCATTTCAGAGCTGACGCTATCCCTGGGCTGCCGAAGCAAAGAGGCATAGCGGCCTTTCACACTGAAGGCATGGGCTTGTTTCCCATTCAGAGAGTGTATGTGGGCCCTCCCAGGCTGGAGGCGCGTTAGCTGACACCCTTTGCGCTGTGCCCCTGGAAAATGCAAGTGGCTGTACCCGATGTGGGCTGCCTGGTGAAACAACTTGCAGTCACCAGCACCCTGAGTACCCTTCCTGCAGTGTGAGTCCTAGCTAGGTAAACTCGGCCTTCGGAGGCTAGAGGGGAGCAAACATGTTCAACTTGTGGGGAAAGTCTTTGACCGATGACCGATTTGCTTGTGCTTGGGCGAGGGTTAGGCAGGAACTTTCCAACACAGGGTTTTTGCCTCACCGTAAGCCGTCCCTTTGGGCTGAAGCAGGCGGCGGGTCTGTCTGTATCACAGTCTGGGAAGGAGGGCCTCAGGTGAGTCTGCCCACTGACTGCCCTCCATCATAGCCAGCTGAGAAAATATGGCAAGGCTGATGGAACCCACTGACAGCGAAATGTTTCTCTTCAGAAGAGGAGATTTTGCTACCAAACGTCAGCAGCTCCTCAGAGTGCTGTTCTGGTGTAGACTGGGGCGAGCTCCCACGGTCCGAAGATTACGAACGGCTCTTTTCCAGTTGCTTCATCCGAGAGAGAGCCAGAAGGGCTGATCTCAACAAATAGGGCTGCACCCCGTGAGTGCTTCGGGCAGGGCAGTCCTGAGCCAGTGTGCCACCTAAGGAATGAAAGCCAAGTTTCCTAGCCACAGGAAAGCAGACCGAGGCCTGCTGTTTTCTCTAGGCGATTGACGTGAGCTTGAGGGTGAGGCCTATACTACATTGTGGAAAAGCTCGGGGTCACGGCTGTCTTTCTCCCTCTCTCGGTCCCATGCCCTGGGCTCAGCCATGGGGGAATGCTGAGGGGGAGAGACTGCCTCTCTGCCGGACTCAGAGGGCTTCCTCCCTTTCGGGCAATTCCGTTTGTGTCTTACTTCGTGGAGGAGGAATGAGGGCGCCCAGAGATATTCTGACATGAAATGCCTATCGACAGAGGATCTGGAGGAGCTGGTTTGTCAGTGGAAGGAGCCAAAAAGCCTGCATTCCTAAGGTCTCTCTGAGAACTGCCAGACACTCTGCCGTCATAGGCCTAAGAATTGGAAATTGTGACGGCAAGGCAACACCTGGAATCCTAGGAGGCAGTGGAAGTGCGGCTCTCAAACTGGATGGAAGAAGCTTCCAAGCATAGTGTTCTTTCATGTCCCAAAGAGAACCCGCGTGTCTGAGGCTGCTAGCGTTGTGGCTGGAGAGAACTGGCATCCCCGTGGGCCTGTCGGCTCATTTCCTCTTTCTGACCCTCGAAGGAAAGTCTTCCAAAAAGCCTTTGGGACCCGCTTAGAGAGAACAGCTGCGAAGCTGATGCACAGAACATCGACATAGAGACTAGCCCTGGGTCCCAAGCATCCACCTTTCTCTGGAGGGTACGTACCCCACCCGGGGATTCAAGCAGGGAGTTTGCCTTGTACAACTTAGGCAGGAAACTGGGAGGAGATGGAGGGCCACTCTACCTGCGCTCACACCACGTGGCCCGGAGAAGTTATCACGCAGCAGAATTCAACACCCTCCCACTACACGTGTGTAGCCAAAAGAGGCGCTGGGCAGTGGGTGTTCTCAGCCCAAGAGCAGTCCTTGTTCTGGGCCGCACCTGCTCTGCGGTTCAAAGGGTCTCTGAGTCTGCTCCTTTGGAGGCATTTCAGAGCTGACGCTATCCCTGGGCTGCCGAAGCAAGGAGGCATAGCGGCCTTTCACACTGAAGGCATGGGCTTGTTTCCCATTCAGAGAGTGTATGTGGGCCCTCCCAGGCTGGAGGCGCGTTAGCTGACACCCTTTGCGCTGTGCCCCTGGAAAATCCAAGTGGCTGTACCCGATGTGGGCTGCCTGGTGAAACAACTTGCAGTCACCAGCACCCTGAGTACCCTTCCTGCAGTGTGAGTCCTAGCTAGGTAAACTCGGCCTTCGGAGGCTAGAGGGGAGCAAACATGTTCAACTTGTGGGGAAAGTCTTTGGCCGATGACCGATTTGCTTGTGCTTGGGCGAGGGTTAGGCAGGAACTTTCCAACACAGGGTTTTTGCCTCACCGTAAGCCGTCCCTTTGGGCTGAAGCAGGCGGCGGGTCTGTCTGTATCACAGTCTGGGAAGGAGGGCCTCAGGTGAGTCTGCCCACTGACTGCCCTCCATCATAGCCAGCTGAGAAAATATGGCAAGGCTGATGGAACCCACTGACAGCGAAATGTTTCTCTTCAGAAGAGGAGATTTTGCTACCAAACGTCAGCAGCTCCTCAGAGTGCTGTTCTGGTGTAGACTGGGGCGAGCTCCCACGGTCCGAAGATTACGAACGGCTCTTTTCCAGTTGCTTCATCCGAGAGAGAGCCAGAAGGGCTGATCTCAACAAATAGGGCTGCACCCCGTGAGTGCTTCGGGCAGGGCAGTCCTGAGCCAGTGTGCCACCTAAGGAATGAAAGCCAAGTTTCCTAGCCACAGGAAAGCAGACCGAGGCCTGCTGTTTTCTCTAGGCGATTGACGTGAGCTTGAGGGTGAGGCCTATACTACATTGTGGAAAAGCTCGGGGTCACGGCTGTCTTTCTCCCTCTCTCGGTCCCATGCCCTGGGCTCAGCCATGGGGGAATGCTGAGGGGGAGAGACTGCCTCTCTGCCGGACTCAGAGGGCTTCCTCCCTTTCGGGCAATTCCGTTTGTGTCTTACTTCGTGGAGGAGGAATGAGGGCGCCCAGAGATATTCTGACATGAAATGCCTATCGACAGAGGATCTAGAGGAGCTGGTTTGTCAGTGGAAGGAGCCAAAAAGCCTGCATTCCTAAGGTCTCTCTGAGAACTGCCAGACACTCTGCCGTCATAGGCCTAAGAATTGGAAATTGTGACGGCAAGGCAACACCTGGAATCCTAGGAGGCAGTGGAAGTGCGGCTCTCAAACTGGATGGAAGAAGCTTCCAAGCATAGGGTTCTTTCATGTCCCAAAGAGAACCCGCGTGTCTGAGGCTGCTAGCCTTGTGGCTGGAGAGAACTGGCATCCCCGTGGGCCTGTCGGCTCATTTCCTCTTTCTGACCCTCGAAGGAAAGTCTTCCAAAAAGCCTTTGGGACCCGCTTAGAGAGAACAGCTGCGAAGCTGATGCACAGAACATCGACATAGAGACTAGCCCTGGGTCCCAAGCATCCACCTTTCTCTGGAGGGTACGTACCCCACCCGGGGATTCAAGCAGGGAGTTTGCCTTGTACAACTTAGGCAGGAAACTGGGAGGAGATGGAGGGCCACTCTACCTGCGCTCACACCACGTGGCCCGGAGAAGTTATCACGCAGCAGAATTCAACACCCTCCCACTACACGTGTGTAGCCAAAAGAGGCGCTGGGCAGTGGGTGTTCTCAGCCCAAGAGCAGTCCTTGTTCTGGGCCGCACCTGCTCTGCGGTTCAAAGGGTCTCTGAGTCTGCTCCTTTGGAGGCATTTCAGAGCTGACGCTATCCCTGGGCTGCCGAAGCAAGGAGGCATAGCGGCCTTTCACACTGAAGGCATGGGCTTGTTTCCCATTCAGAGAGTGTATGTGGGCCCTCCCAGGCTGGAGGCGCGTTAGCTGACACCCTTTGCGCTGTGCCCCTGGAAAATCCAAGTGGCTGTACCCGATGTGGGCTGCCTGGTGAAACAACTTGCAGTCACCAGCACCCTGAGTACCCTTCCTGCAGTGTGAGTCCTAGCTAGGTAAACTCGGCCTTCGGAGGCTAGAGGGGAGCAAACATGTTCAACTTGTGGGGAAAGTCTTTGGCCGATGACCAATATGCTTGTGCTTGGGCGAGGGTTAGGCAGGAACTTTCCAACACAGGGTTTTTGCCTCACCGTAAGCCGTCCCTTTGGGCTGAAGCAGGCGGCGGGTCTGTCTGTATCACAGTCTGGGAAGGAGGGCCTCAGGTGAGTCTGCCCACTGACTGCCCTCCATCATAGCCAGCTGAGAAAATATGGCAAGGCTGATGGAACCCACTGACAGCGAAATGTTTCTCTTCAGAAGAGGAGATTTTGCTACCAAACGTCAGCAGCTCCTCAGAGTGCTGTTCTGGTGTAGACTGGGGCGAGCTCCCACGGTCCGAAGATTACGAACGGCTCTTTTCCAGTTGCTTCATCCGAGAGAGAGCCAGAAGGGCTGATCTCAACAAATAGGGCTGCACCCCGTGAGTGCTTCGGGCAGGGCAGTCCTGAGCCAGTGTGCCACCTAAGGAATGAAAGCCAAGTTTCCTAGCCACAGGAAAGCAGACCGAGGCCTGCTGTTTTCTCTAGGCGATTGACGTGAGCTTGAGGGTGAGGCCTATACTACATTGTGGAAAAGCTCGGGGTCACGGCTGTCTTTCTCCCTCTCTCGGTCCCATGCCCTGGGCTCAGCCATGGGGGAATGCTGAGGGGGAGAGACTGCCTCTCTGCCGGACTCAGAGGGCTTCCTCCCTTTCGGGCAATTCCGTTTGTGTCTTACTTCGTGGAGGAGGAATGAGGGCGCCCAGAGATATTCTGACATGAAATGCCTATCGACAGAGGATCTGGAGGAGCTGGTTTGTCAGTGGAAGGAGCCAAAAAGCCTGCATTCCTAAGGTCTCTCTGAGAACTGCCAGACACTCTGCCGTCATAGGCCTAAGAATTGGAAATTGTGACGGCAAGGCAACACCTGGAATCCTAGGAGGCAGTGGAAGTGCGGCTCTCAAACTGGATGGAAGAAGCTTCCAAGCATAGTGTTCTTTCATGTCCCAAAGAGAACCCGCGTGTCTGAGGCTGCTAGCGTTGTGGCTGGAGAGAACTGGCATCCCCGTGGGCCTGTCGGCTCATTTCCTCTTTCTGACCCGCGAAGGAAAGTCTTCCAAAAAGCCTTTGGGACCCGCTTAGAGAGAACAGCTGCGAAGCTGATGCACAGAACATCGACATAGAGACTAGCCCTGGGTCCCAAGCATCCACCTTTCTCTGGAGGGTACGTACCCCACCCGGGGATTCAAGCAGGGAGTTTGCCTTGTACAACTTAGGCAGGAAACTGGGAGGAGATGGAGGGCCACTCTACCTGCGCTCACACCACGTGGCCCGGAGAAGTTATCACGCAGCAGAATTCAACACCCTCCCACTACACGTGTGTAGCCAAAAGAGGCGCTGGGCAGTGGGTGTTCTCAGCCCAAGAGCAGTCCTTGTTCTGGGCCGCACCTGCTCTGCGGTTCAAAGGGTCTCTGAGTCTGCTCCTTTGGAGGCATTTCAGAGCTGACGCTATCCCTGGGCTGCCGAAGCAAGGAGGCATAGCGGCCTTTCACACTGAAGGCATGGGCTTGTTTCCCATTCAGAGAGTGTATGTGGGCCCTCCCAGGCTGGAGGCGTGTTAGCTGACACCCTTTGCGCTGTGCCCCTGGAAAATGCAAGTGGCTGTACCCGATGTGGGCTGCCTGGTGAAACAACTTGCAGTCACCAGCACCCTGAGTACCCTTCCTGCAGTGTGAGTCCTAGCTAGGTAAACTCGGCCTTCGGAGGCTAGAGGGGAGCAAACATGTTCAACTTGTGGGGAAAGTCTTTGACCGATGACCGATTTGCTTGTGCTTGGGCGAGGGTTAGGCAGGAACTTTCCAACACAGGGTTTTTGCCTCACCGTAAGCCGTCCCTTTGGGCTGAAGCAGGCGGCGGGTCTGTCTGTATCACAGTCTGGGAAGGAGGGCCTCAGGTGAGTCTGCCCACTGACTGCCCTCCATCATAGCCAGCTGAGAAAATATGGCAAGGCTGATGGAACCCACTGACAGCGAAATGTTTCTGTTCAGAAGAGGAGATTTTGCTACCAAACGTCAGCAGCTCCTCAGAGTGCTGTTCTGGTGTAGACTGGGGCGAGCTCCCACGGTCCGAAGATTACGAACGGCTCTTTTCCAGTTGCTTCATCCGAGAGAGAGCCAGAAGGGCTGATCTCAACAAATAGGGCTGCACCCCGTGAGTGCTTCGGGCAGGGCAGTCCTGAGCCAGTGTGCCACCTAAGGAATGAAAGCCAAGTTTCCTAGCCACAGGAAAGCAGACCGAGGCCTGCTGTTTTCTCTAGGCGATTGACGTGAGCTTGAGGGTGAGGCCTATACTACATTGTGGAAAAGCTCGGGGTCACGGCTGTCTTTCTCCCTCTCTCGGTCCCATGCCCTGGGCTCAGCCATGGGGGAATGCTGAGGGGGAGAGACTGCCTCTCTGCCGGACTCAGAGGGCTTCCTCCCTTTCGGGCAATTCCGTTTGTGTCTTACTTCGTGGAGGAGGAATGAGGGCGCCCAGAGATATTCTGACATGAAATGCCTATCGACAGAGGATCTGGAGGAGCTGGTTTGTCAGTGGAAGGAGCCAAAAAGCCTGCATTCCTAAGGTCTCTCTGAGAACTGCCAGACACTCTGCCGTCATAGGCCTAAGAATTGGAAATTGTGACGGCAAGGCAACACCTGGAATCCTAGGAGGCAGTGGAAGTGCGGCTCTCAAACTGGATGGAAGAAGCTTCCAAGCATAGTGTTCTTTCATGTCCCAAAGAGAACCCGCGTGTCTGAGGCTGCTAGCGTTGTGGCTGGAGAGAACTGGCATCCCCGTGGGCCTGTCGGCTCATTTCCTCTTTCTGACCCTCGAAGGAAAGTCTTCCAAAAAGCCTTTGGGACCCGCTTAGAGAGAACAGCTGCGAAGCTGATGCACAGAACATCGACATAGAGACTAGCCCTGGGTCCCAAGCATCCACCTTTCTCTGGAGGGTACGTACCCCACCCGGGGATTCAAGCAGGGAGTTTGCCTTGTACAACTTAGGCAGGAAACTGGGAGGAGATGGAGGGCCACTCTACCTGCGCTCACACCACGTGGCCCGGAGAAGTTATCACGCAGCAGAATTCAACACCCTCCCACTACACGTGTGTAGCCAAAAGAGGCGCTGGGCAGTGGGTGTTCTCAGCCCAAGAGCAGTCCTTGTTCTGGGCCGCACCTGCTCTGCGGTTCAAAGGGTCTCTGAGTCTGCTCCTTTGGAGGCATTTCAGAGCTGACGCTATCCCTGGGCTGCCGAAGCAAGGAGGCATAGCGGCCTTTCACACTGAAGGCATGGGCTTGTTTCCCATTCAGAGAGTGTATGTGGGCCCTCCCAGGCTGGAGGCGCGTTAGCTGACACCCTTTGCGCTGTGCCCCTGGAAAATGCAAGTGGCTGTACCCGATGTGGGCTGCCTGGTGAAACAACTTGCAGTCACCAGCACCCTGAGTACCCTTCCTGCAGTGTGAGTCCTAGCTAGGTAAACTCGGCCTTCGGAGGCTAGAGGGGAGCAAACATGTTCAACTTGTGGGGAAAGTCTTTGGCCGATGACCAATATGCTTGTGCTTGGGCGAGGGTTAGGCAGGAACTTTCCAACACAGGGTTTTTGCCTCACCGTAAGCCGTCCCTTTGGGCTGAAGCAGGCGGCGGGTCTGTCTGTATCACAGTCTGGGAAGGAGGGCCTCAGGTGAGTCTGCCCACTGACTGCCCTCCATCATAGCCAGCTGAGAAAATATGGCAAGGCTGATGGAACCCACTGACAGCGAAATGTTTCTCTTCAGAAGAGGAGATTTTGCTACCAAACGTCAGCAGCTCCTCAGAGTGCTGTTCTGGTGTAGACTGGGGCGAGCTCCCACGGTCCGAAGATTACGAACGGCTCTTTTCCAGTTGCTTCATCCGAGAGAGAGCCAGAAGGGCTGATCTCAACAAATAGGGCTGCACCCCGTGAGTGCTTCGGGCAGGGCAGTCCTGAGCCAGTGTGCCACCTAAGGAATGAAAGCCAAGTTTCCTAGCCACAGGAAAGCAGACCGAGGCCTGCTGTTTTCTCTAGGCGATTGACGTGAGCTTGAGGGTGAGGCCTATACTACATTGTGGAAAAGCTCGGGGTCACGGCTGTCTTTCTCCCTCTCTCGGTCCCATGCCCTGGGCTCAGCCATGGGGGAATGCTGAGGGGGAGAGACTGCCTCTCTGCCGGACTCAGAGGGCTTCCTCCCTTTCGGGCAATTCCGTTTGTGTCTTACTTCGTGGAGGAGGAATGAGGGCGCCCAGAGATATTCTGACATGAAATGCCTATCGACAGAGGATCTGGAGGAGCTGGTTTGTCAGTGGAAGGAGCCAAAAAGCCTGCATTCCTAAGGTCTCTCTGAGAACTGCCAGACACTCTGCCGTCATAGGCCTAAGAATTGGAAATTGTGACGGCAAGGCAACACCTGGAATCCTAGGAGGCAGTGGAAGTGCGGCTCTCAAACTGGATGGAAGAAGCTTCCAAGCATAGGGTTCTTTCATGTCCCAAAGAGAACCCGTGTGTCTGAGGCTGCTAGCCTTGTGGCTGGAGAGAACTGGCATCCCCGTGGGCCTGTCGGCTCATTTCCTCTTTCTGACCCTCGAAGGAAAGTCTTCCAAAAAGCCTTTGGGACCCGCTTAGAGAGAACAGCTGCGAAGCTGATGCACAGAACATCGACATAGAGACTAGCCCTGGGTCCCAAGCATCCACCTTTCTCTGGAGGGTACGTACCCCACCCGGGGATTCAAGCAGGGAGTTTGCCTTGTACAACTTAGGCAGGAAACTGGGAGGAGATGGAGGGCCACTCTACCTGCGCTCACACCACGTGGCCCGGAGAAGTTATCACGCAGCAGAATTCAACACCCTCCCACTACACGTGTGTAGCCAAAAGAGGCGCTGGGCAGTGGGTGTTCTCAGCCCAAGAGCAGTCCTTGTTCTGGGCCGCACCTGCTCTGCGGTTCAAAGGGTCTCTGAGTCTGCTCCTTTGGAGGCATTTCAGAGCTGACGCTATCCCTGGGCTGCCGAAGCAAGGAGGCATAGCGGCCTTTCACACTGAAGGCATGGGCTTGTTTCCCATTCAGAGAGTGTATGTGGGCCCTCCCAGGCTGGAGGCGCGTTAGCTGACACCCTTTGCGCTGTGCCCCTGGAAAATCCAAGTGGCTGTACCCGATGTGGGCTGCCTGGTGAAACAACTTGCAGTCACCAGCACCCTGAGTACCCTTCCTGCAGTGTGAGTCCTAGCTAGGTAAACTCGGCCTTCGGAGGCTAGAGGGGAGCAAACATGTTCAACTTGTGGGGAAAGTCTTTGGCCGATGACCAATATGCTTGTGCTTGGGCGAGGGTTAGGCAGGAACTTTCCAACACAGGGTTTTTGCCTCACCGTAAGCCGTCCCTTTGGGCTGAAGCAGGCGGCGGGTCTGTCTGTATCACAGTCTGGGAAGGAGGGCCTCAGGTGAGTCTGCCCACTGACTGCCCTCCATCATAGCCAGCTGAGAAAATATGGCAAGGCTGATGGAACCCACTGACAGCGAAATGTTTCTCTTCAGAAGAGGAGATTTTGCTACCAAACGTCAGCAGCTCCTCAGAGTGCTGTTCTGGTGTAGACTGGGGCGAGCTCCCACGGTCCGAAGATTACGAACGGCTCTTTTCCAGTTGCTTCATCCGAGAGAGAGCCAGAAGGGCTGATCTCAACAAATAGGGCTGCACCCCGTGAGTGCTTCGGGCAGGGCAGTCCTGAGCCAGTGTGCCACCTAAGGAATGAAAGCCAAGTTTCCTAGCCACAGGAAAGCAGACCGAGGCCTGCTGTTTTCTCTAGGCGATTGACGTGAGCTTGAGGGTGAGGCCTATACTACATTGTGGAAAAGCTCGGGGTCACGGCTGTCTTTCTCCCTCTCTCGGTCCCATGCCCTGGGCTCAGCCATGGGGGAATGCTGAGGGGGAGAGACTGCCTCTCTGCCGGACTCAGAGGGCTTCCTCCCTTTCGGGCAATTCCGTTTGTGTCTTACTTCGTGGAGGAGGAATGAGGGCGCCCAGAGATATTCTGACATGAAATGCCTATCGACAGAGGATCTGGAGGAGCTGGTTTGTCAGTGGAAGGAGCCAAAAAGCCTGCATTCCTAAGGTCTCTCTGAGAACTGCCAGACACTCTGCCGTCATAGGCCTAAGAATTGGAAATTGTGACGGCAAGGCAACACCTGGAATCCTAGGAGGCAGTGGAAGTGCGGCTCTCAAACTGGATGGAAGAAGCTTCCAAGCATAGGGTTCTTTCATGTCCCAAAGAGAACCCGCGTGTCTGAGGCTGCTAGCCTTGTGGCTGGAGAGAACTGGCATCCCCGTGGGCCTGTCGGCTCATTTCCTCTTTCTGACCCGCGAAGGAAAGTCTTCCAAAAAGCCTTTGGGACCCGCTTAGAGAGAACAGCTGCGAAGCTGATGCACAGAACATCGACATAGAGACTAGCCCTGGGTCCCAAGCATCCACCTTTCTCTGGAGGGTACGTACCCCACCCGGGGATTCAAGCAGGGAGTTTGCCTTGTACAACTTAGGCAGGAAACTGGGAGGAGATGGAGGGCCACTCTACCTGCGCTCACACCACGTGGCCCGGAGAAGTTATCACGCAGCAGAATTCAACACCCTCCCACTACACGTGTGTAGCCAAAAGAGGCGCTGGGCAGTGGGTGTTCTCAGCCCAAGAGCAGTCCTTGTTCTGGGCCGCACCTGCTCTGCGGTTCAAAGGGTCTCTGAGTCTGCTCCTTTGGAGGCATTTCAGAGCTGACGCTATCCCTGGGCTGCCGAAGCAAGGAGGCATAGCGGCCTTTCACACTGAAGGCATGGGCTTGTTTCCCATTCAGAGAGTGTATGTGGGCCCTCCCAGGCTGGAGGCGCGTTAGCTGACACCCTTTGCGCTGTGCCCCTGGAAAATGCAAGTGGCTGTACCCGATGTGGGCTGCCTGGTGAAACAACTTGCAGTCACCAGCACCCTGAGTACCCTTCCTGCAGTGTGAGTCCTAGCTAGGTAAACTCGGCCTTCGGAGGCTAGAGGGGAGCAAACATGTTCAACTTGTGGGGAAAGTCTTTGACCGATGACCGATTTGCTTGTGCTTGGGCGAGGGTTAGGCAGGAACTTTCCAACACAGGGTTTTTGCCTCACCGTAAGCCGTCCCTTTGGGCTGAAGCAGGCGGCGGGTCTGTCTGTATCACAGTCTGGGAAGGAGGGCCTCAGGTGAGTCTGCCCACTGACTGCCCTCCATCATAGCCAGCTGAGAAAATATGGCAAGGCTGATGGAACCCACTGACAGCGAAATGTTTCTGTTCAGAAGAGGAGATTTTGCTACCAAACGTCAGCAGCTCCTCAGAGTGCTGTTCTGGTGTAGACTGGGGCGAGCTCCCACGGTCCGAAGATTACGAACGGCTCTTTTCCAGTTGCTTCATCCGAGAGAGAGCCAGAAGGGCTGATCTCAACAAATAGGGCTGCACCCCGTGAGTGCTTCGGGCAGGGCAGTCCTGAGCCAGTGTGCCACCTAAGGAATGAAAGCCAAGTTTCCTAGCCACAGGAAAGCAGACCGAGGCCTGCTGTTTTCTCTAGGCGATTGACGTGAGCTTGAGGGTGAGGCCTATACTACATTGTGGAAAAGCTCGGGGTCACGGCTGTCTTTCTCCCTCTCTCGGTCCCATGCCCTGGGCTCAGCCATGGGGGAATGCTGAGGGGGAGAGACTGCCTCTCTGCCGGACTCAGAGGGCTTCCTCCCTTTCGGGCAATTCCGTTTGTGTCTTACTTCGTGGAGGAGGAATGAGGGCGCCCAGAGATATTCTGACATGAAATGCCTATCGACAGAGGATCTGGAGGAGCTGGTTTGTCAGTGGAAGGAGCCAAAAAGCCTGCATTCCTAAGGTCTCTCTGAGAACTGCCAGACACTCTGCCGTCATAGGCCTAAGAATTGGAAATTGTGACGGCAAGGCAACACCTGGAATCCTAGGAGGCAGTGGAAGTGCGGCTCTCAAACTGGATGGAAGAAGCTTCCAAGCATAGTGTTCTTTCATGTCCCAAAGAGAACCCGCGTGTCTGAGGCTGCTAGCGTTGTGGCTGGAGAGAACTGGCATCCCCGTGGGCCTGTCGGCTCATTTCCTCTTTCTGACCCTCGAAGGAAAGTCTTCCAAAAAGCCTTTGGGACCCGCTTAGAGAGAACAGCTGCGAAGCTGATGCACAGAACATCGACATAGAGACTAGCCCTGGGTCCCAAGCATCCACCTTTCTCTGGAGGGTACGTACCCCACCCGGGGATTCAAGCAGGGAGTTTGCCTTGTACAACTTAGGCAGGAAACTGGGAGGAGATGGAGGGCCACTCTACCTGCGCTCACACCACGTGGCCCGGAGAAGTTATCACGCAGCAGAATTCAACACCCTCCCACTACACGTGTGTAGCCAAAAGAGGCGCTGGGCAGTGGGTGTTCTCAGCCCAAGAGCAGTCCTTGTTCTGGGCCGCACCTGCTCTGCGGTTCAAAGGGTCTCTGAGTCTGCTCCTTTGGAGGCATTTCAGAGCTGACGCTATCCCTGGGCTGCCGAAGCAAGGAGGCATAGCGGCCTTTCACACTGAAGGCATGGGCTTGTTTCCCATTCAGAGAGTGTATGTGGGCCCTCCCAGGCTGGAGGCGCGTTAGCTGACACCCTTTGCGCTGTGCCCCTGGAAAATGCAAGTGGCTGTACCCGATGTGGGCTGCCTGGTGAAACAACTTGCAGTCACCAGCACCCTGAGTACCCTTCCTGCAGTGTGAGTCCTAGCTAGGTAAACTCGGCCTTCGGAGGCTAGAGGGGAGCAAACATGTTCAACTTGTGGGGAAAGTCTTTGGCCGATGACCAATATGCTTGTGCTTGGGCGAGGGTTAGGCAGGAACTTTCCAACACAGGGTTTTTGCCTCACCGTAAGCCGTCCCTTTGGGCTGAAGCAGGCGGCGGGTCTGTCTGTATCACAGTCTGGGAAGGAGGGCCTCAGGTGAGTCTGCCCACTGACTGCCCTCCATCATAGCCAGCTGAGAAAATATGGCAAGGCTGATGGAACCCACTGACAGCGAAATGTTTCTCTTCAGAAGAGGAGATTTTGCTACCAAACGTCAGCAGCTCCTCAGAGTGCTGTTCTGGTGTAGACTGGGGCGAGCTCCCACGGTCCGAAGATTACGAACGGCTCTTTTCCAGTTGCTTCATCCGAGAGAGAGCCAGAAGGGCTGATCTCAACAAATAGGGCTGCACCCCGTGAGTGCTTCGGGCAGGGCAGTCCTGAGCCAGTGTGCCACCTAAGGAATGAAAGCCAAGTTTCCTAGCCACAGGAAAGCAGACCGAGGCCTGCTGTTTTCTCTAGGCGATTGACGTGAGCTTGAGGGTGAGGCCTATACTACATTGTGGAAAAGCTCGGGGTCACGGCTGTCTTTCTCCCTCTCTCGGTCCCATGCCCTGGGCTCAGCCATGGGGGAATGCTGAGGGGGAGAGACTGCCTCTCTGCCGGACTCAGAGGGCTTCCTCCCTTTCGGGCAATTCCGTTTGTGTCTTACTTCGTGGAGGAGGAATGAGGGCGCCCAGAGATATTCTGACATGAAATGCCTATCGACAGAGGATCTGGAGGAGCTGGTTTGTCAGTGGAAGGAGCCAAAAAGCCTGCATTCCTAAGGTCTCTCTGAGAACTGCCAGACACTCTGCCGTCATAGGCCTAAGAATTGGAAATTGTGACGGCAAGGCAACACCTGGAATCCTAGGAGGCAGTGGAAGTGCGGCTCTCAAACTGGATGGAAGAAGCTTCCAAGCATAGGGTTCTTTCATGTCCCAAAGAGAACCCGCGTGTCTGAGGCTGCTAGCGTTGTGGCTGGAGAGAACTGGCATCCCCGTGGGCCTGTCGGCTCATTTCCTCTTTCTGACCCTCGAAGGAAAGTCTTCCAAAAAGCCTTTGGGACCCGCTTAGAGAGAACAGCTGCGAAGCTGATGCACAGAACATCGACATAGAGACTAGCCCTGGGTCCCAAGCATCCACCTTTCTCTGGAGGGTACGTACCCCACCCGGGGATTCAAGCAGGGAGTTTGCCTTGTACAACTTAGGCAGGAAACTGGGAGGAGATGGAGGGCCACTCTACCTGCGCTCACACCACGTGGCCCGGAGAAGTTATCACGCAGCAGAATTCAACACCCTCCCACTACACGTGTGTAGCCAAAAGAGGCGCTGGGCAGTGGGTGTTCTCAGCCCAAGAGCAGTCCTTGTTCTGGGCCGCACCTGCTCTGCGGTTCAAAGGGTCTCTGAGTCTGCTCCTTTGGAGGCATTTCAGAGCTGACGCTATCCCTGGGCTGCCGAAGCAAGGAGGCATAGCGGCCTTTCACACTGAAGGCATGGGCTTGTTTCCCATTCAGAGAGTGTATGTGGGCCCTCCCAGGCTGGAGGCGCGTTAGCTGACACCCTTTGCGCTGTGCACCTGGAAAATGCAAGTGGCTGTACCCGATGTGGGCTGCCTGGTGAAACAACTTGCAGTCACCAGCACCCTGAGTACCCTTCCTGCAGTGTGAGTCCTAGCTAGGTAAACTCGGCCTTCGGAGGCTAGAGGGGAGCAAACATGTTCAACTTGTGGGGAAAGTCTTTGGCCGATGACCAATATGCTTGTGCTTGGGCGAGGGTTAGGCAGGAACTTTCCAACACAGGGTTTTTGCCTCACCGTAAGTCGTCCCTTTGGGCTGAAGCAGGCGGCGGGTCTGTCTGTATCACAGTCTGGGAAGGAGGGCCTCAGGTGAGTCTGCCCACTGACTGCCCTCCATCATAGCCAGCTGAGAAAATATGGCAAGGCTGATGGAACCCACTGACAGCGAAATGTTTCTCTTCAGAAGAGGAGATTTTGCTACCAAACGTCAGCAGCTCCTCAGAGTGCTGTTCTGGTGTAGACTGGGGCGAGCTCCCACGGTCCGAAGATTACGAACGGCTCTTTTCCAGTTGCTTCATCCGAGAGAGAGCCAGAAGGGCTGATCTCAACAAATAGGGCTGCACCCCGTGAGTGCTTCGGGCAGGGCAGTCCTGAGCCAGTGTGCCACCTAAGGAATGAAAGCCAAGTTTCCTAGCCACAGGAAAGCAGACCGAGGCCTGCTGTTTTCTCTAGGCGATTGACGTGAGCTTGAGGGTGAGGCCTATACTACATTGTGGAAAAGCTCGGGGTCACGGCTGTCTTTCTCCCTCTCTCGGTCCCATGCCCTGGGCTCAGCCATGGGGGAATGCTGAGGGGGAGAGACTGCCTCTCTGCCGGACTCAGAGGGCTTCCTCCCTTTCGGGCAATTCCGTTTGTGTCTTACTTCGTGGAGGAGGAATGAGGGCGCCCAGAGATATTCTGACATGAAATGCCTATCGACAGAGGATCTGGAGGAGCTGGTTTGTCAGTGGAAGGAGCCAAAAAGCCTGCATTCCTAAGGTCTCTCTGAGAACTGCCAGACACTCTGCCGTCATAGGCCTAAGAATTGGAAATTGTGACGGCAAGGCAACACCTGGAATCCTAGGAGGCAGTGGAAGTGCGGCTCTCAAACTGGATGGAAGAAGCTTCCAAGCATAGGGTTCTTTCATGTCCCAAAGAGAACCCGCGTGTCTGAGGCTGCTAGCCTTGTGGCTGGAGAGAACTGGCATCCCCGTGGGCCTGTCGGCTCATTTCCTCTTTCTGACCCTCGAAGGAAAGTCTTCCAAAAAGCCTTTGGGACCCGCTTAGAGAGAACAGCTGCGAAGCTGATGCACAGAACATCGACATAGAGACTAGCCCTGGGTCCCAAGCATCCACCTTTCTCTGGAGGGTACGTACCCCACCCGGGGATTCAAGCAGGGAGTTTGCCTTGTACAACTTAGGCAGGAAACTGGGAGGAGATGGAGGGCCACTCTACCTGCGCTCACACCACGTGGCCCGGAGAAGTTATCACGCAGCAGAATTCAACACCCTCCGACTACACGTGTGTAGCCAAAAGAGGCGCTGGGCAGTGGGTGTTCTCAGGCCAAGAGCAGTCCTTGTTCTGGGCCGCACCTGCTCTGCGGTTCAAAGGGTCTCTGAGTCTGCTCCTTTGGAGGCATTTCAGAGCTGACGCTATCCCTGGGCTGCCGAAGCAAAGAGGCATAGCGGCCTTTCACACTGAAGGCATGGGCTTGTTTCCCATTCAGAGAGTGTATGTGGGCCCTCCCAGGCTGGAGGCGCGTTAGCTGACACCCTTTGCGCTGTGCCCCTGGAAAATCCAAGTGGCTGTACCCGATGTGGGCTGCCTGGTGAAACAACTTGCAGTCACCAGCACCCTGAGTACCCTTCCTGCAGTGTGAGTCCTAGCTAGGTAAACTCGGCCTTCGGAGGCTAGAGGGGAGCAAACATGTTCAACTTGTGGGGAAAGTCTTTGGCCGATGACCAATATGCTTGTGCTTGGGCGAGGGTTAGGCAGGAACTTTCCAACACAGGGTTTTTGCCTCACCGTAAGCCGTCCCTTTGGGCTGAAGCAGGCGGCGGGTCTGTCTGTATCACAGTCTGGGAAGGAGGGCCTCAGGTGAGTCTGCCCACTGACTGCCCTCCATCATAGCCAGCTGAGAAAATATGGCAAGGCTGATGGAACCCACTGACAGCGAAATGTTTCTCTTCAGAAGAGGAGAGTTTGCTACCAAACGTCAGCAGCTCCTCAGAGTGCTGTTCTGGTGTAGACTGGGGCGAGCTCCCACGGTCCGAAGATTACGAACGGCTCTTTTCCAGTTGCTTCATCCGAGAGAGAGCCAGAAGGGCTGATCTCAACAAATAGGGCTGCACCCCGTGAGTGCTTCGGGCAGGGCAGTCCTGAGCCAGTGTGCCACCTAAGGAATGAAAGCCAAGTTTCCTAGCCACAGGAAAGCAGACCGAGGCCTGCTGTTTTCTCTAGGCGATTGACGTGAGCTTGAGGGTGAGGCCTATACTACATTGTGGAAAAGCTCGGGGTCACGGCTGTCTTTCTCCCTCTCTCGGTCCCATGCCCTGGGCTCAGCCATGGGGGAATGCTGAGGGGGAGAGACTGCCTCTCTGCCGGACTCAGAGGGCTTCCTCCCTTTCGGGCAATTCCGTTTGTGTCTTACTTCGTGGAGGAGGAATGAGGGCGCCCAGAGATATTCTGACATGAAATGCCTATCGACAGAGGATCTGGAGGAGCTGGTTTGTCAGTGGAAGGAGCCAAAAAGCCTGCATTCCTAAGGTCTCTCTGAGAACTGCCAGACACTCTGCCGTCATAGGCCTAAGAATTGGAAATTGTGACGGCAAGGCAACACCTGGAATCCTAGGAGGCAGTGGAAGTGCGGCTCTCAAACTGGATGGAAGAAGCTTCCAAGCATAGTGTTCTTTCATGTCCCAAAGAGAACCCGCGTGTCTGAGGCTGCTAGCGTTGTGGCTGGAGAGAACTGGCATCCCCGTGGGCCTGTCGGCTCATTTCCTCTTTCTGACCCTCGAAGGAAAGTCTTCCAAAAAGCCTTTGGGACCCGCTTAGAGAGAACAGCTGCGAAGCTGATGCACAGAACATCGACATAGAGACTAGCCCTGGGTCCCAAGCATCCACCTTTCTCTGGAGGGTACGTACCCCACCCGGGGATTCAAGCAGGGAGTTTGCCTTGTACAACTTAGGCAGGAAACTGGGAGGAGATGGAGGGCCACTCTACCTGCGCTCACACCACGTGGCCCGGAGAAGTTATCACGCAGCAGAATTCAACACCCTCCCACTACACGTGTGTAGCCAAAAGAGGCGCTGGGCAGTGGGTGTTCTCAGCCCAAGAGCAGTCCTTGTTCTGGGCCGCACCTGCTCTGCGGTTCAAAGGGTCTCTGAGTCTGCTCCTTTGGAGGCATTTCAGAGCTGACGCTATCCCTGGGCTGCCGAAGCAAGGAGGCATAGCGGCCTTTCACACTGAAGGCATGGGCTTGTTTCCCATTCAGAGAGTGTATGTGGGCCCTCCCAGGCTGGAGGCGCGTTAGCTGACACCCTTTGCGCTGTGCCCCTGGAAAATGCAAGTGGCTGTACCCGATGTGGGCTGCCTGGTGAAACAACTTGCAGTCACCAGCACCCTGAGTACCCTTCCTGCAGTGTGAGTCCTAGCTAGGTAAACTCGGCCTTCGGAGGCTAGAGGGGAGCAAACATGTTCAACTTGTGGGGAAAGTCTTTGGCCGATGACCAATATGCTTGTGCTTGGGCGAGGGTTAGGCAGGAACTTTCCAACACAGGGTTTTTGCCTCACCGTAAGCCGTCCCTTTGGGCTGAAGCAGGCGGCGGGTCTGTCTGTATCACAGTCTGGGAAGGAGGGCCTCAGGTGAGTCTGCCCACTGACTGCCCTCCATCATAGCCAGCTGAGAAAATATGGCAAGGCTGATGGAACCCACTGACAGCGAAATGTTTCTCTTCAGAAGAGGAGATTTTGCTACCAAACGTCAGCAGCTCCTCAGAGTGCTGTTCTGGTGTAGACTGGGGCGAGCTCCCACGGTCCGAAGATTACGAACGGCTCTTTTCCAGTTGCTTCATCCGAGAGAGAGCCAGAAGGGCTGATCTCAACAAATAGGGCTGCACCCCGTGAGTGCTTCGGGCAGGGCAGTCCTGAGCCAGTGTGCCACCTAAGGAATGAAAGCCAAGTTTCCTAGCCACAGGAAAGCAGACCGAGGCCTGCTGTTTTCTCTAGGCGATTGACGTGAGCTTGAGGGTGAGGCCTATACTACATTGTGGAAAAGCTCGGGGTCACGGCTGTCTTTCTCCCTCTCTCGGTCCCATGCCCTGGGCTCAGCCATGGGGGAATGCTGAGGGGGAGAGACTGCCTCTCTGCCGGACTCAGAGGGCTTCCTCCCTTTCGGGCAATTCTGTTTGTGTCTTACTTCGTGGAGGAGGAATGAGGGCGCCCAGAGATATTCTGACATGAAATGCCTATCGACAGAGGATCTGGAGGAGCTGGTTTGTCATTGGAAGGAGTCAAAAAGCCTGCATTCCTAAGGTCTCTCTGAGAACTGCCAGACACTCTGCCGTCATAGGCCTAAGAATTGGAAATTGTGACGGCAAGGCAACACCTGGAATCCTAGGAGGCAGTGGAAGTGCGGCTCTCAAACTGGATGGAAGAAGCTTCCAAGCATAGGGTTCTTTCATGTCCCAAAGAGAACCCAAGTGTCTGAGGCTGCTAGCCTTGTGGCTGGAGAGAACTGGCATCCCCGTGGGCCTGTCGGCTCATTTCCTCTTTCTGACCCTCGAAGGAAAGTCTTCCAAAAAGCCTTTGGGACCCGCTTAGAGAGAACAGCTGCGAAGCTGATGCACAGAACATCGACATAGAGACTAGCCCTGGGTCCCAAGCATCCACCTTTCTCTGGAGGGTACGTACCCCACCCGGGGATTCAAGCAGGGAGTTTGCCTTGTACAACTTAGGCAGGAAACTGGGAGGAGATGGAGGGCCACTCTACCTGCGCTCACACCACGTGGCCCGGAGAAGTTATCACGCAGCAGAATTCAACACCCTCCCACTACACGTGTGTAGCCAAAAGAGGCGCTGGGCAGTGGGTGTTCTCAGCCCAAGAGCAGTCCTTGTTCTGGGCCCCACCTGCTGTGTGGTTCAAAGGGTCTCTGAGTCTGCTCCTTTGGAGGCATTTCAGAGCTGACGCTATCCCTGGGCTGCCGAAGCAAAGAGGCATAGCGGCCTTTCACACTGAAGGCATGGGCTTGTTTCCCATTCAGAGAGTGTATGTGGGCCCTCCCAGGCTGGAGGCGCGTTAGCTGACACCCTTTGCGCTGTGCCCCTGGAAAATGCAAGTGGCTGTACCCGATGTGGGCTGCCTGGTGAAACAACTTGCAGTCACCAGCACCCTGAGTACCCTTCCTGCAGTGTGAGTCCTAGCTAGGTAAACTCGGCCTTCGGAGGCTAGAGGGGAGCAAACATGTTCAACTTGTGGGGAAAGTCTTTGACCGATGACCAATATGCTTGTGCTTGGGCGAGGGTTAGGCAGGAACTTTCCAACACAGGGTTTTTGCCTCACCGTAAGCCGTCCCTTTGGGCTGAAGCAGGCGGCGGGTCTGTCTGTATCACAGTCTGGGAAGGAGGGCCTCAGGTGAGTCTGCCCACTGACTGCCCTCCATCATAGCCAGCTGAGAAAATATGGCAAGGCTGATGGAACCCACTGACAGCGAAATGTTTCTCTTCAGAAGAGGAGAGTTTGCTACCAAACGTCAGCAGCTCCTCAGAGTGCTGTTCTGGTGTAGACTGGGGCGAGCTCCCACGGTCCGAAGATTACGAACGGCTCTTTTCCAGTTGCTTCATCCGAGAGAGAGCCAGAAGGGCTGATCTCAACAAATAGGGCTGCACCCCGTGAGTGCTTCGGGCAGGGCAGTCCTGAGCCAGTGTGCCACCTAAGGAATGAAAGCCAAGTTTCCTAGCCACAGGAAAGCAGACCGAGGCCTGCTGTTTTCTCTAGGCGATTGACGTGAGCTTGAGGGTGAGGCCTATACTACATTGTGGAAAAGCTCGGGGTCACGGCTGTCTTTCTCCCTCTCTCGGTCCCATGCCCTGGGCTCAGCCATGGGGGAATGCTGAGGGGGAGAGACTGCCTCTCTGCCGGACTCAGAGGGCTTCCTCCCTTTCGGGCAATTCCGTTTGTGTCTTACTTCGTGGAGGAGGAATGAGGGCGCCCAGAGATATTCTGACATGAAATGCCTATCGACAGAGGATCTGGAGGAGCTGGTTTGTCAGTGGAAGGAGTCAAAAAGCCTGCATTCCTAAGGTCTCTCTGAGAACTGCCAGACACTCTGCCGTCATAGGCCTAAGAATTGGAAATTGTGACGGCAAGGCAACACCTGGAATCCTAGGAGGCAGTGGAAGTGCGGCTCTCAAACTGGATGGAAGAAGCTTCCAAGCATAGGGTTCTTTCATGTCCCAAAGAGAACCCAAGTGTCTGAGGCTGCTAGCCTTGTGGCTGGAGAGAACTGGCATCCCCGTGGGCCTGTCGGCTCATTTCCTCTTTCTGACCCTCGAAGGAAAGTCTTCCAAAAAGCCTTTGGGACCCGCTTAGAGAGAACAGCTGCGAAGCTGATGCACAGAACATCGACATAGAGACTAGCCCTGGGTCCCAAGCATCCACCTTTCTCTGGAGGGTACGTACCCCACCCGGGGATTCAAGCAGGGAGTTTGCCTTGTACAACTTAGGCAGGAAACTGGGAGGAGATGGAGGGCCACTCTACCTGCGCTCACACCACGTGGCCCGGAGAAGTTATCACGCAGCAGAATTCAACACCCTCCCACTACACGTGTGTAGCCAAAAGAGGCGCTGGGCAGTGGGTGTTCTCAGCCCAAGAGCAGTCCTTGTTCTGGGCCCCACCTGCTGTGTGGTTCAAAGGGTCTCTGAGTCTGCTCCTTTGGAGGCATTTCAGAGCTGACGCTATCCCTGGGCTGCCGAAGCAAAGAGGCATAGCGGCCTTTCACACTGAAGGCATGGGCTTGTTTCCCATTCAGAGAGTGTATGTGGGCCCTCCCAGGCTGGAGGCGCGTTAGCTGACACCCTTTGCGCTGTGCCCCTGGAAAATGCAAGTGGCTGTACCCGATGTGGGCTGCCTGGTGAAACAACTTGCAGTCACCAGCACCCTGAGTACCCTTCCTGCAGTGTGAGTCCTAGCTAGGTAAACTCGGCCTTCGGAGGCTAGAGGGGAGCAAACATGTTCAACTTGTGGGGAAAGTCTTTGGCCGATGACCAATTTGCTTGTGCTTGGGCGAGGGTTAGGCAGGAACTTTCCAACACAGGGTTTTTGCCTCACCGTAAGCCATCCCTTTGGGCTGAAGCAGGCGGCGGGTCTGTCTGTATCACAGTCTGGGAAGGAGGGCCTCAGGTGAGTCTGCCCACTGACTGCCCTCCATCATAGCCAGCTGAGAAAATATGGCAAGGCTGATGGAACCCACTGACAGCGAAATGTTTCTCTTCAGAAGAGGAGAGTTTGCTACCAAACGTCAGCAGCTCCTCAGAGTGCTGTTCTGGTGTAGACTGGGGCGAGCTCCCACGGTCCGAAGATTACGAACGGCTCTTTTCCAGTTGCTTCATCCGAGAGAGAGCCAGAAGGGCTGATCTCAACAAATAGGGCTGCACCCCGTGAGTGCTTCGGGCAGGGCAGTCCTGAGCCAGTGTGCCACCTAAGGAATGAAAGCCAAGTTTCCTAGCCACAGGAAAGCAGACCGAGGCCTGCTGTTTTCTCTAGGCGATTGACGTGAGCTTGAGGGTGAGGCCTATACTACATTGTGGAAAAGCTCGGGGTCACGGCTGTCTTTCTCCCTCTCTCGGTCCCATGCCCTGGGCTCAGCCATGGGGGAATGCGGAGTGGGAGAGACTGCCTCTCTGCCGGACTCAGAAGGCTTCCTCCCTTTAGGGCAATTCCGTTTGTGTCTTACTTCGTGGAGGAGGAATGAGGGCGCCCAGAGATCTTCTGACATGAAATGGCTAACGACAGAGGACCTGGAGGAGCTGGTTTGTCAGTGGAAGGAGCCAAAAAGCCTGCATTCCTAAGGTCTCTCTGAGAACTGCCAGACGCTCTGCCGTCATAGGCCTACGAAGTGGAAATTGTGACGGCAAGGCAACACCTGGAATCCTAGGAGGCAGTGGAAGTGCGGCTCTCAAACTGGATGGAAGAAGCTTCCAAGCATAGTGTTCTTTCATGTCCCAAAGAGAACCCAAGTGTCTGAGGCTGCTAGCCTTGTGGCTGGAGAGAACTGGCATCCCCGTGGGCCTGTCGGCTCATTTCCTCTTTCTGACCCGCGAAGGAAAGTCTTCCAAAAAGCCTTTGGGACCCGCTTAGAGAGAACAGCTGCGAAGCTGATGCACAGAACATCGACATAGAGACTAGCCCTGGGTCCCAAGCAGCCACCTATCTCTGGAGGGTACGTACCCCACCCGGGGATTCAAGCAGGGAGTTTGCCTTGTACAGCTTAGGCAGGAAACCGGGAGGAGATGGAGGGCCACTCTACCTGCGCTCACACTACCTGGCCCGGAGAAGTTATCTCGCAGCAGAATTCCACACCCTCCCACTACACGTGTGTAGCCAAAAGAGGCGCTGGGCAGTGGGTGTTCTCAGCCCAAGAGCAGTCCTTGTTCTGGGCCGCACCTGCTCCGTGGTTCAAAGGGTCTCTGAGTCTGCTCCTTTGGAGGCATTTCAGAGCTGACGCTATCCCTGGGCTGCCGAAGCAAAGAGGCATAGCGGCCTTTCACACTGAAGCCATGGGCTTGTTTCCCATTCAGCGAGTGTATGTGGTCCCTCCCAGGCTGGAGGCGCGTCAGGTGACACCATTTGCGCTGTGCC
This sequence comes from Balaenoptera ricei, assembly GCF_028023285.1. NCBI lineage: Eukaryota > Metazoa > Chordata > Mammalia > Artiodactyla > Balaenopteridae > Balaenoptera > Balaenoptera ricei. The sequence goes on along the minus strand of NC_082658.1, from coordinate 30,901,042 downwards.
CCTGGAAAATGCAAGTGGCTGTACCCGATGTGGGCTGCCTGGTGAAACAACTTGCAGTCACCAGCACCCTGAGTACCTTTCCTGAAGTGTGAGTCCTAGCTAGGTAAACTCGGCCTTCGGAGGCTAGAGGGGAGCAAACATGTTCAACTGGTGGGGAAAGTCTTTGACCGATGACCAATATGCTTGTGCTTGGGCGAGGGTTAGGCAGGAACTTTCCAACACAGGGTTTTTACCTCACCGTAAGCCGTCCCTTTGGGCTGAAGCAGGCGGCGGGTCTGTCTGTATCACAGTCTGGGAAGGAGGGCCTCAGGTGAGTCTGAGTCTGCCCACTGACTGCCCTCCATCATAGCCAGCTGAGGAAATATGGCAAGGCTGATGGAACCCACTGACAGCGAAATGTTTCTCTTCAGAAGAGGAGGTTTTGCAACCAAACGTCAGCAGCTCCTCAGAGTGCTGTTCTGGTGTAGACGAGGGCAAGCTCCCACGGTCCGAAGATTATGAACGGCTCTTTTCCAGTTGCTTCATCCGAGAGAGAGCCAGAAGGGCTGATCTCAACAAATAGGGCGGCACACCGTGAGTGCTTCGGGCAGGGCAGTTCTGAGCCAGTGTGCCACCTAAGGAATGAAAGCCAAGTTTCCTAGCCACAGGAAAGCAGACCGAGGCCTGCTGTTTTCTCTAGGCGATTGACGTGAGCCTGAGGGTGAGGCCTATACTACGTTGTGGAAAAGCTCGGGGTCACGGCTGTCTTCCTCCCTCTCTCGGTCCCATGCCCTGGGCTCAGCCATGGGGGAATGCGGAGTGGGAGAGACTGCCTCTCTGCCGGACTCAGAAGGCCTCCTCCCTTTAGGGCAATTCCGTTTGTGTCTTACTTCGTGGAGGAGGAATGAGGGCGCCCAGAGATCTTCTGACATGAAATGGCTAACGACAGAGGACCTGGAGGAGCTGGTTTGTCAGTGGAAGGAGCCAAGAAGCCTGCATTCCTAAGGTCTCTCTGAGGACTGCCAGACACTCTGCCGTCATAGGCCTAAGAATTGGAAATTGTGACGGCAAGGCAACACCTGGAATCCTAGGAGGCAGTGGAAGTGCGGCTCTCAAACTGGATGGAAGAAGCTTCCAAGCATAGTGTTCTTTCATGTCCCAAAGAGAACCCGCATGTCTGAGGCTGCTAGCCTTGTGGCTGGAGAGAACTGGCATCCCCGTGGGCCTGTCGGCTCATTTCCTCTTTCTGACCCGCGAAGGAAAGTCTTCCAAAAAGCCTTTGGGACCCGCTTAGAGAGAACAGCTGCGAAGCTGATGCACAGAACATCGACATAGAGACTAGCCCTGGGTCCCAAGCAGCCACCTATCTCTGGAGGGTACGTACCCCACCCGGGGATTCAAGCAGGGAGTTTGCCTTGTACAGCTTAGGCAGGAAACCGGGAGGAGATGGAGGGCCACTCTACCTGCGCTCACACTACCTGGCCCGGAGAAGTTATCTCGCAGCAGAATTCCACACCCTCCCACTACACGTGTGTAGCCAAAAGAGGCGCCGGGCAGTGGGTGTTCTCAGCCCAAGAGCAGTCCTTGTTCTGGGCCGCACCTGCTCCGTGGTTCAAAGGGTCTCTGAGTCTGCTCCTTTGGAGGCATTTCAGAGCTGACGCTATCCCTGGGCTACCGAAGCAAAGAGGCATAGCGGCCTTTCACACTGAAGCCATGGGCTTGTTTCCCATTCAGCGAGTGTATGTGGCCCCTCCCAGGCTGGAGGCGCGTCAGGTGACACCATTTGCGCTGTGCCCCTGGAAAATGCAAGTGGCTGTACCCGATTTGGGCTGCCTGGTGAAACAACTTGCAGTCACCAGCACCCTGAGTACCCTTCCTGAAGTGTGAGTCCTAGCTAGGTAAACTCGGCCTTCGGAGGCTAGAGGGGAGCAAACATGTTCAACTGGTGGGGAAAGTCTTTGACCGATGACCAATATGCTTGTGCTTGGGCGAGGGTTAGGCAGGAACTTTCCAACACAGGGTTTTTACCTCACCGTAAGCCGTCCCTTTGGGCTGAAGCAGGCGGCGGGTCTGTCTGTATCACAGTCTGGGAAGGAGGGCCTCAGGTGAGTCTGAGTCTGCCCACTGACTGCCCTCCATCATAGCCAGCTGAGGAAATATGGCAAGGCTGATGGAACCCACTGACAGCGAAATGTTTCTCTTCAGAAGAGGAGGTTTTGCAACCAAACGTCAGCAGCTCCTCAGAGTGCTGTTCTGGTGTAGACGAGGGCAAGCTCCCACGGTCCGAAGATTATGAACGGCTCTTTTCCAGTTGCTTCATCCGAGAGAGAGCCAGAAGGGCTGATCTCAACAAATAGGGCGGCACACCATGAGTGCTTCGGGCAGGGCAGTCCTGAGCCAGTGTGCCACCTAAGGAATGAAAGCCAAGTTTCCTAGCCACAGGAAAGCAGACCGAGGCCTGCTGTTTTCTCTAGGCGATTGACGTGAGCTTGAGGGTGAGGCCTATACTACGTTGTGGAAAAGCTCGGGGTCACGGCTGTCTTCCTCCCTCTCTCGGTCCCATGCCCTGGGCTCAGCCATGGGGGAATGCGGAGTGGGAGAGACTGCCTCTCTGCCGGACTCAGAAGGCTTCCTCCCTTTAGGGCAATTCCGTTTGTGTCTTACTTCGTGGAGGAGGAATGAGGGCGCCCGGAGATCTTCTGACATGAAATGGCTAACGACAGAGGACCTGGAGGAGCTGGTTTGTCAGTGGAAGGAGCCAAGAAGCCTGCATTCCTAAGGTCTCTCTGAGAACTGCCAGACGCTCTGCCGTCATAGGCCTACGAAGTGGAAATTGTGACGGCAAGGCAACACCTGGAATCCTAGGAGGCAGTGGAAGTGCGGCTCTCAAACTGGATGGAAGAAGCTTCCAAGCATAGTGTTCTTTCATGTCCCAAAGAGAACCCAAGTGTCTGAGGCTGCTAGCCTTGTGGCTGGAGAGAACTGGCATCCCCGTGGGCCTGTCGGCTCATTTCCTCTTTCTGACCCGCGAAGGAAAGTCTTCCAAAAAGCCTTTGGGACCCGCTTAGAGAGAACAGCTGCGAAGCTGATGCACAGAACATCGACATAGAGACTAGCCCTGGGTCCCAAGCAGCCACCTATCTCTGGAGGGTACGTACCCCACCCGGGGATTCAAGCAGGGAGTTTGCCTTGTACAGCTTAGGCAGGAAACCGGGAGGAGATGGAGGGCCACTCTACCTGCGCTCACACTACCTGGCCCGGAGAAGTTATCTCGCAGCAGAATTCCACACCCTCCCACTACACGTGTGTAGCCAAAAGAGGCGCTGGGCAGTGGGTGTTCTCAGCCCAAGAGCAGTCTTTGTTCTGGGCCGCACCTGCTCCGTGGTTCAAAGGGTCTCTGAGTCTGCTCCTTTGGAGGCATTTCAGAGCTGACGCTATCCCTGGGCTGCCGAAGCAAAGAGGCATAGCGGCCTTTCACACTGAAGCCATGGGCTTGTTTCCCATTCAGCGAGTGTATGTGGTCCCTCCCAGGCTGGAGGCGCGTCAGGTGACACCATTTGCGCTGTGCCCCTGGAAAATGCAAGTGGCTGTACCCGATGTGGGCTGCCTGGTGAAACAACTTGCAGTCACCAGCACCCTGAGTACCTTTCCTGAAGTGTGAGTCCTAGCTAGGTAAACTCGGCCTTCGGAGGCTAGAGGGGAGCAAACATGTTCAACTGGTGGGGAAAGTCTTTGACCGATGACCAATATGCTTGTGCTTGGGCGAGGGTTAGGCAGGAACTTTCCAACACAGGGTTTTTACCTCACCGTAAGCCGTCCCTTTGGGCTGAAGCAGGCGGCGGGTCTGTCTGTATCACAGTCTGGGAAGGAGGGCCTCAGGTGAGTCTGAGTCTGCCCACTGACTGCCCTCCATCATAGCCAGCTGAGGAAATATGGCAAGGCTGATGGAACCCACTGACAGCGAAATGTTTCTCTTCAGAAGAGGAGGTTTTGCAACCAAACGTCAGCAGCTCCTCAGAGTGCTGTTCTGGTGTAGACGAGGGCAAGCTCCCACGGTCCGAAGATTATGAACGGCTCTTTTCCAGTTGCTTCATCCGAGAGAGAGCCAGAAGGGCTGATCTCAACAAATAGGGCGGCACACCGTGAGTGCTTCGGGCAGGGCAGTCCTGAGCCAGTGTGCCACCTAAGGAATGAAAGCCAAGTTTCCTAGCCACAGGAAAGCAGACCGAGGCCTGCTGTTTTCTCTAGGCGATTGACGTGAGCCTGAGGGTGAGGCCTATACTACGTTGTGGAAAAGCTCGGGGTCACGGCTGTCTTCCTCCCTCTCTCGGTCCCATGCCCTGGGCTCAGCCATGGGGGAATGCGGAGTGGGAGAGACTGCCTCTCTGCCGGACTCAGAAGGCCTCCTCCCTTTAGGGCAATTCCGTTTGTGTCTTACTTCGTGGAGGAGGAATGAGGGCGCCCAGAGATCTTCTGACATGAAATGGCTAACGACAGAGGACCTGGAGGAGCTGGTTTGTCAGTGGAAGGAGCCAAGAAGCCTGCATTCCTAAGGTCTCTCTGAGGACTGCCAGACACTCTGCCGTCATAGGCCTAAGAATTGGAAATTGTGACGGCAAGGCAACACCTGGAATCCTAGGAGGCAGTGGAAGTGCGGCTCTCAAACTGGATGGAAGAAGCTTCCAAGCATAGTGTTCTTTCATGTCCCAAAGAGAACCCAAGTGTCTGAGGCTGCTAGCCTTGTGGCTGGAGAGAACTGGCATCCCCGTGGGCCTGTCGGCTCATTTCCTCTTTCTGACCCGCGAAGGAAAGTCTTCCAAAAAGCCTTTGGGACCCGCTTAGAGAGAACAGCTGCGAAGCTGATGCACAGAACATCGACATAGAGACTAGCCCTGGGTCCCAAGCAGCCACCTATCTCTTGAGGGTACGTACCCCACCCGGGGATTCAAGCAGGGAGTTTGCCTTGTACAGCTTAGGCAGGAAACCGGGAGGAGATGGAGGGCCACTCTACCTGCGCTCACACTACCTGGCCCGGAGAAGTTATCTCGCAGCAGAATTCCACACCCTCCCACTACACGTGTGTAGCCAAAAGAGGCGCCGGGCAGTGGGTGTTCTCAGCCCAAGAGCAGTCCTTGTTCTGGGCCGCACCTGCTCCGTGGTTCAAAGGGTCTCTGAGTCTGCTCCTTTGGAGGCATTTCAGAGCTGACGCTATCCCTGGGCTACCGAAGCAAAGAGGCATAGCGGCCTTTCACACTGAAGCCATGGGCTTGTTTCCCATTCAGCGAGTGTATGTGGTCCCTCCCAGGCTGGAGGCGCGTCAGGTGACACCATTTGCGCTGTGCCCCTGGAAAATGCAAGTGGCTGTACCCGATTTGGGCTGCCTGGTGAAACAACTTGCAGTCACCAGCACCCTGAGTACCCTTCCTGAAGTGTGAGTCCTAGCTAGGTAAACTCGGCCTTCGGAGGCTAGAGGGGAGCAAACATGTTCAACTGGTGGGGAAAGTCTTTGACCGATGACCAATATGCTTGTGCTTGGGCGAGGGTTAGGCAGGAACTTTCCAACACAGGGTTTTTACCTCACCGTAAGCCGTCCCTTTGGGCTGAAGCAGGCGGCGGGTCTGTCTGTATCACAGTCTGGGAAGGAGGGCCTCAGGTGAGTCTGAGTCTGCCCACTGACTGCCCTCCATCATAGCCAGCTGAGGAAATATGGCAAGGCTGATGGAACCCACTGACAGCGAAATGTTTCTCTTCAGAAGAGGAGGTTTTGCAACCAAACGTCAGCAGCTCCTCAGAGTGCTGTTCTGGTGTAGACGAGGGCAAGCTCCCACGGTCCGAAGATTATGAACGGCTCTTTTCCAGTTGCTTCATCCGAGAGAGAGCCAGAAGGGCTGATCTCAACAAATAGGGCGGCACACCGTGAGTGCTTCGGGCAGGGCAGTCCTGAGCCAGTGTGCCACCTAAGGAATGAAAGCCAAGTTTCCTAGCCACAGGAAAGCAGACCGAGGCCTGCTGTTTTCTCTAGGCGATTGACGTGAGCCTGAGGGTGAGGCCTATACTACGTTGTGGAAAAGCTCGGGGTCACGGCTGTCTTCCTCCCTCTCTCGGTCCCATGCCCTGGGCTCAGCCATGGGGGAATGCGGAGTGGGAGAGACTGCCTCTCTGCCGGACTCAGAAGGCCTCCTCCCTTTAGGGCAATTCCGTTTGTGTCTTACTTCGTGGAGGAGGAATGAGGGCGCCCAGAGATCTTCTGACATGAAATGGCTAACGACAGAGGACCTGGAGGAGCTGGTTTGTCAGTGGAAGGAGCCAAGAAGCCTGCATTCCTAAGGTCTCTCTGAGGACTGCCAGACACTCTGCCGTCATAGGCCTAAGAATTGGAAATTGTGACAGCAAGGCAACACCTGGAATCCTAGGAGGCAGTGGAAGTGCGGCTCTCAAACTGGATGGAAGAAGCTTCCAAGCATAGTGTTCTTTCATGTCCCAAAGAGAACCCAAGTGTCTGAGGCTGCTAGCCTTGTGGCTGGAGAGAACTGGCATCCCCGTGGGCCTGTCGGCTCATTTCCTCTTTCTGACCCGCGAAGGAAAGTCTTCCAAAAAGCCTTTGAGACCCGCTTGGAGAGAACAGCTGCGAAGCTGATGCACAGAACATCGACATAGAGACTAGCCCTGGGTCCCAAGCAGCCACCTATCTCTGGAGGGTACGTACCCCACCCGGGGATTCAAGCAGGGAGTTTGCCTTGTACAGCTTAGGCAGGAAACCGGGAGGAGATGGAGGGCCACTCTACCTGCGCTCACACTACCTGGCCCGGAGAAGTTATCTCGCAGCAGAATTCCACACCCTCCCACTACACGTGTGTAGCCAAAAGAGGCGCTGGGCAGTGGGTGTTCTCAGCCCAAGAGCAGTCCTTGTTCTGGGCCGCACCTGCTCCGTGGTTCAAAGGGTCTCTGAGTCTGCTCCTTTGGAGGCATTTCAGAGCTGACGCTATCCCTGGGCTGCCGAAACAAAGAGGCATAGCGGCCTTTCACACTGAAGCCATGGGCTTGTTTCCCATTCAGCGAGTGTATGTGGCCCCTCCCAGGCTGGAGGCGCGTCAGGTGACACCATTTGCGCTGTGCCCCTGGAAAATGCAAGTGGCTGTACCCGATTTGGGCTGCCTGGTGAAACAACTTGCAGTCACCAGCACCCTGAGTACCCTTCCTGAAGTGTGAGTCCTAGCTAGGTAAACTCGGCCTTCGGAGGCTAGAGGGGAGCAAACATGTTCAACTGGTGGGGAAAGTCTTTGACCGATGACCAATATGCTTGTGCTTGGGCGAGGGTTAGGCAGGAACTTTCCAACACAGGGTTTTTACCTCACCGTAAGCCGTCCCTTTGGGCTGAAGCAGGCGGCGGGTCTGTCTGTATCACAGTCTGGGAAGGAGGGCCTCAGGTGAGTCTGCCCACTGACTGCCCTCCATCATAGCCAGCTGAGGAAATATGGCAAGGCTGATGGAACCCACTGACAGCGAAATGTTTCTCTTCAGAAGAGGAGATTTTGCTACCAAACGTCAGCAGCTCCTCAGAGTGCTGTTCTGGTGTAGACTGGGGCGAGCTCCCACGGTCCGAAGATTACGAACGGCTCTTTTCCAGTTGCTTCATCCGAGAGAGAGCCAGAAGGGCTGATCTCAACAAATAGGGCTGCACCCCGTGAGTGCTTCGGGCAGGGCAGTCCTGAGCCAGTGTGCCACCTAAGGAATGAAAGCCAAGTTTCCTAGCCACAGGAAAGCAGACCGAGGCCTGCTGTTTTCTCTAGGCGATTGACGTGAGCCTGAGGTGAGGCCTATACTACGTTGTGGAAAAGCTCGGGGTCACGGCTGTCTTCCTCCCTCTCTCGGTCCCATGCCCTGGGCTCAGCCATGGGGGAATGCGGAGTGGGAGAGACTGCCTCTCTGCCGGACTCAGAAGGCTTCCTCCCTTTAGGGCAATTCCGTTTGTGTCTTACTTCGTGGAGGAGGAATGAGGGCGCCCAGAGATCTTCTGACATGAAATGGCTAACGACAGAGGACCTGGAGGAGCTGGTTTGTCAGTGGAAGGAGCCAAGAAGCCTGCATTCCTAAGGTCTCTCTGAGGACTGCCAGACACTCTGCCGTCATAGGCCTAAGAATTGGAAATTGTGACGGCCAGGCAACACCTGGAATCCTAGGAGGCAGTGGAAGTGCGGCTCTCAAACTGGATGGAAGAAGCTTCCAAGCATAGGGTTCTTTCATGTCCCAAAGAGAACCCAAGTGTCTGAGGCTGCTAGCCTTGTGGCTGGAGAGAACTGGCATCCCCGTGGGCATGTCGGCTCATTTCCTCTTTCTGACCCGCGAAGGAAAGTCTTCCAAAAAGCCTTTGGGACCCGCTTAGAGAGAACAGCTGCGAAGCTGATGCACAGAACATCGACATAGAGACTAGCCCTGGGTCCCAAGCAGCCACCTATCTCTGGAGGGTACGTACTCCACCCGGGGATTCAAGCAGGGAGTTTGCCTTGTACAGCTTAGGCAGGAAACCGGGAGGAGATGGAGGGCCACTCTACCTGCGCTCACACTACCTGGCCCGGAGAAGTTATCTCGCAGCAGAATTCCACACCCTCCCACTACACGTGTGTAGCCAAAAGAGGCGCCGGGCAGTGGGTGTTCTCAGCCCAAGAGCAGTCCTTGTTCTGGGCCGCACCTGCTCCGTGGTTCAAAGGGTCTCTGAGTCTGCTCCTTTGGAGGCATTTCAGAGCTGACGCTATCCCTGGGCTGCCGAAGCAAAGAGGCATAGCGGCCTTTCACACTGAAGCCATGGGCTTGTTTCCCATTCAGCGAGTGTATGTGGCCCCTCCCAGGCTGGAGGCGCGTCAGGTGACACCATTTGCGCTGTGCCCCTGGAAAATGCAAGTGGCTGTACCCGATTTGGGCTGCCTGGTGAAACAACTTGCAGTCACCAGCACCCTGAGTACCCTTCCTGAAGTGTGAGTCCTAGCTAGGTAAACTCGGCCTTCGGAGGCTAGAGGGGAGCAAACATGTTCAACTGGTGGGGAAAGTCTTTGACCGATGACCAATATGCTTGTGCTTGGGCGAGGGTTAGGCAGGAACTTTCCAACACAGGGTTTTTACCTCACCGTAAGCCGTCCCTTTGGGCTGAAGCAGGCGGCGGGTCTGTCTGTATCACAGTCTGGGAAGGAGGGCCTCAGGTGAGTCTGAGTCTGCCCACTGACTGCCCTCCATCATAGCCAGCTGAGGAAATATGGCAAGGCTGATGGAACGCACTGACAGCGAAATGTTTCTCTTCAGAAGAGGAGGTTTTGCAACCAAACGTCAGCAGCTCCTCAGAGTGCTGTTCTGGTGTAGACGAGGGCAAGCTCCCACGGTCCGAAGATTATGAACGGCTCTTTTCCAGTTGCTTCATCCGAGAGAGAGCCAGAAGGGCTGATCTCAACAAATAGGGCGGCACACCATGAGTGCTTCGGGCAGGGCAGTCCTGAGCCAGTGTGCCACCTAAGGAATGAAAGCCAAGTTTCCTAGCCACAGGAAAGCAGACCGAGGCCTGCTGTTTTCTCTAGGCGATTGACGTGAGCTTGAGGGTGAGGCCTATACTACGTTGTGGAAAAGCTCGGGGTCATGGCTGTCTTCCTCCCTCTCTCGGTCCCATGCCCTGGGCTCAGCCATGGGGGAATGCGGAGTGGGAGAGACTGCCTCTCTGCCGGACTCAGAAGGCTTCCTCCCTTTAGGGCAATTCCGTTTGTGTCTTACTTCGTGGAGGAGGAATGAGGGCGCCCAGAGATCTTCTGACATGAAATGGCTAACGACAGAGGACCTGGAGGAGCTGGTTTGTCAGTGGAAGGAGCCAAGAAGCCTGCATTCCTAAGGTCTCTCTGAGAACTGCCAGACGCTCTGCCGTCATAGGCCTACGAAGTGGAAATTGTGACGGCAAGGCAACACCTGGAATCCTAGGAGGCAGTGGAAGTGCGGCTCTCAAACTGGATGGAAGAAGCTTCCAAGCATAGTGTTCTTTCATGTCCCAAAGAGAACCCAAGTGTCTGAGGCTGCTAGCCTTGTGGCTGGAGAGAACTGGCATCCCCGTGGGCCTGTCGGCTCATTTCCTCTTTCTGACCCGCGAAGGAAAGTCTTCCAAAAAGCCTTTGGGACCCGCTTAGAGAGAACAGCTGCGAAGCTGATGCACAGATCATCGACATAGAGACTAGCCCTGGGTCCCAAGCAGCCACCTATCTCTGGAGGGTACGTACCCCACCCGGGGATTCAAGCAGGGAGTTTGCCTTGTACAGCTTAGGCAGGAAACCGGGAGGAGATGGAGGGCCACTCTACCTGCGCTCACACTACCTGGCCCGGAGAAGTTATCTCGCAGCAGAATTCCACACCCTCCCACTACACGTGTGTAGCCAAAAGAGGCGCTGGGCAGTGGGTGTTCTCAGCCCAAGAGCAGTCCTTGTTCTATGCCGCACCTGCTCCGTGGTTCAAAGGGTCTCTGAGTCTGCTCCTTTGGAGGCATTTCAGAGCTGACGCTATCCCTGGGCTGCCGAAGCAAAGAGGCATAGCGGCCTTTCACACTGAAGCCATGGGCTTGTTTCCCATTCAGCGAGTGTATGTGGTCCCTCCCAGGCTGGAGGCGCGTCAGGTGACACCATTTGCGCTGCCCCTGGAAAATGCAAGTGGCTGTACCCGATGTGGGCTGCCTGGTGAAACAACTTGCAGTCACCAGCACCCTGAGTACCTTTCCTGAAGTGTGAGTCCTAGCTAGGTAAACTCGGCCTTCGGAGGCTAGAGGGGAGCAAACATGTTCAACTGGTGGGGAAAGTCTTTGACCGATGACCAATATGCTTGTGCTTGGGCGAGGGTTAGGCAGGAACTTTCCAACACAGGGTTTTTACCTCACCGTAAGCCGTCCCTTTGGGCTGAAGCAGGCGGCGGGTCTGTCTGTATCACAGTCTGGGAAGGAGGGCCTCAGGTGAGTCTGCCCACTGACTGCCCTCCATCATAGCCAGCTGAGAAAATATGGCAAGGCTGATGGAACCCACTTACAGCGGAATGTTTCTCTTCAGAAGAGGAGGTTTTGCAACCAAACGTCAGCAGCTCCTCAGAGTGCTGTTCTGGTGTAGACGAGGGCAAGCTCCCACGGTCCGAAGATTATGAACGGCTCTTTTCCAGTTGCTTCATCCGAGAGAGAGCCAGAAGGGCTGATCTCAACAAATAGGGCGGCACACCGTGAGTGCTTCGGGCAGGGCAGGGCAGTCCTGAGCCAGTGTGCCACCTAAGGAATGAAAGCCAAGTTTCCTAGCCACAGGAAAGCAGACCGAGGCCTGCTGTTTTCTCTAGGCGATTGACGTGAGCCTGAGGGTGAGGCCTATACTACGTTGTGGAAAAGCTCGGGGTCACGGCTGTCTTCCTCCCTCTCTCGGTCCCATGCCCTGGGCTCAGCCATGGGGGAATGCGGAGTGGGAGAGACTGCCTCTCTGCCGGACTCAGAAGGCCTCCTCCCTTTAGGGCAATTCCGTTTGTGTCTTACTTCGTGGAGGAGGAATGAGGGCGCCCAGAGATCTTCTGACATGAAATGGCTAACGACAGAGGACCTGGAGGAGCTGGTTTGTCAGTGGAAGGAGCCAAGAAGCCTGCATTCCTAAGGTCTCTCTGAGGACTGCCAGACACTCTGCCGTCATAGGCCTAAGAATTGGAAATTGTGACGGCAAGGCAACACCTGGAATCCTAGGAGGCAGTGGAAGTGCGGCTCTCAAACTGGATGGAAGAAGCTTCCAAGCATAGTGTTCTTTCATGTCCCAAAGAGAACCCAAGTGTCTGAGGCTGCTAGCCTTGTGGCTGGAGAGAACTGGCATCCCCGTGGGCCTGTCGGCTCATTTCCTCTTTCTGACCCGCGAAGGAAAGTCTTCCAAAAAGCCTTTGGGACCCGCTTAGAGAGAACAGCTGCGAAGCTGATGCACAGAACATCGACATAGAGACTAGCCCTGGGTCCCAAGCAGCCACCTATCTCTTGAGGGTACGTACCCCACCCGGGGATTCAAGCAGGGAGTTTGCCTTGTACAGCTTAGGCAGGAAACCGGGAGGAGATGGAGGGCCACTCTACCTGCGCTCACACTACCTGGCCCGGAGAAGTTATCTCGCAGCAGAATTCCACACCCTCCCACTACACGTGTGTAGCCAAAAGAGGCGCCGGGCAGTGGGTGTTCTCAGCCCAAGAGCAGTCCTTGTTCTGGGCCGCACCTGCTCCGTGGTTCAAAGGGTCTCTGAGTCTGCTCCTTTGGAGGCATTTCAGAGCTGACGCTATCCCTGGGCTACCGAAGCAAAGAGGCATAGCGGCCTTTCACACTGAAGCCATGGGCTTGTTTCCCATTCAGCGAGTGTATGTGGTCCCTCCCAGGCTGGAGGCGCGTCAGGTGACACCATTTGCGCTGTGCCCCTGGAAAATGCAAGTGGCTGTACCCGATTTGGGCTGCCTGGTGAAACAACTTGCAGTCACCAGCACCCTGAGTACCCTTCCTGAAGTGTGAGTCCTAGCTAGGTAAACTCGGCCTTCGGAGGCTAGAGGGGAGCAAACATGTTCAACTGGTGGGGAAAGTCTTTGACCGATGACCAATATGCTTGTGCTTGGGCGAGGGTTAGGCAGGAACTTTCCAACACAGGGTTTTTACCTCACCGTAAGCCGTCCCTTTGGGCTGAAGCAGGCGGCGGGTCTGTCTGTATCACAGTCTGGGAAGGAGGGCCTCAGGTGAGTCTGAGTCTGCCCACTGACTGCCCTCCATCATAGCCAGCTGAGGAAATATGGCAAGGCTGATGGAACCCACTGACAGCGAAATGTTTCTCTTCAGAAGAGGAGGTTTTGCAACCAAACGTCAGCAGCTCCTCAGAGTGCTGTTCTGGTGTAGACGAGGGCAAGCTCCCACGGTCCGAAGATTATGAACGGCTCTTTTCCAGTTGCTTCATCCGAGAGAGAGCCAGAAGGGCTGATCTCAACAAATAGGGCGGCACACCGTGAGTGCTTCGGGCAGGGCAGTCCTGAGCCAGTGTGCCACCTAAGGAATGAAAGCCAAGTTTCCTAGCCACAGGAAAGCAGACCGAGGCCTGCTGTTTTCTCTAGGCGATTGACGTGAGCCTGAGGGTGAGGCCTATACTACGTTGTGGAAAAGCTCGGGGTCACGGCTGTCTTCCTCCCTCTCTCGGTCCCATGCCCTGGGCTCAGCCATGGGGGAATGCGGAGTGGGAGAGACTGCCTCTCTGCCGGACTCAGAAGGCCTCCTCCCTTTAGGGCAATTCCGTTTGTGTCTTACTTCGTGGAGGAGGAATGAGGGCGCCCAGAGATCTTCTGACATGAAATGGCTAACGACAGAGGACCTGGAGGAGCTGGTTTGTCAGTGGAAGGAGCCAAGAAGCCTGCATTCCTAAGGTCTCTCTGAGGACTGCCAGACACTCTGCCGTCATAGGCCTAAGAATTGGAAATTGTGACAGCAAGGCAACACCTGGAATCCTAGGAGGCAGTGGAAGTGCGGCTCTCAAACTGGATGGAAGAAGCTTCCAAGCATAGTGTTCTTTCATGTCCCAAAGAGAACCCAAGTGTCTGAGGCTGCTAGCCTTGTGGCTGGAGAGAACTGGCATCCCCGTGGGCCTGTCGGCTCATTTCCTCTTTCTGACCCGCGAAGGAAAGTCTTCCAAAAAGCCTTTGAGACCCGCTTGGAGAGAACAGCTGCGAAGCTGATGCACAGAACATCGACATAGAGACTAGCCCTGGGTCCCAAGCAGCCACCTATCTCTGGAGGGTACGTACCCCACCCGGGGATTCAAGCAGGGAGTTTGCCTTGTACAGCTTAGGCAGGAAACCGGGAGGAGATGGAGGGCCACTCTACCTGCGCTCACACTACCTGGCCCGGAGAAGTTATCTCGCAGCAGAATTCCACACCCTCCCACTACACGTGTGTAGCCAAAAGAGGCGCTGGGCAGTGGGTGTTCTCAGCCCAAGAGCAGTCCTTGTTCTGGGCCGCACCTGCTCCGTGGTTCAAAGGGTCTCTGAGTCTGCTCCTTTGGAGGCATTTCAGAGCTGACGCTATCCCTGGGCTGCCGAAACAAAGAGGCATAGCGGCCTTTCACACTGAAGCCATGGGCTTGTTTCCCATTCAGCGAGTGTATGTGGCCCCTCCCAGGCTGGAGGCGCGTCAGGTGACACCATTTGCGCTGTGCCCCTGGAAAATGCAAGTGGCTGTACCCGATTTGGGCTGCCTGGTGAAACAACTTGCAGTCACCAGCACCCTGAGTACCCTTCCTGAAGTGTGAGTCCTAGCTAGGTAAACTCGGCCTTCGGAGGCTAGAGGGGAGCAAACATGTTCAACTGGTGGGGAAAGTCTTTGACCGATGACCAATATGCTTGTGCTTGGGCGAGGGTTAGGCAGGAACTTTCCAACACAGGGTTTTTACCTCACCGTAAGCCGTCCCTTTGGGCTGAAGCAGGCGGCGGGTCTGTCTGTATCACAGTCTGGGAAGGAGGGCCTCAGGTGAGTCTGCCCACTGACTGCCCTCCATCATAGCCAGCTGAGGAAATATGGCAAGGCTGATGGAACCCACTGACAGCGAAATGTTTCTCTTCAGAAGAGGAGATTTTGCTACCAAACGTCAGCAGCTCCTCAGAGTGCTGTTCTGGTGTAGACTGGGGCGAGCTCCCACGGTCCGAAGATTACGAACGGCTCTTTTCCAGTTGCTTCATCCGAGAGAGAGCCAGAAGGGCTGATCTCAACAAATAGGGCTGCACCCCGTGAGTGCTTCGGGCAGGGCAGTCCTGAGCCAGTGTGCCACCTAAGGAATGAAAGCCAAGTTTCCTAGCCACAGGAAAGCAGACCGAGGCCTGCTGTTTTCTCTAGGCGATTGACGTGAGCCTGAGGTGAGGCCTATACTACGTTGTGGAAAAGCTCGGGGTCACGGCTGTCTTCCTCCCTCTCTCGGTCCCATGCCCTGGGCTCAGCCATGGGGGAATGCGGAGTGGGAGAGACTGCCTCTCTGCCGGACTCAGAAGGCTTCCTCCCTTTAGGGCAATTCCGTTTGTGTCTTACTTCGTGGAGGAGGAATGAGGGCGCCCAGAGATCTTCTGACATGAAATGGCTAACGACAGAGGACCTGGAGGAGCTGGTTTGTCAGTGGAAGGAGCCAAGAAGCCTGCATTCCTAAGGTCTCTCTGAGGACTGCCAGACACTCTGCCGTCATAGGCCTAAGAATTGGAAATTGTGACGGCCAGGCAACACCTGGAATCCTAGGAGGCAGTGGAAGTGCGGCTCTCAAACTGGATGGAAGAAGCTTCCAAGCATAGGGTTCTTTCATGTCCCAAAGAGAACCCAAGTGTCTGAGGCTGCTAGCCTTGTGGCTGGAGAGAACTGGCATCCCCGTGGGCATGTCGGCTCATTTCCTCTTTCTGACCCGCGAAGGAAAGTCTTCCAAAAAGCCTTTGGGACCCGCTTAGAGAGAACAGCTGCGAAGCTGATGCACAGAACATCGACATAGAGACTAGCCCTGGGTCCCAAGCAGCCACCTATCTCTGGAGGGTACGTACTCCACCCGGGGATTCAAGCAGGGAGTTTGCCTTGTACAGCTTAGGCAGGAAACCGGGAGGAGATGGAGGGCCACTCTACCTGCGCTCACACTACCTGGCCCGGAGAAGTTATCTCGCAGCAGAATTCCACACCCTCCCACTACACGTGTGTAGCCAAAAGAGGCGCCGGGCAGTGGGTGTTCTCAGCCCAAGAGCAGTCCTTGTTCTGGGCCGCACCTGCTCCGTGGTTCAAAGGGTCTCTGAGTCTGCTCCTTTGGAGGCATTTCAGAGCTGACGCTATCCCTGGGCTGCCGAAGCAAAGAGGCATAGCGGCCTTTCACACTGAAGCCATGGGCTTGTTTCCCATTCAGCGAGTGTATGTGGCCCCTCCCAGGCTGGAGGCGCGTCAGGTGACACCATTTGCGCTGTGCCCCTGGAAAATGCAAGTGGCTGTACCCGATTTGGGCTGCCTGGTGAAACAACTTGCAGTCACCAGCACCCTGAGTACCCTTCCTGAAGTGTGAGTCCTAGCTAGGTAAACTCGGCCTTCGGAGGCTAGAGGGGAGCAAACATGTTCAACTGGTGGGGAAAGTCTTTGACCGATGACCAATATGCTTGTGCTTGGGCGAGGGTTAGGCAGGAACTTTCCAACACAGGGTTTTTACCTCACCGTAAGCCGTCCCTTTGGGCTGAAGCAGGCGGCGGGTCTGTCTGTATCACAGTCTGGGAAGGAGGGCCTCAGGTGAGTCTGAGTCTGCCCACTGACTGCCCTCCATCATAGCCAGCTGAGGAAATATGGCAAGGCTGATGGAACGCACTGACAGCGAAATGTTTCTCTTCAGAAGAGGAGGTTTTGCAACCAAACGTCAGCAGCTCCTCAGAGTGCTGTTCTGGTGTAGACGAGGGCAAGCTCCCACGGTCCGAAGATTATGAACGGCTCTTTTCCAGTTGCTTCATCCGAGAGAGAGCCAGAAGGGCTGATCTCAACAAATAGGGCGGCACACCATGAGTGCTTCGGGCAGGGCAGTCCTGAGCCAGTGTGCCACCTAAGGAATGAAAGCCAAGTTTCCTAGCCACAGGAAAGCAGACCGAGGCCTGCTGTTTTCTCTAGGCGATTGACGTGAGCTTGAGGGTGAGGCCTATACTACGTTGTGGAAAAGCTCGGGGTCATGGCTGTCTTCCTCCCTCTCTCGGTCCCATGCCCTGGGCTCAGCCATGGGGGAATGCGGAGTGGGAGAGACTGCCTCTCTGCCGGACTCAGAAGGCTTCCTCCCTTTAGGGCAATTCCGTTTGTGTCTTACTTCGTGGAGGAGGAATGAGGGCGCCCAGAGATCTTCTGACATGAAATGGCTAACGACAGAGGACCTGGAGGAGCTGGTTTGTCAGTGGAAGGAGCCAAGAAGCCTGCATTCCTAAGGTCTCTCTGAGAACTGCCAGACGCTCTGCCGTCATAGGCCTACGAAGTGGAAATTGTGACGGCAAGGCAACACCTGGAATCCTAGGAGGCAGTGGAAGTGCGGCTCTCAAACTGGATGGAAGAAGCTTCCAAGCATAGTGTTCTTTCATGTCCCAAAGAGAACCCAAGTGTCTGAGGCTGCTAGCCTTGTGGCTGGAGAGAACTGGCATCCCCGTGGGCCTGTCGGCTCATTTCCTCTTTCTGACCCGCGAAGGAAAGTCTTCCAAAAAGCCTTTGGGACCCGCTTAGAGAGAACAGCTGCGAAGCTGATGCACAGATCATCGACATAGAGACTAGCCCTGGGTCCCAAGCAGCCACCTATCTCTGGAGGGTACGTACCCCACCCGGGGATTCAAGCAGGGAGTTTGCCTTGTACAGCTTAGGCAGGAAACCGGGAGGAGATGGAGGGCCACTCTACCTGCGCTCACACTACCTGGCCCGGAGAAGTTATCTCGCAGCAGAATTCCACACCCTCCCACTACACGTGTGTAGCCAAAAGAGGCGCTGGGCAGTGGGTGTTCTCAGCCCAAGAGCAGTCCTTGTTCTATGCCGCACCTGCTCCGTGGTTCAAAGGGTCTCTGAGTCTGCTCCTTTGGAGGCATTTCAGAGCTGACGCTATCCCTGGGCTGCCGAAGCAAAGAGGCATAGCGGCCTTTCACACTGAAGCCATGGGCTTGTTTCCCATTCAGCGAGTGTATGTGGTCCCTCCCAGGCTGGAGGCGCGTCAGGTGACACCATTTGCGCTGCCCCTGGAAAATGCAAGTGGCTGTACCCGATGTGGGCTGCCTGGTGAAACAACTTGCAGTCACCAGCACCCTGAGTACCTTTCCTGAAGTGTGAGTCCTAGCTAGGTAAACTCGGCCTTCGGAGGCTAGAGGGGAGCAAACATGTTCAACTGGTGGGGAAAGTCTTTGACCGATGACCAATATGCTTGTGCTTGGGCGAGGGTTAGGCAGGAACTTTCCAACACAGGGTTTTTACCTCACCGTAAGCCGTCCCTTTGGGCTGAAGCAGGCGGCGGGTCTGTCTGTATCACAGTCTGGGAAGGAGGGCCTCAGGTGAGTCTGCCCACTGACTGCCCTCCATCATAGCCAGCTGAGAAAATATGGCAAGGCTGATGGAACCCACTTACAGCGGAATGTTTCTCTTCAGAAGAGGAGGTTTTGCAACCAAACGTCAGCAGCTCCTCAGAGTGCTGTTCTGGTGTAGACGAGGGCAAGCTCCCACGGTCCGAAGATTATGAACGGCTCTTTTCCAGTTGCTTCATCCGAGAGAGAGCCAGAAGGGCTGATCTCAACAAATAGGGCGGCACACCGTGAGTGCTTCGGGCAGGGCAGGGCAGTCCTGAGCCAGTGTGCCACCTAAGGAATGAAAGCCAAGTTTCCTAGCCACAGGAAAGCAGACCGAGGCCTGCTGTTTTCTCTAGGCGATTGACGTGAGCCTGAGGGTGAGGCCTATACTACGTTGTGGAAAAGCTCGGGGTCACGGCTGTCTTCCTCCCTCTCTCGGTCCCATGCCCTGGGCTCAGCCATGGGGGAATGCGGAGTGGGAGAGACTGCCTCTCTGCCGGACTCAGAAGGCCTCCTCCCTTTAGGGCAATTCCGTTTGTGTCTTACTTCGTGGAGGAGGAATGAGGGCGCCCAGAGATCTTCTGACATGAAATGGCTAACGACAGAGGACCTGGAGGAGCTGGTTTGTCAGTGGAAGGAGCCAAGAAGCCTGCATTCCTAAGGTCTCTCTGAGAACTGCCAGACACTCTGCCGTCATAGGCCTAAGAATTGGAAATTGTGACGGCAAGGCAACACCTGGAATCCTAGGAGGCAGTGGAAGTGCGGCTCTCAAACTGGATGGAAGAATCTTCCAAGCATAGGGTTCTTTCATGTCCCAAAGAGAACCCAAGTGTCTGAGGCTGCTAGCCTTGTGGCTGGAGAGAACTGGCATCCCCGTGGGCCTGTCGGCTCATTTCCTCTTTCTGACCCGCGAAGGAAAGTCTTCCAAAAAGCCTTTGGGACCCGCTTAGAGAGAACAGCTGCGAAGCTGATGCACAGAACATCGACATAGAGACTAGCCCTGGGTCCCAAGCAGCCACCTATCTCTGGAGGGTACGTACCCCACCCGGGGATTCAAGCAGGGAGTTTGCCTTGTACAGCTTAGGCAGGAAACCGGGAGGAGATGGAGGGCCACTCTACCTGCGCTCACACTACCTGGCCCGGAGAAGTTATCTCGCAGCAGAATTCCACACCCTCCCACTACACGTGTGTAGCCAAAAGAGGCGCTGGGCAGTGGGTGTTCTCAGCCCAAGAGCAGTCCTTGTTCTGGGCCGCACCTGCTCCGTGGTTCAAAGGGTCTCTGAGTCTGCTCCTTTGGAGGCATTTCAGAGCTGACGCTATCCCTGGGCTGCCGAAGCAAAGAGGCATAGCGGCCTTTCACACTGAAGGCATGGGCTTGTTTCCCATTCAGCGAGTGTATGTGGCCCCTCCCAGGCTGGAGGCGCGTCAGGTGACACCATTTGCGCTGCCCCTGGAAAATGCAAGTGGCTGTACCCGATGTGGGCTGCCTGGTGAAACAACTTGCAGTCACCAGCACCCTGAGTACCTTTCCTGAAGTGTGAGTCCTAGCTAGGTAAACTCGGCCTTCGGAGGCTAGAGGGGAGCAAACATGTTCAACTGGTGGGGAAAGTCTTTGACCGATGACCAATAGGCTTGTGCTTGGGCGAGGGTTAGGCAGGAACTTTCCAACACAGGGTTTTTACCTCACCGTAAGCCGTCCCTTTGGGCTGAAGCAGGCGGCGGGTCTGTCTGTATCACAGTCTGGGAAGGAGGGCCTCAGGTGAGTCTGCCCACTGACTGCCCTCCATCATAGCCAGCTGAGAAAATATGGCAAGGCTGATGGAACCCACTGACAGCGAAATGTTTCTCTTCAGAAGAGGAGATTTTGCTACCAAACGTCAGCAGCTCCTCAGAGTGCTGTTCTGGTGTAGACTGGGGCGAGCTCCCACGGTCCGAAGATTACGAACGGCTCTTTTCCAGTTGCTTCATCCGAGAGAGAGCCAGAAGGGCTGATCTCAACAAATAGGGCTGCACCCCGTGAGTGCTTCGGGCAGGGCAGTCCTGAGCCAGTGTGCCACCTAAGGAATGAAAGCCAAGTTTCCTAGCCACAGGAAAGCAGACCGAGGCCTGCTGTTTTCTCTAGGCGATTGACGTGAGCTTGAGGGTGAGGCCTATACTACATTGTGGAAAAGCTCGGGGTCACGGCTGTCTTTCTCCCTCTCTCGGTCCCATGCCCTGGGCTCAGCCATGGGGGAATGCTGAGGGGGAGAGACTGCCTCTCTGCCGGACTCAGAGGGCTTCCTCCCTTTCGGGCAATTCCGTTTGTGTCTTACTTCGTGGAGGAGGAATGAGGGCGCCCAGAGATATTCTGACATGAAATGCCTATCGACAGAGGATCTGGAGGAGCTGGTTTGTCAGTGGAAGGAGCCAAAAAGCCTGCATTCCTAAGGTCTCTCTGAGAACTGCCAGACACTCTGCCGTCATAGGCCTAAGAATTGGAAATTGTGACGGCAAGGCAACACCTGGAATCCTAGGAGGCAGTGGAAGTGCGGCTCTCAAACTGGATGGAAGAAGCTTCCAAGCATAGTGTTCTTTCATGTCCCAAAGAGAACCCGCGTGTCTGAGGCTGCTAGCGTTGTGGCTGGAGAGAACTGGCATCCCCGTGGGCCTGTCGGCTCATTTCCTCTTTCTGACCCTCGAAGGAAAGTCTTCCAAAAAGCCTTTGGGACCCGCTTAGAGAGAACAGCTGCGAAGCTGATGCACAGAACATCGACATAGAGACTAGCCCTGGGTCCCAAGCATCCACCTTTCTCTGGAGGGTACGTACCCCACCCGGGGATTCAAGCAGGGAGTTTGCCTTGTACAACTTAGGCAGGAAACTGGGAGGAGATGGAGGGCCACTCTACCTGCGCTCACACCACGTGGCCCGGAGAAGTTATCACGCAGCAGAATTCAACACCCTCCCACTACACGTGTGTAGCCAAAAGAGGCGCTGGGCAGTGGGTGTTCTCAGCCCAAGAGCAGTCCTTGTTCTGGGCCGCACCTGCTCTGCGGTTCAAAGGGTCTCTGAGTCTGCTCCTTTGGAGGCATTTCAGAGCTGACGCTATCCCTGGGCTGCCGAAGCAAGGAGGCATAGCGGCCTTTCACACTGAAGGCATGGGCTTGTTTCCCATTCAGAGAGTGTATGTGGGCCCTCCCAGGCTGGAGGCGCGTTAGCTGACACCCTTTGCGCTGTGCACCTGGAAAATGCAAGTGGCTGTACCCGATGTGGGCTGCCTGGTGAAACAACTTGCAGTCACCAGCACCCTGAGTACCCTTCCTGCAGTGTGAGTCCTAGCTAGGTAAACTCGGCCTTCGGAGGCTAGAGGGGAGCAAACATGTTCAACTTGTGGGGAAAGTCTTTGGCCGATGACCAATATGCTTGTGCTTGGGCGAGGGTTAGGCAGGAACTTTCCAACACAGGGTTTTTGCCTCACCGTAAGCCGTCCCTTTGGGCTGAAGCAGGCGGCGGGTCTGTCTGTATCACAGTCTGGGAAGGAGGGCCTCAGGTGAGTCTGCCCACTGACTGCCCTCCATCATAGCCAGCTGAGAAAATATGGCAAGGCTGATGGAACCCACTGACAGCGAAATGTTTCTCTTCAGAAGAGGAGGTTTTGCAACCAAACGTCAGCAGCTCCTCAGAGTGCTGTTCTGGTGTAGGCGAGGGCAAGCTCCCACGGTCCGAAGATTATGAACGGCTCTTTTCCAGTTGCTTCATCCGAGAGAGAGCCAGAAGGGCTGATCTCAACAAATAGGGCGGCACACCGTGAGTGCTTCGGGCAGGGCAGTCCTGAGCCAGTGTGCCACCTAAGGAATGAAAGCCAAGTTTCCTAGCCACAGGAAAGCAGACCGAGGCCTGCTGTTTTCTCTAGGCGATTGACGTGAGCCTGAGGGTGAGGCCTATACTACGTTGTGGAAAAGCTCGGGGTCACGGCTGTCTTCCTCCCTCTCTCGGTCCCATGCCCTGGGCTCAGCCATGGGGGAATGCGGAGTGGGAGAGACTGCCTCTCTGCCGGACTCAGAAGGCCTCCTCCCTTTAGGGCAATTCCGTTTGTGTCTTACTTCGTGGAGGAGGAATGAGGGCGCCCAGAGATCTTCTGACATGAAATGGCTAACGACAGAGGACCTGGAGGAGCTGGTTTGTCAGTGGAAGGAGCCAAGAAGCCTGCATTCCTAAGGTCTCTCTGAGGACTGCCAGACACTCTGCCGTCATAGGCCTAAGAATTGGAAATTGTGACAGCAAGGCAACACCTGGAATCCTAGGAGGCAGTGGAAGTGCGGCTCTCAAACTGGATGGAAGAAGCTTCCAAGCATAGTGTTCTTTCATGTCCCAAAGAGAACCCGCATGTCTGAGGCTGCTAGCCTTGTGGCTGGAGAGAACTGGCATCCCCGTGGGCCTGTCGGCTCATTTCCTCTTTCTGACCCGCGAAGGAAAGTCTTCCAAAAAGCCTTTGGGACCCGCTTAGAGAGAACAGCTGCGAAGCTGATGCACAGAACATCGACATAGAGACTAGCCCTGGGTCCCAAGCAGCCACCTATCTCTGGAGGGTACGTACCCCACCCGGGGATTCAAGCAGGGAGTTTGCCTTGTACAGCTTAGGCAGGAAACCGGGAGGAGATGGAGGGCCACTCTACCTGCGCTCACACTACCTGACCCGGAGAAGTTATCTCGCAGCAGAATTCCACACCCTCCCACTACACGTGTGTAGCCAAAAGAGGCGCCGGGCAGTGGGTGTTCTCAGCCCAAGAGCAGTCCTTGTTCTGGGCCGCACCTGCTCCGTGGTTCAAAGGGTCTCTGAGTCTGCTCCTTTGGAGGCATTTCAGAGCTGACGCTATCCCTGGGCTACCGAAGCAAAGAGGCATAGCGGCCTTTCACACTGAAGCCATGGGCTTGTTTCCCATTCAGCGAGTGTATGTGGCCCCTCCCAGGCTGGAGGCGCGTCAGGTGACACCATTTGCGCTGTGCCCCTGGAAAATGCAAGTGGCTGTACCCGATTTGGGCTGCCTGGTGAAACAACTTGCAGTCACCAGCACCCTGAGTACCCTTCCTGAAGTGTGAGTCCTAGCTAGGTAAACTCGGCCTTCGGAGGCTAGAGGGGAGCAAACATGTTCAACTGGTGGGGAAAGTCTTTGACCGATGACCAATATGCTTGTGCTTGGGCGAGGGTTAGGCAGGAACTTTCCAACACAGGGTTTTTACCTCACCGTAAGCCGTCCCTTTGGGCTGAAGCAGGCGGCGGGTCTGTCTGTATCACAGTCTGGGAAGGAGGGCCTCAGGTGAGTCTGAGTCTGCCCACTGACTGCCCTCCATCATAGCCAGCTGAGGAAATATGGCAAGGCTGATGGAACCCACTGACAGCGAAATGTTTCTCTTCAGAAGAGGAGGTTTTGCAACCAAACGTCAGCAGCTCCTCAGAGTGCTGTTCTGGTGTAGACGAGGGCAAGCTCCCACGGTCCGAAGATTATGAACGGCTCTTTTCCAGTTGCTTCATCCGAGAGAGAGCCAGAAGGGCTGATCTCAACAAATAGGGCGGCACACCATGAGTGCTTCGGGCAGGGCAGTCCTGAGCCAGTGTGCCACCTAAGGAATGAAAGCCAAGTTTCCTAGCCACAGGAAAGCAGACCGAGGCCTGCTGTTTTCTCTAGGCGATTGACGTGAGCTTGAGGGTGAGGCCTATACTACGTTGTGGAAAAGCTCGGGGTCACGGCTGTCTTCCTCCCTCTCTCGGTCCCATGCCCTGGGCTCAGCCATGGGGGAATGCGGAGTGGGAGAGACTGCCTCTCTGCCGGACTCAGAAGGCTTCCTCCCTTTAGGGCAATTCCGTTTGTGTCTTACTTCGTGGAGGAGGAATGAGGGCGCCCGGAGATCTTCTGACATGAAATGGCTAACGACAGAGGACCTGGAGGAGCTGGTTTGTCAGTGGAAGGAGCCAAGAAGCCTGCATTCCTAAGGTCTCTCTGAGAACTGCCAGACGCTCTGCCGTCATAGGCCTACGAAGTGGAAATTGTGACGGCAAGGCAACACCTGGAATCCTAGGAGGCAGTGGAAGTGCGGCTCTCAAACTGGATGGAAGAAGCTTCCAAGCATAGTGTTCTTTCATGTCCCAAAGAGAACCCAAGTGTCTGAGGCTGCTAGCCTTGTGGCTGGAGAGAACTGGCATCCCCGTGGGCCTGTCGGCTCATTTCCTCTTTCTGACCCGCGAAGGAAAGTCTTCCAAAAAGCCTTTGGGACCCGCTTAGAGAGAACAGCTGCGAAGCTGATGCACAGAACATCGACATAGAGACTAGCCCTGGGTCCCAAGCAGCCACCTATCTCTGGAGGGTACGTACCCCACCCGGGGATTCAAGCAGGGAGTTTGCCTTGTACAGCTTAGGCAGGAAACCGGGAGGAGATGGAGGGCCACTCTACCTGCGCTCACACTACCTGGCCCGGAGAAGTTATCTCGCAGCAGAATTCCACACCCTCCCACTACACGTGTGTAGCCAAAAGAGGCGCTGGGCAGTGGGTGTTCTCAGCCCAAGAGCAGTCTTTGTTCTGGGCCGCACCTGCTCCGTGGTTCAAAGGGTCTCTGAGTCTGCTCCTTTGGAGGCATTTCAGAGCTGACGCTATCCCTGGGCTGCCGAAGCAAAGAGGCATAGCGGCCTTTCACACTGAAGCCATGGGCTTGTTTCCCATTCAGCGAGTGTATGTGGTCCCTCCCAGGCTGGAGGCGCGTCAGGTGACACCATTTGCGCTGTGCCCCTGGAAAATGCAAGTGGCTGTACCCGATGTGGGCTGCCTGGTGAAACAACTTGCAGTCACCAGCACCCTGAGTACCTTTCCTGAAGTGTGAGTCCTAGCTAGGTAAACTCGGCCTTCGGAGGCTAGAGGGGAGCAAACATGTTCAACTGGTGGGGAAAGTCTTTGACCGATGACCAATATGCTTGTGCTTGGGCGAGGGTTAGGCAGGAACTTTCCAACACAGGGTTTTTACCTCACCGTAAGCCGTCCCTTTGGGCTGAAGCAGGCGGCGGGTCTGTCTGTATCACAGTCTGGGAAGGAGGGCCTCAGGTGAGTCTGAGTCTGCCCACTGACTGCCCTCCATCATAGCCAGCTGAGGAAATATGGCAAGGCTGATGGAACCCACTGACAGCGAAATGTTTCTCTTCAGAAGAGGAGGTTTTGCAACCAAACGTCAGCAGCTCCTCAGAGTGCTGTTCTGGTGTAGACGAGGGCAAGCTCCCACGGTCCGAAGATTATGAACGGCTCTTTTCCAGTTGCTTCATCCGAGAGAGAGCCAGAAGGGCTGATCTCAACAAATAGGGCGGCACACCGTGAGTGCTTCGGGCAGGGCAGTCCTGAGCCAGTGTGCCACCTAAGGAATGAAAGCCAAGTTTCCTAGCCACAGGAAAGCAGACCGAGGCCTGCTGTTTTCTCTAGGCGATTGACGTGAGCCTGAGGGTGAGGCCTATACTACGTTGTGGAAAAGCTCGGGGTCACGGCTGTCTTCCTCCCTCTCTCGGTCCCATGCCCTGGGCTCAGCCATGGGGGAATGCGGAGTGGGAGAGACTGCCTCTCTGCCGGACTCAGAAGGCCTCCTCCCTTTAGGGCAATTCCGTTTGTGTCTTACTTCGTGGAGGAGGAATGAGGGCGCCCAGAGATCTTCTGACATGAAATGGCTAACGACAGAGGACCTGGAGGAGCTGGTTTGTCAGTGGAAGGAGCCAAGAAGCCTGCATTCCTAAGGTCTCTCTGAGGACTGCCAGACACTCTGCCGTCATAGGCCTAAGAATTGGAAATTGTGACGGCAAGGCAACACCTGGAATCCTAGGAGGCAGTGGAAGTGCGGCTCTCAAACTGGATGGAAGAAGCTTCCAAGCATAGTGTTCTTTCATGTCCCAAAGAGAACCCGCATGTCTGAGGCTGCTAGCCTTGTGGCTGGAGAGAACTGGCATCCCCGTGGGCCTGTCGGCTCATTTCCTCTTTCTGACCCGCGAAGGAAAGTCTTCCAAAAAGCCTTTGGGACCCGCTTAGAGAGAACAGCTGCGAAGCTGATGCACAGAACATCGACATAGAGACTAGCCCTGGGTCCCAAGCAGCCACCTATCTCTGGAGGGTACGTACCCCACCCGGGGATTCAAGCAGGGAGTTTGCCTTGTACAGCTTAGGCAGGAAACCGGGAGGAGATGGAGGGCCACTCTACCTGCGCTCACACTACCTGGCCCGGAGAAGTTATCTCGCAGCAGAATTCCACACCCTCCCACTACACGTGTGTAGCCAAAAGAGGCGCTGGGCAGTGGGTGTTCTCAGCCCAAGAGCAGTCCTTGTTCTGGGCCGCACCTGCTCCGTGGTTCAAAGGGTCTCTGAGTCTGCTCCTTTGGAGGCATTTCAGAGCTGACGCTATCCCTGGGCTGCCGAAGCAAAGAGGCATAGCGGCCTTTCACACTGAAGCCATGGGCTTGTTTCCCATTCAGCGAGTGTATGTGGTCCCTCCCAGGCTGGAGGCGCGTCAGGTGACACCATTTGCGCTGTGCCCCTGGAAAATGCAAGTGGCTGTACCCGATTTGGGCTGCCTGGTGAAACAACTTGCAGTCACCAGCACCCTGAGTACCCTTCCTGAAGTGTGAGTCCTAGCTAGGTAAACTCGGCCTTCGGAGGCTAGAGGGGAGCAAACATGTTCAACTGGTGGGGAAAGTCTTTGACCGATGACCAATATGCTTGTGCTTGGGCGAGGGTTAGGCAGGAACTTTCCAACACAGGGTTTTTACCTCACCGTAAGCCGTCCCTTTGGGCTGAAGCAGGCGGCGGGTCTGTCTGTATCACAGTCTGGGAAGGAGGGCCTCAGGTGAGTCTGAGTCTGCCCACTGACTGCCCTCCATCATAGCCAGCTGAGGAAATATGGCAAGGCTGATGGAACCCACTGACAGCGAAATGTTTCTCTTCAGAAGAGGAGGTTTTGCAACCAAACGTCAGCAGCTCCTCAGAGTGCTGTTCTGGTGTAGACGAGGGCAAGCTCCCACGGTCCGAAGATTATGAACGGCTCTTTTCCAGTTGCTTCATCCGAGAGAGAGCCAGAAGGGCTGATCTCAACAAATAGGGCGGCACACCGTGAGTGCTTCGGGCAGGGCAGTCCTGAGCCAGTGTGCCACCTAAGGAATGAAAGCCAAGTTTCCTAGCCACAGGAAAGCAGACCGAGGCCTGCTGTTTTCTCTAGGCGATTGACGTGAGCCTGAGGGTGAGGCCTATACTACGTTGTGGAAAAGCTCGGGGTCACGGCTGTCTTCCTCCCTCTCTCGGTCCCATGCCCTGGGCTCAGCCATGGGGGAATGCGGAGTGGGAGAGACTGCCTCTCTGCCGGACTCAGAAGGCCTCCTCCCTTTAGGGCAATTCCGTTTGTGTCTTACTTCGTGGAGGAGGAATGAGGGCGCCCAGAGATCTTCTGACATGAAATGGCTAACGACAGAGGACCTGGAGGAGCTGGTTTGTCAGTGGAAGGAGCCAAGAAGCCTGCATTCCTAAGGTCTCTCTGAGGACTGCCAGACACTCTGCCGTCATAGGCCTAAGAATTGGAAATTGTGACAGCAAGGCAACACCTGGAATCCTAGGAGGCAGTGGAAGTGCGGCTCTCAAACTGGATGGAAGAAGCTTCCAAGCATAGTGTTCTTTCATGTCCCAAAGAGAACCCAAGTGTCTGAGGCTGCTAGCCTTGTGGCTGGAGAGAACTGGCATCCCCGTGGGCCTGTCGGCTCATTTCCTCTTTCTGACCCGCGAAGGAAAGTCTTCCAAAAAGCCTTTGAGACCCGCTTGGAGAGAACAGCTGCGAAGCTGATGCACAGAACATCGACATAGAGACTAGCCCTGGGTCCCAAGCAGCCACCTATCTCTGGAGGGTACGTACCCCACCCGGGGATTCAAGCAGGGAGTTTGCCTTGTACAGCTTAGGCAGGAAACCGGGAGGAGATGGAGGGCCACTCTACCTGCGCTCACACTACCTGGCCCGGAGAAGTTATCTCGCAGCAGAATTCCACACCCTCCCACTACACGTGTGTAGCCAAAAGAGGCGCTGGGCAGTGGGTGTTCTCAGCCCAAGAGCAGTCCTTGTTCTGGGCCGCACCTGCTCCGTGGTTCAAAGGGTCTCTGAGTCTGCTCCTTTGGAGGCATTTCAGAGCTGACGCTATCCCTGGGCTGCCGAAACAAAGAGGCATAGCGGCCTTTCACACTGAAGCCATGGGCTTGTTTCCCATTCAGCGAGTGTATGTGGCCCCTCCCAGGCTGGAGGCGCGTCAGGTGACACCATTTGCGCTGTGCCCCTGGAAAATGCAAGTGGCTGTACCCGATTTGGGCTGCCTGGTGAAACAACTTGCAGTCACCAGCACCCTGAGTACCCTTCCTGAAGTGTGAGTCCTAGCTAGGTAAACTCGGCCTTCGGAGGCTAGAGGGGAGCAAACATGTTCAACTGGTGGGGAAAGTCTTTGACCGATGACCAATATGCTTGTGCTTGGGCGAGGGTTAGGCAGGAACTTTCCAACACAGGGTTTTTACCTCACCGTAAGCCGTCCCTTTGGGCTGAAGCAGGCGGCGGGTCTGTCTGTATCACAGTCTGGGAAGGAGGGCCTCAGGTGAGTCTGCCCACTGACTGCCCTCCATCATAGCCAGCTGAGGAAATATGGCAAGGCTGATGGAACCCACTGACAGCGAAATGTTTCTCTTCAGAAGAGGAGATTTTGCAGCCAAACGTCAGCAGCTCCTCAGAGTGCTGTTCTGGTGTAGACGAGGGCAAGCTCCCACGGTCCGAAGATTATGAACGGCTCTTTTCCAGTTGCTTCATCCGAGAGAGAGCCAGAAGGGCTGATCTCAACAAATAGGGCGGCACACCGTGAGTGCTTCGGGCAGGGCAGGGCAGTCCTGAGCCAGTGTGCCACCTAAGGAATGAAAGCCAAGTTTCCTAGCCACAGGAAAGCAGACCGAGGCCTGCTGTTTTCTCTAGGCGATTGACGTGAGCCTGAGGTGAGGCCTATACTACGTTGTGGAAAAGCTCGGGGTCACGGCTGTCTTCCTCCCTCTCTCGGTCCCATGCCCTGGGCTCAGCCATGGGGGAATGCGGAGTGGGAGAGACTGCCTCTCTGCCGGACTCAGAAGGCTTCCTCCCTTTAGGGCAATTCCGTTTGTGTCTTACTTCGTGGAGGAGGAATGAGGGCGCCCAGAGATCTTCTGACATGAAATGGCTAACGACAGAGGACCTGGAGGAGCTGGTTTGTCAGTGGAAGGAGCCAAGAAGCCTGCATTCCTAAGGTCTCTCTGAGGACTGCCAGACACTCTGCCGTCATAGGCCTAAGAATTGGAAATTGTGACGGCCAGGCAACACCTGGAATCCTAGGAGGCAGTGGAAGTGCGGCTCTCAAACTGGATGGAAGAAGCTTCCAAGCATAGGGTTCTTTCATGTCCCAAAGAGAACCCAAGTGTCTGAGGCTGCTAGCCTTGTGGCTGGAGAGAACTGGCATCCCCGTGGGCATGTCGGCTCATTTCCTCTTTCTGACCCGCGAAGGAAAGTCTTCCAAAAAGCCTTTGGGACCCGCTTAGAGAGAACAGCTGCGAAGCTGATGCACAGAACATCGACATAGAGACTAGCCCTGGGTCCCAAGCAGCCACCTATCTCTGGAGGGTACGTACTCCACCCGGGGATTCAAGCAGGGAGTTTGCCTTGTACAGCTTAGGCAGGAAACCGGGAGGAGATGGAGGGCCACTCTACCTGCGCTCACACTACCTGGCCCGGAGAAGTTATCTCGCAGCAGAATTCCACACCCTCCCACTACACGTGTGTAGCCAAAAGAGGCGCCGGGCAGTGGGTGTTCTCAGCCCAAGAGCAGTCCTTGTTCTGGGCCGCACCTGCTCCGTGGTTCAAAGGGTCTCTGAGTCTGCTCCTTTGGAGGCATTTCAGAGCTGACGCTATCCCTGGGCTGCCGAAGCAAAGAGGCATAGAGGCCTTTCACACTGAAGCCATGGGCTTGTTTCCCATTCAGCGAGTGTATGTGGCCCCTCCCAGGCTGGAGGCGCGTCAGGTGACACCATTTGCGCTGTGCCCCTGGAAAATGCAAGTGGCTGTACCCGATTTGGGCTGCCTGGTGAAACAACTTGCAGTCACCAGCACCCTGAGTACCCTTCCTGAAGTGTGAGTCCTAGCTAGGTAAACTCGGCCTTCGGAGGCTAGAGGGGAGCAAACATGTTCAACTGGTGGGGAAAGTCTTTGACCGATGACCAATATGCTTGTGCTTGGGCGAGGGTTAGGCAGGAACTTTCCAACACAGGGTTTTTACCTCACCGTAAGCCGTCCCTTTGGGCTGAAGCAGGCGGCGGGTCTGTCTGTATCACAGTCTGGGAAGGAGGGCCTCAGGTGAGTCTGAGTCTGCCCACTGACTGCCCTCCATCATAGCCAGCTGAGGAAATATGGCAAGGCTGATGGAACCCACTGACAGCGAAATGTTTCTCTTCAGAAGAGGAGGTTTTGCAACCAAACGTCAGCAGCTCCTCAGAGTGCTGTTCTGGTGTAGACGAGGGCAAGCTCCCACGGTCCGAAGATTATGAACGGCTCTTTTCCAGTTGCTTCATCCGAGAGAGAGCCAGAAGGGCTGATCTCAACAAATAGGGCGGCACACCGTGAGTGCTTCGGGCAGGGCAGTCCTGAGCCAGTGTGCCACCTAAGGAATGAAAGCCAAGTTTCCTAGCCACAGGAAAGCAGACCGAGGCCTGCTGTTTTCTCTAGGCGATTGACGTGAGCCTGAGGGTGAGGCCTATACTACGTTGTGGAAAAGCTCGGGGTCACGGCTGTCTTCCTCCCTCTCTCGGTCCCATGCCCTGGGCTCAGCCATGGGGGAATGCGGAGTGGGAGAGACTGCCTCTCTGCCGGACTCAGAAGGCCTCCTCCCTTTAGGGCAATTCCGTTTGTGTCTTACTTCGTGGAGGAGGAATGAGGGCGCCCAGAGATCTTCTGACATGAAATGGCTAACGACAGAGGACCTGGAGGAGCTGGTTTGTCAGTGGAAGGAGCCAAGAAGCCTGCATTCCTAAGGTCTCTCTGAGGACTGCCAGACACTCTGCCGTCATAGGCCTAAGAATTGGAAATTGTGACGGCAAGGCAACACCTGGAATCCTAGGAGGCAGTGGAAGTGCGGCTCTCAAACTGGATGGAAGAAGCTTCCAAGCATAGTGTTCTTTCATGTCCCAAAGAGAACCCGCATGTCTGAGGCTGCTAGCCTTGTGGCTGGAGAGAACTGGCATCCCCGTGGGCCTGTCGGCTCATTTCCTCTTTCTGACCCGCGAAGGAAAGTCTTCCAAAAAGCCTTTGGGACCCGCTTAGAGAGAACAGCTGCGAAGCTGATGCACAGAACATCGACATAGAGACTAGCCCTGGGTCCCAAGCAGCCACCTATCTCTGGAGGGTACGTACCCCACCCGGGGATTCAAGCAGGGAGTTTGCCTTGTACAGCTTAGGCAGGAAACCGGGAGGAGATGGAGGGCCACTCTACCTGCGCTCACACTACCTGGCCCGGAGAAGTTATCTCGCAGCAGAATTCCACACCCTCCCACTACACGTGTGTAGCCAAAAGAGGCGCCGGGCAGTGGGTGTTCTCAGCCCAAGAGCAGTCCTTGTTCTGGGCCGCACCTGCTCCGTGGTTCAAAGGGTCTCTGAGTCTGCTCCTTTGGAGGCATTTCAGAGCTGACGCTATCCCTGGGCTACCGAAGCAAAGAGGCATAGCGGCCTTTCACACTGAAGCCATGGGCTTGTTTCCCATTCAGCGAGTGTATGTGGTCCCTCCCAGGCTGGAGGCGCGTCAGGTGACACCATTTGCGCTGTGCCCCTGGAAAATGCAAGTGGCTGTACCCGATTTGGGCTGCCTGGTGAAACAACTTGCAGTCACCAGCACCCTGAGTACCCTTCCTGAAGTGTGAGTCCTAGCTAGGTAAACTCGGCCTTCGGAGGCTAGAGGGGAGCAAACATGTTCAACTGGTGGGGAAAGTCTTTGACCGATGACCAATATGCTTGTGCTTGGGCGAGGGTTAGGCAGGAACTTTCCAACACAGGGTTTTTACCTCACCGTAAGCCGTCCCTTTGGGCTGAAGCAGGCGGCGGGTCTGTCTGTATCACAGTCTGGGAAGGAGGGCCTCAGGTGAGTCTGAGTCTGCCCACTGACTGCCCTCCATCATAGCCAGCTGAGGAAATATGGCAAGGCTGATGGAACCCACTGACAGCGAAATGTTTCTCTTCAGAAGAGGAGGTTTTGCCACCAAACGTCAGCAGCTCCTCAGAGTGCTGTTCTGGTGTAGACGAGGGCAAGCTCCCACGGTCCGAAGATTATGAACGGCTCTTTTCCAGTTGCTTCATCCGAGAGAGAGCCAGAAGGGCTGATCTCAACAAATAGGGCGGCACACCGTGAGTGCTTCGGGCAGGGCAGTCCTGAGCCAGTGTGCCACCTAAGGAATGAAAGCCAAGTTTCCTAGCCACAGGAAAGCAGACCGAGGCCTGCTGTTTTCTCTAGGCGATTGACGTGAGCCTGAGGGTGAGGCCTATACTACGTTGTGGAAAAGCTCGGGGTCACGGCTGTCTTCCTCCCTCTCTCGGTCCCATGCCCTGGGCTCAGCCATGGGGGAATGCGGAGTGGGAGAGACTGCCTCTCTGCCGGACTCAGAAGGCCTCCTCCCTTTAGGGCAATTCCGTTTGTGTCTTACTTCGTGGAGGAGGAATGAGGGCGCCCAGAGATCTTCTGACATGAAATGGCTAACGACAGAGGACCTGGAGGAGCTGGTTTGTCAGTGGAAGGAGCCAAGAAGCCTGCATTCCTAAGGTCTCTCTGAGGACTGCCAGACACTCTGCCGTCATAGGCCTAAGAATTGGAAATTGTGACAGCAAGGCAACACCTGGAATCCTAGGAGGCAGTGGAAGTGCGGCTCTCAAACTGGATGGAAGAAGCTTCCAAGCATAGTGTTCTTTCATGTCCCAAAGAGAACCCAAGTGTCTGAGGCTGCTAGCCTTGTGGCTGGAGAGAACTGGCATCCCCGTGGGCCTGTCGGCTCATTTCCTCTTTCTGACCCGCGAAGGAAAGTCTTCCAAAAAGCCTTTGAGACCCGCTTGGAGAGAACAGCTGCGAAGCTGATGCACAGAACATCGACATAGAGACTAGCCCTGGGTCCCAAGCAGCCACCTATCTCTGGAGGGTACGTACCCCACCCGGGGATTCAAGCAGGGAGTTTGCCTTGTACAGCTTAGGCAGGAAACCGGGAGGAGATGGAGGGCCACTCTACCTGCGCTCACACTACCTGGCCCGGAGAAGTTATCTCGCAGCAGAATTCCACACCCTCCCACTACACATGTGTAGCCAAAAGAGGCGCTGGGCAGTGGGTGTTCTCAGCCCAAGAGCAGTCCTTGTTCTGGGCCGCACCTGCTCCGTGGTTCAAAGGGTCTCTGAGTCTGCTCCTTTGGAGGCATTTCAGAGCTGACGCTATCCCTGGGCTGCCGAAACAAAGAGGCATAGCGGCCTTTCACACTGAAGCCATGGGCTTGTTTCCCATTCAGCGAGTGTATGTGGCCCCTCCCAGGCTGGAGGCGCGTCAGGTGACACCATTTGCGCTGTGCCCCTGGAAAATGCAAGTGGCTGTACCCGATTTGGGCTGCCTGGTGAAACAACTTGCAGTCACCAGCACCCTGAGTACCCTTCCTGAAGTGTGAGTCCTAGCTAGGTAAACTCGGCCTTCGGAGGCTAGAGGGGAGCAAACATGTTCAACTGGTGGGGAAAGTCTTTGACCGATGACCAATATGCTTGTGCTTGGGCGAGGGTTAGGCAGGAACTTTCCAACACAGGGTTTTTACCTCACCGTAAGCCGTCCCTTTGGGCTGAAGCAGGCGGCGGGTCTGTCTGTATCACAGTCTGGGAAGGAGGGCCTCAGGTGAGTCTGCCCACTGACTGCCCTCCATCATAGCCAGCTGAGGAAATATGGCAAGGCTGATGGAACCCACTGACAGCGAAATGTTTCTCTTCAGAAGAGGAGATTTTGCAGCCAAACGTCAGCAGCTCCTCAGAGTGCTGTTCTGGTGTAGACGAGGGCAAGCTCCCACGGTCCGAAGATTATGAACGGCTCTTTTCCAGTTGCTTCATCCGAGAGAGAGCCAGAAGGGCTGATCTCAACAAATAGGGCGGCACACCGTGAGTGCTTCGGGCAGGGCAGGGCAGTCCTGAGCCAGTGTGCCACCTAAGGAATGAAAGCCAAGTTTCCTAGCCACAGGAAAGCAGACCGAGGCCTGCTGTTTTCTCTAGGCGATTGACGTGAGCCTGAGGTGAGGCCTATACTACGTTGTGGAAAAGCTCGGGGTCACGGCTGTCTTCCTCCCTCTCTCGGTCCCATGCCCTGGGCTCAGCCATGGGGGAATGCGGAGTGGGAGAGACTGCCTCTCTGCCGGACTCAGAAGGCTTCCTCCCTTTAGGGCAATTCCGTTTGTGTCTTACTTCGTGGAGGAGGAATGAGGGCGCCCAGAGATCTTCTGACATGAAATGGCTAACGACAGAGGACCTGGAGGAGCTGGTTTGTCAGTGGAAGGAGCCAAGAAGCCTGCATTCCTAAGGTCTCTCTGAGGACTGCCAGACACTCTGCCGTCATAGGCCTAAGAATTGGAAATTGTGACGGCCAGGCAACACCTGGAATCCTAGGAGGCAGTGGAAGTGCGGCTCTCAAACTGGATGGAAGAAGCTTCCAAGCATAGGGTTCTTTCATGTCCCAAAGAGAACCCAAGTGTCTGAGGCTGCTAGCCTTGTGGCTGGAGAGAACTGGCATCCCCGTGGGCATGTCGGCTCATTTCCTCTTTCTGACCCGCGAAGGAAAGTCTTCCAAAAAGCCTTTGGGACCCGCTTAGAGAGAACAGCTGCGAAGCTGATGCACAGAACATCGACATAGAGACTAGCCCTGGGTCCCAAGCAGCCACCTATCTCTGGAGGGTACGTACTCCACCCGGGGATTCAAGCAGGGAGTTTGCCTTGTACAGCTTAGGCAGGAAACCGGGAGGAGATGGAGGGCCACTCTACCTGCGCTCACACTACCTGGCCCGGAGAAGTTATCTCGCAGCAGAATTCCACACCCTCCCACTACACGTGTGTAGCCAAAAGAGGCGCCGGGCAGTGGGTGTTCTCAGCCCAAGAGCAGTCCTTGTTCTGGGCCGCACCTGCTCCGTGGTTCAAAGGGTCTCTGAGTCTGCTCCTTTGGAGGCATTTCAGAGCTGACGCTATCCCTGGGCTGCCGAAGCAAAGAGGCATAGCGGCCTTTCACACTGAAGCCATGGGCTTGTTTCCCATTCAGCGAGTGTATGTGGCCCCTCCCAGGCTGGAGGCGCGTCAGGTGACACCATTTGCGCTGTGCCCCTGGAAAATGCAAGTGGCTGTACCCGATTTGGGCTGCCTGGTGAAACAACTTGCAGTCACCAGCACCCTGAGTACCCTTCCTGAAGTGTGAGTCCTAGCTAGGTAAACTCGGCCTTCGGAGGCTAGAGGGGAGCAAACATGTTCAACTGGTGGGGAAAGTCTTTGACCGATGACCAATATGCTTGTGCTTGGGCGAGGGTTAGGCAGGAACTTTCCAACACAGGGTTTTTACCTAACCGTAAGCCGTCCCTTTGGGCTGAAGCAGGCGGCGGGTCTGTCTGTATCACAGTCTGGGAAGGAGGGCCTCAGGTGAGTCTGAGTCTGCCCACTGACTGCCCTCCATCATAGCCAGCTGAGGAAATATGGCAAGGCTGATGGAACCCACTGACAGCGAAATGTTTCTCTTCAGAAGAGGAGGTTTTGCAACCAAACGTCAGCAGCTCCTCAGAGTGCTGTTCTGGTGTAGACGAGGGCAAGCTCCCACGGTCCGAAGATTATGAACGGCTCTTTTCCAGTTGCTTCATCCGAGAGAGAGCCAGAAGGGCTGATCTCAACAAATAGGGCGGCACACCGTGAGTGCTTCGGGCAGGGCAGTCCTGAGCCAGTGTGCCACCTAAGGAATGAAAGCCAAGTTTCCTAGCCACAGGAAAGCAGACCGAGGCCTGCTGTTTTCTCTAGGCGATTGACGTGAGCCTGAGGGTGAGGCCTATACTACGTTGTGGAAAAGCTCGGGGTCACGGCTGTCTTCCTCCCTCTCTCGGTCCCATGCCCTGGGCTCAGCCATGGGGGAATGCGGAGTGGGAGAGACTGCCTCTCTGCCGGACTCAGAAGGCCTCCTCCCTTTAGGGCAATTCCGTTTGTGTCTTACTTCGTGGAGGAGGAATGAGGGCGCCCAGAGATCTTCTGACATGAAATGGCTAACGACAGAGGACCTGGAGGAGCTGGTTTGTCAGTGGAAGGAGCCAAGAAGCCTGCATTCCTAAGGTCTCTCTGAGGACTGCCAGACACTCTGCCGTCATAGGCCTAAGAATTGGAAATTGTGACAGCAAGGCAACACCTGGAATCCTAGGAGGCAGTGGAAGTGCGGCTCTCAAACTGGATGGAAGAAGCTTCCAAGCATAGTGTTCTTTCATGTCCCAAAGAGAACCCAAGTGTCTGAGGCTGCTAGCCTTGTGGCTGGAGAGAACTGGCATCCCCGTGGGCCTGTCGGCTCATTTCCTCTTTCTGACCCGCGAAGGAAAGTCTTCCAAAAAGCCTTTGAGACCCGCTTGGAGAGAACAGCTGCGAAGCTGATGCACAGAACATCGACATAGAGACTAGCCCTGGGTCCCAAGCAGCCACCTATCTCTGGAGGGTACGTACCCCACCCGGGGATTCAAGCAGGGAGTTTGCCTTGTACAGCTTAGGCAGGAAACCGGGAGGAGATGGAGGGCCACTCTACCTGCGCTCACACTACCTGGCCCGGAGAAGTTATCTCGCAGCAGAATTCCACACCCTCCCACTACACATGTGTAGCCAAAAGAGGCGCTGGGCAGTGGGTGTTCTCAGCCCAAGAGCAGTCCTTGTTCTGGGCCGCACCTGCTCCGTGGTTCAAAGGGTCTCTGAGTCTGCTCCTTTGGAGGCATTTCAGAGCTGACGCTATCCCTGGGCTGCCGAAACAAAGAGGCATAGCGGCCTTTCACACTGAAGCCATGGGCTTGTTTCCCATTCAGCGAGTGTATGTGGCCCCTCCCAGGCTGGAGGCGCGTCAGGTGACACCATTTGCGCTGTGCCCCTGGAAAATGCAAGTGGCTGTACCCGATTTGGGCTGCCTGGTGAAACAACTTGCAGTCACCAGCACCCTGAGTACCCTTCCTGAAGTGTGAGTCCTAGCTAGGTAAACTCGGCCTTCGGAGGCTAGAGGGGAGCAAACATGTTCAACTGGTGGGGAAAGTCTTTGACCGATGACCAATATGCTTGTGCTTGGGCGAGGGTTAGGCAGGAACTTTCCAACACAGGGTTTTTACCTCACCGTAAGCCGTCCCTTTGGGCTGAAGCAGGCGGCGGGTCTGTCTGTATCACAGTCTGGGAAGGAGGGCCTCAGGTGAGTCTGCCCACTGACTGCCCTCCATCATAGCCAGCTGAGGAAATATGGCAAGGCTGATGGAACCCACTGACAGCGAAATGTTTCTCTTCAGAAGAGGAGATTTTGCAGCCAAACGTCAGCAGCTCCTCAGAGTGCTGTTCTGGTGTAGACGAGGGCAAGCTCCCACGGTCCGAAGATTATGAACGGCTCTTTTCCAGTTGCTTCATCCGAGAGAGAGCCAGAAGGGCTGATCTCAACAAATAGGGCGGCACACCGTGAGTGCTTCGGGCAGGGCAGGGCAGTCCTGAGCCAGTGTGCCACCTAAGGAATGAAAGCCAAGTTTCCTAGCCACAGGAAAGCAGACCGAGGCCTGCTGTTTTCTCTAGGCGATTGACGTGAGCCTGAGGTGAGGCCTATACTACGTTGTGGAAAAGCTCGGGGTCACGGCTGTCTTCCTCCCTCTCTCGGTCCCATGCCCTGGGCTCAGCCATGGGGGAATGCGGAGTGGGAGAGACTGCCTCTCTGCCGGACTCAGAAGGCTTCCTCCCTTTAGGGCAATTCCGTTTGTGTCTTACTTCGTGGAGGAGGAATGAGGGCGCCCAGAGATCTTCTGACATGAAATGGCTAACGACAGAGGACCTGGAGGAGCTGGTTTGTCAGTGGAAGGAGCCAAGAAGCCTGCATTCCTAAGGTCTCTCTGAGGACTGCCAGACACTCTGCCGTCATAGGCCTAAGAATTGGAAATTGTGACGGCAAGGCAACACCTGGAATCCTAGGAGGCAGTGGAAGTGCGGCTCTCAAACTGGATGGAAGAAGCTTCCAAGCATAGGGTTCTTTCATGTCCCAAAGAGAACCCAAGTGTCTGAGGCTGCTAGCCTTGTGGCTGGAGAGAACTGGCATCCCCGTGGGCATGTCGGCTCATTTTCTCTTTCTGACCCGCGAAGGAAAGTCTTCCAAAAAGCCTTTGGGACCCGCTTAGAGAGAACAGCTGCGAAGCTGATGCACAGAACATCGACATAGAGACTAGCCCTGGGTCCCAAGCAGCCACCTATCTCTGGAGGGTACGTACTCCACCCGGGGATTCAAGCAGGGAGTTTGCCTTGTACAGCTTAGGCAGGAAACCGGGAGGAGATGGAGGGCCACTCTACCTGCGCTCACACTACCTGGCCCGGAGAAGTTATCTCGCAGCAGAATTCCACACCCTCCCACTACACGTGTGTAGCCAAAAGAGGCGCCGGGCAGTGGGTGTTCTCAGCCCAAGAGCAGTCCTTGTTCTGGGCCGCACCTGCTCCGTGGTTCAAAGGGTCTCTGAGTCTGCTCCTTTGGAGGCATTTCAGAGCTGACGCTATCCCTGGGCTGCCGAAGCAAAGAGGCATAGCGGCCTTTCACACTGAAGCCATGGGCTTGTTTCCCATTCAGCGAGTGTATGTGGCCCCTCCCAGGCTGGAGGCGCGTCAGGTGACACCATTTGCGCTGTGCCCCTGGAAAATGCAAGTGGCTGTACCCGATTTGGGCTGCCTGGTGAAACAACTTGCAGTCACCAGCACCCTGAGTACCCTTCCTGAAGTGTGAGTCCTAGCTAGGTAAACTCGGCCTTCGGAGGCTAGAGGGGAGCAAACATGTTCAACTGGTGGGGAAAGTCTTTGACCGATGACCAATATGCTTGTGCTTGGGCGAGGGTTAGGCAGGAACTTTCCAACACAGGGTTTTTACCTCACCGTAAGCCGTCCCTTTGGGCTGAAGCAGGCGGCGGGTCTGTCTGTATCACAGTCTGGGAAGGAGGGCCTCAGGTGAGTCTGAGTCTGCCCACTGACTGCCCTCCATCATAGCCAGCTGAGGAAATATGGCAAGGCTGATGGAACCCACTGACAGCGAAATGTTTCTCTTCAGAAGAGGAGGTTTTGCCACCAAACGTCAGCAGCTCCTCAGAGTGCTGTTCTGGTGTAGACGAGGGCAAGCTCCCACGGTCCGAAGATTATGAACGGCTCTTTTCCAGTTGCTTCATCCGAGAGAGAGCCAGAAGGGCTGATCTCAACAAATAGGGCGGCACACCATGAGTGCTTCGGGCAGGGCAGTCCTGAGCCAGTGTGCCACCTAAGGAATGAAAGCCAAGTTTCCTAGCCACAGGAAAGCAGACCGAGGCCTGCTGTTTTCTCTAGGCGATTGACGTGAGCTTGAGGGTGAGGCCTATACTACGTTGTGGAAAAGCTCGGGGTCATGGCTGTCTTCCTCCCTCTCTCGGTCCCATGCCCTGGGCTCAGCCATGGGGGAATGCGGAGTGGGAGAGACTGCCTCTCTGCCGGACTCAGAAGGCTTCCTCCCTTTAGGGCAATTCCGTTTGTGTCTTACTTCGTGGAGGAGGAATGAGGGCGCCCAGAGATCTTCTGACATGAAATGGCTAACGACAGAGGACCTGGAGGAGCTGGTTTGTCAGTGGAAGGAGCCAAGAAGCCTGCATTCCTAAGGTCTCTCTGAGAACTGCCAGACGCTCTGCCGTCATAGGCCTACGAAGTGGAAATTGTGACGGCAAGGCAACACCTGGAATCCTAGGAGGCAGTGGAAGTGCGGCTCTCAAACTGGATGGAAGAAGCTTCCAAGCATAGTGTTCTTTCATGTCCCAAAGAGAACCCAAGTGTCTGAGGCTGCTAGCCTTGTGGCTGGAGAGAACTGGCATCCCCGTGGGCCTGTCGGCTCATTTCCTCTTTCTGACCCGCGAAGGAAAGTCTTCCAAAAAGCCTTTGGGACCCGCTTAGAGAGAACAGCTGCGAAGCTGATGCACAGATCATCGACATAGAGACTAGCCCTGGGTCCCAAGCAGCCACCTATCTCTGGAGGGTACGTACCCCACCCGGGGATTCAAGCAGGGAGTTTGCCTTGTACAGCTTAGGCAGGAAACCGGGAGGAGATGGAGGGCCACTCTACCTGCGCTCACACTACCTGGCCCGGAGAAGTTATCTCGCAGCAGAATTCCACACCCTCCCACTACACGTGTGTAGCCAAAAGAGGCGCTGGGCAGTGGGTGTTCTCAGCCCAAGAGCAGTCCTTGTTCTGGGCCGCACCTGCTCCGTGGTTCAAAGGGTCTCTGAGTCTGCTCCTTTGGAGGCATTTCAGAGCTGACGCTATCCCTGGGCTGCCGAAGCAAAGAGGCATAGCGGCCTTTCACACTGAAGCCATGGGCTTGTTTCCCATTCAGCGAGTGTATGTGGTCCCTCCCAGGCTGGAGGCGCGTCAGGTGACACCATTTGCGCTGCCCCTGGAAAATGCAAGTGGCTGTACCCGATGTGGGCTGCCTGGTGAAACAACTTGCAGTCACCAGCACCCTGAGTACCTTTCCTGAAGTGTGAGTCCTAGCTAGGTAAACTCGGCCTTCGGAGGCTAGAGGGGAGCAAACATGTTCAACTGGTGGGGAAAGTCTTTGACCGATGACCAATATGCTTGTGCTTGGGCGAGGGTTAGGCAGGAACTTTCCAACACAGGGTTTTTACCTCACCGTAAGCCGTCCCTTTGGGCTGAAGCAGGCGGCGGGTCTGTCTGTATCACAGTCTGGGAAGGAGGGCCTCAGGTGAGTCTGCCCACTGACTGCCCTCCATCATAGCCAGCTGAGAAAATATGGCAAGGCTGATGGAACCCACTTACAGCGGAATGTTTCTCTTCAGAAGAGGAGATTTTGCAGCCAAACGTCAGCAGCTCCTCAGAGTGCTGTTCTGGTGTAGACGAGGGCAAGCTCCCACGGTCCGAAGATTATGAACGGCTCTTTTCCAGTTGCTTCATCCGAGAGAGAGCCAGAAGGGCTGATCTCAACAAATAGGGCGGCACACCGTGAGTGCTTCGGGCAGGGCAGGGCAGTCCTGAGCCAGTGTGCCACCTAAGGAATGAAAGCCAAGTTTCCTAGCCACAGGAAAGCAGACCGAGGCCTGCTGTTTTCTCTAGGCGATTGACGTGAGCCTGAGGGTGAGGCCTATACTACGTTGTGGAAAAGCTCGGGGTCACGGCTGTCTTCCTCCCTCTCTCGGTCCCATGCCCTGGGCTCAGCCATGGGGGAATGCGGAGTGGGAGAGACTGCCTCTCTGCCGGACTCAGAAGGCCTCCTCCCTTTAGGGCAATTCCGTTTGTGTCTTACTTCGTGGAGGAGGAATGAGGGCGCCCAGAGATCTTCTGACATGAAATGGCTAACGACAGAGGACCTGGAGGAGCTGGTTTGTCAGTGGAAGGAGCCAAGAAGCCTGCATTCCTAAGGTCTCTCTGAGAACTGCCAGACACTCTGCCGTCATAGGCCTAAGAATTGGAAATTGTGACGGCAAGGCAACACCTGGAATCCTAGGAGGCAGTGGAAGTGCGGCTCTCAAACTGGATGGAAGAATCTTCCAAGCATAGGGTTCTTTCATGTCCCAAAGAGAACCCAAGTGTCTGAGGCTGCTAGCCTTGTGGCTGGAGAGAACTGGCATCCCCGTGGGCCTGTCGGCTCATTTCCTCTTTCTGACCCGCGAAGGAAAGTCTTCCAAAAAGCCTTTGGGACCCGCTTAGAGAGAACAGCTGCGAA
This sequence comes from Balaenoptera ricei, assembly GCF_028023285.1. Classification (NCBI taxonomy): domain Eukaryota; kingdom Metazoa; phylum Chordata; class Mammalia; order Artiodactyla; family Balaenopteridae; genus Balaenoptera; species Balaenoptera ricei. Next base: position 30,858,994 of record NC_082658.1, on the reverse strand, counting down.
GCTGATGCACAGAACATCGACATAGAGACTAGCCCTGGGTCCCAAGCAGCCACCTATCTCTGGAGGGTACGTACCCCACCCGGGGATTCAAGCAGGGAGTTTGCCTTGTACAGCTTAGGCAGGAAACCGGGAGGAGATGGAGGGCCACTCTACCTGCGCTCACACTACCTGGCCCGGAGAAGTTATCTCGCAGCAGAATTCCACACCCTCCCACTACACGTGTGTAGCCAAAAGAGGCGCTGGGCAGTGGGTGTTCTCAGCCCAAGAGCAGTCCTTGTTCTGGGCCGCACCTGCTCCGTGGTTCAAAGGGTCTCTGAGTCTGCTCCTTTGGAGGCATTTCAGAGCTGACGCTATCCCTGGGCTGCCGAAGCAAAGAGGCATAGCGGCCTTTCACACTGAAGGCATGGGCTTGTTTCCCATTCAGCGAGTGTATGTGGCCCCTCCCAGGCTGGAGGCGCGTCAGGTGACACCATTTGCGCTGCCCCTGGAAAATGCAAGTGGCTGTACCCGATGTGGGCTGCCTGGTGAAACAACTTGCAGTCACCAGCACCCTGAGTACCTTTCCTGAAGTGTGAGTCCTAGCTAGGTAAACTCGGCCTTCGGAGGCTAGAGGGGAGCAAACATGTTCAACTGGTGGGGAAAGTCTTTGACCGATGACCAATAGGCTTGTGCTTGGGCGAGGGTTAGGCAGGAACTTTCCAACACAGGGTTTTTACCTCACCGTAAGCCGTCCCTTTGGGCTGAAGCAGGCGGCGGGTCTGTCTGTATCACAGTCTGGGAAGGAGGGCCTCAGGTGAGTCTGCCCACTGACTGCCCTCCATCATAGCCAGCTGAGAAAATATGGCAAGGCTGATGGAACCCACTGACAGCGAAATGTTTCTCTTCAGAAGAGGAGATTTTGCTACCAAACGTCAGCAGCTCCTCAGAGTGCTGTTCTGGTGTAGACTGGGGCGAGCTCCCACGGTCCGAAGATTACGAACGGCTCTTTTCCAGTTGCTTCATCCGAGAGAGAGCCAGAAGGGCTGATCTCAACAAATAGGGCTGCACCCCGTGAGTGCTTCGGGCAGGGCAGTCCTGAGCCAGTGTGCCACCTAAGGAATGAAAGCCAAGTTTCCTAGCCACAGGAAAGCAGACCGAGGCCTGCTGTTTTCTCTAGGCGATTGACGTGAGCTTGAGGGTGAGGCCTATACTACATTGTGGAAAAGCTCGGGGTCACGGCTGTCTTTCTCCCTCTCTCGGTCCCATGCCCTGGGCTCAGCCATGGGGGAATGCTGAGGGGGAGAGACTGCCTCTCTGCCGGACTCAGAGGGCTTCCTCCCTTTCGGGCAATTCCGTTTGTGTCTTACTTCGTGGAGGAGGAATGAGGGCGCCCAGAGATATTCTGACATGAAATGCCTATCGACAGAGGATCTGGAGGAGCTGGTTTGTCAGTGGAAGGAGCCAAAAAGCCTGCATTCCTAAGGTCTCTCTGAGAACTGCCAGACACTCTGCCGTCATAGGCCTAAGAATTGGAAATTGTGACGGCAAGGCAACACCTGGAATCCTAGGAGGCAGTGGAAGTGCGGCTCTCAAACTGGATGGAAGAAGCTTCCAAGCATAGTGTTCTTTCATGTCCCAAAGAGAACCCGCGTGTCTGAGGCTGCTAGCGTTGTGGCTGGAGAGAACTGGCATCCCCGTGGGCCTGTCGGCTCATTTCCTCTTTCTGACCCGCGAAGGAAAGTCTTCCAAAAAGCCTTTGGGACCCGCTTAGAGAGAACAGCTGCGAAGCTGATGCACAGAACATCGACATAGAGACTAGCCCTGGGTCCCAAGCATCCACCTTTCTCTGGAGGGTACGTACCCCACCCGGGGATTCAAGCAGGGAGTTTGCCTTGTACAACTTAGGCAGGAAACTGGGAGGAGATGGAGGGCCACTCTACCTGCGCTCACACCACGTGGCCCGGAGAAGTTATCACGCAGCAGAATTCAACACCCTCCCACTACACGTGTGTAGCCAAAAGAGGCGCTGGGCAGTGGGTGTTCTCAGCCCAAGAGCAGTCCTTGTTCTGGGCCGCACCTGCTCTGCGGTTCAAAGGGTCTCTGAGTCTGCTCCTTTGGAGGCATTTCAGAGCTGACGCTATCCCTGGGCTGCCGAAGCAAAGAGGCATAGCGGCCTTTCACACTGAAGGCATGGGCTTGTTTCCCATTCAGAGAGTGTATGTGGGCCCTCCCAGGCTGGAGGCGCGTTAGCTGACACCCTTTGCGCTGTGCCCCTGGAAAATGCAAGTGGCTGTACCCGATGTGGGCTGCCTGGTGAAACAACTTGCAGTCACCAGCACCCTGAGTACCCTTCCTGCAGTGTGAGTCCTAGCTAGGTAAACTCGGCCTTCGGAGGCTAGAGGGGAGCAAACATGTTCAACTTGTGGGGAAAGTCTTTGACCGATGACCGATTTGCTTGTGCTTGGGCGAGGGTTAGGCAGGAACTTTCCAACACAGGGTTTTTGCCTCACCGTAAGCCGTCCCTTTGGGCTGAAGCAGGCGGCGGGTCTGTCTGTATCACAGTCTGGGAAGGAGGGCCTCAGGTGAGTCTGCCCACTGACTGCCCTCCATCATAGCCAGCTGAGAAAATATGGCAAGGCTGATGGAACCCACTGACAGCGAAATGTTTCTCTTCAGAAGAGGAGATTTTGCTACCAAACGTCAGCAGCTCCTCAGAGTGCTGTTCTGGTGTAGACTGGGGCGAGCTCCCACGGTCCGAAGATTACGAACGGCTCTTTTCCAGTTGCTTCATCCGAGAGAGAGCCAGAAGGGCTGATCTCAACAAATAGGGCTGCACCCCGTGAGTGCTTCGGGCAGGGCAGTCCTGAGCCAGTGTGCCACCTAAGGAATGAAAGCCAAGTTTCCTAGCCACAGGAAAGCAGACCGAGGCCTGCTGTTTTCTCTAGGCGATTGACGTGAGCTTGAGGGTGAGGCCTATACTACATTGTGGAAAAGCTCGGGGTCACGGCTGTCTTTCTCCCTCTCTCGGTCCCATGCCCTGGGCTCAGCCATGGGGGAATGCTGAGGGGGAGAGACTGCCTCTCTGCCGGACTCAGAGGGCTTCCTCCCTTTCGGGCAATTCCGTTTGTGTCTTACTTCGTGGAGGAGGAATGAGGGCGCCCAGAGATATTCTGACATGAAATGCCTATCGACAGAGGATCTGGAGGAGCTGGTTTGTCAGTGGAAGGAGCCAAAAAGCCTGCATTCCTAAGGTCTCTCTGAGAACTGCCAGACACTCTGCCGTCATAGGCCTAAGAATTGGAAATTGTGACGGCAAGGCAACACCTGGAATCCTAGGAGGCAGTGGAAGTGCGGCTCTCAAACTGGATGGAAGAAGCTTCCAAGCATAGTGTTCTTTCATGTCCCAAAGAGAACCCGCGTGTCTGAGGCTGCTAGCGTTGTGGCTGGAGAGAACTGGCATCCCCGTGGGCCTGTCGGCTCATTTCCTCTTTCTGACCCTCGAAGGAAAGTCTTCCAAAAAGCCTTTGGGACCCGCTTAGAGAGAACAGCTGCGAAGCTGATGCACAGAACATCGACATAGAGACTAGCCCTGGGTCCGAAGCATCCACCTTTCTCTGGAGGGTACGTACCCCACCTGAGGATTCAAGCAGGGAGTTTGCCTTGTACAACTTAGGCAGGAAACTGGGAGGAGATGGAGGGCCACTCTACCTGCGCTCACACCACGTGGCCCGGAGAAGTTATCACGCAGCAGAATTCAACACCCTCCCACTACACGTGTGTAGCCAAAAGAGGCGCTGGGCAGTGGGTGTTCTCAGCCCAAGAGCAGTCCTTGTTCTGGGCCGCACCTGCTCTGCGGTTCAAAGGGTCTCTGAGTCTGCTCCTTTGGAGGCATTTCAGAGCTGACGCTATCCCTGGGCTGCCGAAGCAAGGAGGCATAGCGGCCTTTCACACTGAAGGCATGGGCTTGTTTCCCATTCAGAGAGTGTATGTGGGCCCTCCCAGGCTGGAGGCGCGTTAGCTGACACCCTTTGCGCTGTGCACCTGGAAAATGCAAGTGGCTGTACCCGATGTGGGCTGCCTGGTGAAACAACTTGCAGTCACCAGCACCCTGAGTACCCTTCCTGCAGTGTGAGTCCTAGCTAGGTAAACTCGGCCTTCGGAGGCTAGAGGGGAGCAAACATGTTCAACTTGTGGGGAAAGTCTTTGGCCGATGACCAATATGCTTGTGCTTGGGCGAGGGTTAGGCAGGAACTTTCCAACACAGGGTTTTTGCCTCACCGTAAGCCGTCCCTTTGGGCTGAAGCAGGCGGCGGGTCTGTCTGTATCACAGTCTGGGAAGGAGGGCCTCAGGTGAGTCTGCCCACTGACTGCCCTCCATCATAGCCAGCTGAGAAAATATGGCAAGGCTGATGGAACCCACTGACAGCGAAATGTTTCTCTTCAGAAGAGGAGAGTTTGCTACCAAACGTCAGCAGCTCCTCAGAGTGCTGTTCTGGTGTAGACTGGGGCGAGCTCCCACGGTCCGAAGATTACGAACGGCTCTTTTCCAGTTGCTTCATCCGAGAGAGAGCCAGAAGGGCTGATCTCAACAAATAGGGCTGCACCCCGTGAGTGCTTCGGGCAGGGCAGTCCTGAGCCAGTGTGCCACCTAAGGAATGAAAGCCAAGTTTCCTAGCCACAGGAAAGCAGACCGAGGCCTGCTGTTTTCTCTAGGCGATTGACGTGAGCTTGAGGGTGAGGCCTATACTACATTGTGGAAAAGCTCGGGGTCACGGCTGTCTTTCTCCCTCTCTCGGTCCCATGCCCTGGGCTCAGCCATGGGGGAATGCTGAGGGGGAGAGACTGCCTCTCTGCCGGACTCAGAGGGCTTCCTCCCTTTCGGGCAATTCCGTTTGTGTCTTACTTCGTGGAGGAGGAATGAGGGCGCCCAGAGATATTCTGACATGAAATGCCTATCGACAGAGGATCTGGAGGAGCTGGTTTGTCAGTGGAAGGAGTCAAAAAGCCTGCATTCCTAAGGTCTCTCTGAGAACTGCCAGACACTCTGCCGTCATAGGCCTAAGAATTGGAAATTGTGACGGCAAGGCAACACCTGGAATCCTAGGAGGCAGTGGAAGTGCGGCTCTCAAACTGGATGGAAGAAGCTTCCAAGCATAGGGTTCTTTCATGTCCCAAAGAGAACCCAAGTGTCTGAGGCTGCTAGCCTTGTGGCTGGAGAGAACTGGCATCCCCGTGGGCCTGTCGGCTCATTTCCTCTTTCTGACCCTCGAAGGAAAGTCTTCCAAAAAGCCTTTGGGACCCGCTTAGAGAGAACAGCTGCGAAGCTGATGCACAGAACATCGACATAGAGACTAGCCCTGGGTCCCAAGCATCCACCTTTCTCTGGAGGGTACGTACCCCACCCGGGGATTCAAGCAGGGAGTTTGCCTTGTACAACTTAGGCAGGAAACTGGGAGGAGATGGAGGGCCACTCTACCTGCGCTCACACCACGTGGCCCGGAGAAGTTATCACGCAGCAGAATTCAACACCCTCCCACTACACGTGTGTAGCCAAAAGAGGCGCTGGGCAGTGGGTGTTCTCAGCCCAAGAGCAGTCCTTGTTCTGGGCCCCACCTGCTGTGTGGTTCAAAGGGTCTCTGAGTCTGCTCCTTTGGAGGCATTTCAGAGCTGACGCTATCCCTGGGCTGCCGAAGCAAAGAGGCATAGCGGCCTTTCACACTGAAGGCATGGGCTTGTTTCCCATTCAGAGAGTGTATGTGGGCCCTCCCAGGCTGGAGGCGCGTTAGCTGACACCCTTTGCGCTGTGCCCCTGGAAAATGCAAGTGGCTGTACCCGATGTGGGCTGCCTGGTGAAACAACTTGCAGTCACCAGCACCCTGAGTACCCTTCCTGCAGTGTGAGTCCTAGCTAGGTAAACTCGGCCTTCGGAGGCTAGAGGGGAGCAAACATGTTCAACTTGTGGGGAAAGTCTTTGACCGATGACCAATATGCTTGTGCTTGGGCGAGGGTTAGGCAGGAACTTTCCAACACAGGGTTTTTGCCTCACCGTAAGCCGTCCCTTTGGGCTGAAGCAGGCGGCGGGTCTGTCTGTATCACAGTCTGGGAAGGAGGGCCTCAGGTGAGTCTGCCCACTGACTGCCCTCCATCATAGCCAGCTGAGAAAATATGGCAAGGCTGATGGAACCCACTGACAGCGAAATGTTTCTCTTCAGAAGAGGAGAGTTTGCTACCAAACGTCAGCAGCTCCTCAGAGTGCTGTTCTGGTGTAGACTGGGGCGAGCTCCCACGGTCCGAAGATTACGAACGGCTCTTTTCCAGTTGCTTCATCCGAGAGAGAGCCAGAAGGGCTGATCTCAACAAATAGGGCTGCACCCCGTGAGTGCTTCGGGCAGGGCAGTCCTGAGCCAGTGTGCCACCTAAGGAATGAAAGCCAAGTTTCCTAGCCACAGGAAAGCAGACCGAGGCCTGCTGTTTTCTCTAGGCGATTGACGTGAGCTTGAGGGTGAGGCCTATACTACATTGTGGAAAAGCTCGGGGTCACGGCTGTCTTTCTCCCTCTCTCGGTCCCATGCCCTGGGCTCAGCCATGGGGGAATGCTGAGGGGGAGAGACTGCCTCTCTGCCGGACTCAGAGGGCTTCCTCCCTTTCGGGCAATTCCGTTTGTGTCTTACTTCGTGGAGGAGGAATGAGGGCGCCCAGAGATATTCTGACATGAAATGCCTATCGACAGAGGATCTGGAGGAGCTGGTTTGTCAGTGGAAGGAGCCAAAAAGCCTGCATTCCTAAGGTCTCTCTGAGAACTGCCAGACACTCTGCCGTCATAGGCCTAAGAATTGGAAATTGTGACGGCAAGGCAACACCTGGAATCCTAGGAGGCAGTGGAAGTGCGGCTCTCAAACTGGATGGAAGAAGCTTCCAAGCATAGGGTTCTTTCATGTCCCAAAGAGAACCCGCGTGTCTGAGGCTGCTAGCCTTGTGGCTGGAGAGAACTGGCATCCCCGTGGGCCTGTCGGCTCATTTCCTCTTTCTGACCCTCGAAGGAAAGTCTTCCAAAAAGCCTTTGGGACCCGCTTAGAGAGAACAGCTGCGAAGCTGATGCACAGAACATCGACATAGAGACTAGCCCTGGGTCCCAAGCATCCATCTTTCTCTGGAGGGTACGTACCCCACCCGGGGATTCAAGCAGGGAGTTTGCCTTGTACAACTTAGGCAGGAAACTGGGAGGAGATGGAGGGCCACTCTACCTGCGCTCACACCACGTGGCCCGGAGAAGTTATCACGCAGCAGAATTCAACACCCTCCCACTACACGTGTGTAGCCAAAAGAGGCGCTGGGCAGTGGGTGTTCTCAGCCCAAGAGCAGTCCTTGTTCTGGGCCGCACCTGCTCTGCGGTTCAAAGGGTCTCTGAGTCTGCTCCTTTGGAGGCATTTCAGAGCTGACGCTATCCCTGGGCTGCCGAAGCAAGGAGGCATAGCGGCCTTTCACACTGAAGGCATGGGCTTGTTTCCCATTCAGAGAGTGTATGTGGGCCCTCCCAGGCTGGAGGCGCGTTAGCTGACACCCTTTGCGCTGTGCCCCTGGAAAATGCAAGTGGCTGTACCCGATGTGGGCTGCCTGGTGAAACAACTTGCAGTCACCAGCACCCTGAGTACCCTTCCTGCAGTGTGAGTCCTAGCTAGGTAAACTCGGCCTTCGGAGGCTAGAGGGGAGCAAACATGTTCAACTTGTGGGGAAAGTCTTTGACCGATGACCGATTTGCTTGTGCTTGGGCGAGGGTTAGGCAGGAACTTTCCAACACAGGGTTTTTGCCTCACCGTAAGCCGTCCCTTTGGGCTGAAGCAGGCGGCGGGTCTGTCTGTATCACAGTCTGGGAAGGAGGGCCTCAGGTGAGTCTGCCCACTGACTGCCCTCCATCATAGCCAGCTGAGAAAATATGGCAAGGCTGATGGAACCCACTGACAGCGAAATGTTTCTCTTCAGAAGAGGAGATTTTGCTACCAAACGTCAGCAGCTCCTCAGAGTGCTGTTCTGGTGTAGACTGGGGCGAGCTCCCACGGTCCGAAGATTACGAACGGCTCTTTTCCAGTTGCTTCATCCGAGAGAGAGCCAGAAGGGCTGATCTCAACAAATAGGGCTGCACCCCGTGAGTGCTTCGGGCAGGGCAGTCCTGAGCCAGTGTGCCACCTAAGGAATGAAAGCCAAGTTTCCTAGCCACAGGAAAGCAGACCGAGGCCTGCTGTTTTCTCTAGGCGATTGACGTGAGCTTGAGGGTGAGGCCTATACTACATTGTGGAAAAGCTCGGGGTCACGGCTGTCTTTCTCCCTCTCTCGGTCCCATGCCCTGGGCTCAGCCATGGGGGAATGCTGAGGGGGAGAGACTGCCTCTCTGCCGGACTCAGAGGGCTTCCTCCCTTTCGGGCAATTCCGTTTGTGTCTTACTTCGTGGAGGAGGAATGAGGGCGCCCAGAGATATTCTGACATGAAATGCCTATCGACAGAGGATCTGGAGGAGCTGGTTTGTCAGTGGAAGGAGCCAAAAAGCCTGCATTCCTAAGGTCTCTCTGAGAACTGCCAGACACTCTGCCGTCATAGGCCTAAGAATTGGAAATTGTGACGGCAAGGCAACACCTGGAATCCTAGGAGGCAGTGGAAGTGCGGCTCTCAAACTGGATGGAAGAAGCTTCCAAGCATAGTGTTCTTTCATGTCCCAAAGAGAACCCGCGTGTCTGAGGCTGCTAGCGTTGTGGCTGGAGAGAAGTGGCATCCCCGTGGGCCTGTCGGCTCATTTCCTCTTTCTGACCCTCGAAGGAAAGTCTTCCAAAAAGCCTTTGGGACCCGCTTAGAGAGAACAGCTGCGAAGCTGATGCACAGAACATCGACATAGAGACTAGCCCTGGGTCCCAAGCATCCACCTTTCTCTGGAGGGTACGTACCCCACCCGGGGATTCAAGCAGGGAGTTTGCCTTGTACAGCTTAGGCAGGAAACCGGGAGGAGATGGAGGGCCACTCTACCTGCGCTCACACTACCTGGCCCGGAGAAGTTATCTCGCAGCAGAATTCCACACCCTCCCGCTACACGTGTGTAGCCAAAAGAGGCGCTGGGCAGTGGGTGTTCTCAGCCCAAGAGCAGTCCTTGTTCTGGGCCGCACCTGCTCCGTGGTTCAAAGGGTCTCTGAGTCTGCTCCTTTGGAGGCATTTCAGAGCTGACGCTATCCCTGGGCTGCCGAAGCAAAGAGGCATAGCGGCCTTTCACACTGAAGCCATGGGCTTGTTTCCCATTCAGCGAGTGTATGTGGTCCCTCCCAGGCTGGAGGCGCGTCAGGTGACACCATTTGCGCTGCCCCTGGAAAATGCAAGTGGCTGTACCCGATGTGGGCTGCCTGGTGAAACAACTTGCAGTCACCAGCACCCTGAGTACCTTTCCTGAAGTGTGAGTCCTAGCTAGGTAAACTCGGCCTTCGGAGGCTAGAGGGGAGCAAACATGTTCAACTGGTGGGGAAAGTCTTTGACCGATGACCAATATGCTTGTGCTTGGGCGAGGGTTAGGCAGGAACTTTCCAACACAGGGTTTTTACCTCACCGTAAGCCGTCCCTTTGGGCTGAAGCAGGCGGCGGGTCTGTCTGTATCACAGTCTGGGAAGGAGGGCCTCAGGTGAGTCTGCCCACTGACTGCCCTCCATCATAGCCAGCTGAGAAAATATGGCAAGGCTGATGGAACCCACTTACAGCGGAATGTTTCTCTTCAGAAGAGGAGATTTTGCAGCCAAACGTCAGCAGCTCCTCAGAGTGCTGTTCTGGTGTAGACGAGGGCAAGCTCCCACGGTCCGAAGATTATGAACGGCTCTTTTCCAGTTGCTTCATCCGAGAGAGAGCCAGAAGGGCTGATCTCAACAAATAGGGCGGCACACCGTGAGTGCTTCGGGCAGGGCAGGGCAGTCCTGAGCCAGTGTGCCACCTAAGGAATGAAAGCCAAGTTTCCTAGCCACAGGAAAGCAGACCGAGGCCTGCTGTTTTCTCTAGGCGATTGACGTGAGCCTGAGGGTGAGGCCTATACTACGTTGTGGAAAAGCTCGGGGTCACGGCTGTCTTCCTCCCTCTCTCGGTCCCATGCCCTGGGCTCAGCCATGGGGGAATGCGGAGTGGGAGAGACTGCCTCTCTGCCGGACTCAGAAGGCCTCCTCCCTTTAGGGCAATTCCGTTTGTGTCTTACTTCGTGGAGGAGGAATGAGGGCGCCCAGAGATCTTCTGACATGAAATGGCTAACGACAGAGGACCTGGAGGAGCTGGTTTGTCAGTGGAAGGAGCCAAGAAGCCTGCATTCCTAAGGTCTCTCTGAGAACTGCCAGACACTCTGCCGTCATAGGCCTAAGAATTGGAAATTGTGACGGCAAGGCAACACCTGGAATCCTAGGAGGCAGTGGAAGTGCGGCTCTCAAACTGGATGGAAGAATCTTCCAAGCATAGGGTTCTTTCATGTCCCAAAGAGAACCCAAGTGTCTGAGGCTGCTAGCCTTGTGGCTGGAGAGAACTGGCATCCCCGTGGGCCTGTCGGCTCATTTCCTCTTTCTGACCCGCGAAGGAAAGTCTTCCAAAAAGCCTTTGGGACCCGCTTAGAGAGAACAGCTGCGAAGCTGATGCACAGAACATCGACATAGAGACTAGCCCTGGGTCCCAAGCAGCCACCTATCTCTGGAGGGTACGTACCCCACCCGGGGATTCAAGCAGGGAGTTTGCCTTGTACAGCTTAGGCAGGAAACCGGGAGGAGATGGAGGGCCACTCTACCTGCGCTCACACTACCTGGCCCGGAGAAGTTATCTCGCAGCAGAATTCCACACCCTCCCACTACACGTGTGTAGCCAAAAGAGGCGCTGGGCAGTGGGTGTTCTCAGCCCAAGAGCAGTCCTTGTTCTGGGCCGCACCTGCTCCGTGGTTCAAAGGGTCTCTGAGTCTGCTCCTTTGGAGGCATTTCAGAGCTGACGCTATCCCTGGGCTGCCGAAGCAAAGAGGCATAGCGGCCTTTCACACTGAAGGCATGGGCTTGTTTCCCATTCAGCGAGTGTATGTGGCCCCTCCCAGGCTGGAGGCGCGTCAGGTGACACCATTTGCGCTGCCCCTGGAAAATGCAAGTGGCTGTACCCGATGTGGGCTGCCTGGTGAAACAACTTGCAGTCACCAGCACCCTGAGTACCTTTCCTGAAGTGTGAGTCCTAGCTAGGTAAACTCGGCCTTCGGAGGCTAGAGGGGAGCAAACATGTTCAACTGGTGGGGAAAGTCTTTGACCGATGACCAATAGGCTTGTGCTTGGGCGAGGGTTAGGCAGGAACTTTCCAACACAGGGTTTTTACCTCACCGTAAGCCGTCCCTTTGGGCTGAAGCAGGCGGCGGGTCTGTCTGTATCACAGTCTGGGAAGGAGGGCCTCAGGTGAGTCTGCCCACTGACTGCCCTCCATCATAGCCAGCTGAGAAAATATGGCAAGGCTGATGGAACCCACTGACAGCGAAATGTTTCTCTTCAGAAGAGGAGATTTTGCTACCAAACGTCAGCAGCTCCTCAGAGTGCTGTTCTGGTGTAGACTGGGGCGAGCTCCCACGGTCCGAAGATTACGAACGGCTCTTTTCCAGTTGCTTCATCCGAGAGAGAGCCAGAAGGGCTGATCTCAACAAATAGGGCTGCACCCCGTGAGTGCTTCGGGCAGGGCAGTCCTGAGCCAGTGTGCCACCTAAGGAATGAAAGCCAAGTTTCCTAGCCACAGGAAAGCAGACCGAGGCCTGCTGTTTTCTCTAGGCGATTGACGTGAGCTTGAGGGTGAGGCCTATACTACATTGTGGAAAAGCTCGGGGTCACGGCTGTCTTTCTCCCTCTCTCGGTCCCATGCCCTGGGCTCAGCCATGGGGGAATGCTGAGGGGGAGAGACTGCCTCTCTGCCGGACTCAGAGGGCTTCCTCCCTTTCGGGCAATTCCGTTTGTGTCTTACTTCGTGGAGGAGGAATGAGGGCGCCCAGAGATATTCTGACATGAAATGCCTATCGACAGAGGATCTGGAGGAGCTGGTTTGTCAGTGGAAGGAGCCAAAAAGCCTGCATTCCTAAGGTCTCTCTGAGAACTGCCAGACACTCTGCCGTCATAGGCCTAAGAATTGGAAATTGTGACGGCAAGGCAACACCTGGAATCCTAGGAGGCAGTGGAAGTGCGGCTCTCAAACTGGATGGAAGAAGCTTCCAAGCATAGTGTTCTTTCATGTCCCAAAGAGAACCCGCGTGTCTGAGGCTGCTAGCGTTGTGGCTGGAGAGAACTGGCATCCCCGTGGGCCTGTCGGCTCATTTCCTCTTTCTGACCCGCGAAGGAAAGTCTTCCAAAAAGCCTTTGGGACCCGCTTAGAGAGAACAGCTGCGAAGCTGATGCACAGAACATCGACATAGAGACTAGCCCTGGGTCCCAAGCATCCACCTTTCTCTGGAGGGTACGTACCCCACCCGGGGATTCAAGCAGGGAGTTTGCCTTGTACAACTTAGGCAGGAAACTGGGAGGAGATGGAGGGCCACTCTACCTGCGCTCACACCACGTGGCCCGGAGAAGTTATCACGCAGCAGAATTCAACACCCTCCCACTACACGTGTGTAGCCAAAAGAGGCGCTGGGCAGTGGGTGTTCTCAGCCCAAGAGCAGTCCTTGTTCTGGGCCGCACCTGCTCTGCGGTTCAAAGGGTCTCTGAGTCTGCTCCTTTGGAGGCATTTCAGAGCTGACGCTATCCCTGGGCTGCCGAAGCAAAGAGGCATAGCGGCCTTTCACACTGAAGGCATGGGCTTGTTTCCCATTCAGAGAGTGTATGTGGGCCCTCCCAGGCTGGAGGCGCGTTAGCTGACACCCTTTGCGCTGTGCCCCTGGAAAATGCAAGTGGCTGTACCCGATGTGGGCTGCCTGGTGAAACAACTTGCAGTCACCAGCACCCTGAGTACCCTTCCTGCAGTGTGAGTCCTAGCTAGGTAAACTCGGCCTTCGGAGGCTAGAGGGGAGCAAACATGTTCAACTTGTGGGGAAAGTCTTTGACCGATGACCGATTTGCTTGTGCTTGGGCGAGGGTTAGGCAGGAACTTTCCAACACAGGGTTTTTGCCTCACCGTAAGCCGTCCCTTTGGGCTGAAGCAGGCGGCGGGTCTGTCTGTATCACAGTCTGGGAAGGAGGGCCTCAGGTGAGTCTGCCCACTGACTGCCCTCCATCATAGCCAGCTGAGAAAATATGGCAAGGCTGATGGAACCCACTGACAGCGAAATGTTTCTCTTCAGAAGAGGAGATTTTGCTACCAAACGTCAGCAGCTCCTCAGAGTGCTGTTCTGGTGTAGACTGGGGCGAGCTCCCACGGTCCGAAGATTACGAACGGCTCTTTTCCAGTTGCTTCATCCGAGAGAGAGCCAGAAGGGCTGATCTCAACAAATAGGGCTGCACCCCGTGAGTGCTTCGGGCAGGGCAGTCCTGAGCCAGTGTGCCACCTAAGGAATGAAAGCCAAGTTTCCTAGCCACAGGAAAGCAGACCGAGGCCTGCTGTTTTCTCTAGGCGATTGACGTGAGCTTGAGGGTGAGGCCTATACTACATTGTGGAAAAGCTCGGGGTCACGGCTGTCTTTCTCCCTCTCTCGGTCCCATGCCCTGGGCTCAGCCATGGGGGAATGCTGAGGGGGAGAGACTGCCTCTCTGCCGGACTCAGAGGGCTTCCTCCCTTTCGGGCAATTCCGTTTGTGTCTTACTTCGTGGAGGAGGAATGAGGGCGCCCAGAGATATTCTGACATGAAATGCCTATCGACAGAGGATCTGGAGGAGCTGGTTTGTCAGTGGAAGGAGCCAAAAAGCCTGCATTCCTAAGGTCTCTCTGAGAACTGCCAGACACTCTGCCGTCATAGGCCTAAGAATTGGAAATTGTGACGGCAAGGCAACACCTGGAATCCTAGGAGGCAGTGGAAGTGCGGCTCTCAAACTGGATGGAAGAAGCTTCCAAGCATAGTGTTCTTTCATGTCCCAAAGAGAACCCGCGTGTCTGAGGCTGCTAGCGTTGTGGCTGGAGAGAACTGGCATCCCCGTGGGCCTGTCGGCTCATTTCCTCTTTCTGACCCTCGAAGGAAAGTCTTCCAAAAAGCCTTTGGGACCCGCTTAGAGAGAACAGCTGCGAAGCTGATGCACAGAACATCGACATAGAGACTAGCCCTGGGTCCGAAGCATCCACCTTTCTCTGGAGGGTACGTACCCCACCTGAGGATTCAAGCAGGGAGTTTGCCTTGTACAACTTAGGCAGGAAACTGGGAGGAGATGGAGGGCCACTCTACCTGCGCTCACACCACGTGGCCCGGAGAAGTTATCACGCAGCAGAATTCAACACCCTCCCACTACACGTGTGTAGCCAAAAGAGGCGCTGGGCAGTGGGTGTTCTCAGCCCAAGAGCAGTCCTTGTTCTGGGCCGCACCTGCTCTGCGGTTCAAAGGGTCTCTGAGTCTGCTCCTTTGGAGGCATTTCAGAGCTGACGCTATCCCTGGGCTGCCGAAGCAAGGAGGCATAGCGGCCTTTCACACTGAAGGCATGGGCTTGTTTCCCATTCAGAGAGTGTATGTGGGCCCTCCCAGGCTGGAGGCGCGTTAGCTGACACCCTTTGCGCTGTGCACCTGGAAAATGCAAGTGGCTGTACCCGATGTGGGCTGCCTGGTGAAACAACTTGCAGTCACCAGCACCCTGAGTACCCTTCCTGCAGTGTGAGTCCTAGCTAGGTAAACTCGGCCTTCGGAGGCTAGAGGGGAGCAAACATGTTCAACTTGTGGGGAAAGTCTTTGGCCGATGACCAATATGCTTGTGCTTGGGCGAGGGTTAGGCAGGAACTTTCCAACACAGGGTTTTTGCCTCACCGTAAGCCGTCCCTTTGGGCTGAAGCAGGCGGCGGGTCTGTCTGTATCACAGTCTGGGAAGGAGGGCCTCAGGTGAGTCTGCCCACTGACTGCCCTCCATCATAGCCAGCTGAGAAAATATGGCAAGGCTGATGGAACCCACTGACAGCGAAATGTTTCTCTTCAGAAGAGGAGATTTTGCTACCAAACGTCAGCAGCTCCTCAGAGTGCTGTTCTGGTGTAGACTGGGGCGAGCTCCCACGGTCCGAAGATTACGAACGGCTCTTTTCCAGTTGCTTCATCCGAGAGAGAGCCAGAAGGGCTGATCTCAACAAATAGGGCTGCACCCCGTGAGTGCTTCGGGCAGGGCAGTCCTGAGCCAGTGTGCCACCTAAGGAATGAAAGCCAAGTTTCCTAGCCACAGGAAAGCAGACCGAGGCCTGCTGTTTTCTCTAGGCGATTGACGTGAGCTTGAGGGTGAGGCCTATACTACATTGTGGAAAAGCTCGGGGTCACGGCTGTCTTTCTCCCTCTCTCGGTCCCATGCCCTGGGCTCAGCCATGGGGGAATGCTGAGGGGGAGAGACTGCCTCTCTGCCGGACTCAGAGGGCTTCCTCCCTTTCGGGCAATTCCGTTTGTGTCTTACTTCGTGGAGGAGGAATGAGGGCGCCCAGAGATATTCTGACATGAAATGCCTATCGACAGAGGATCTGGAGGAGCTGGTTTGTCAGTGGAAGGAGTCAAAAAGCCTGCATTCCTAAGGTCTCTCTGAGAACTGCCAGACACTCTGCCGTCATAGGCCTAAGAATTGGAAATTGTGACGGCAAGGCAACACCTGGAATCCTAGGAGGCAGTGGAAGTGCGGCTCTCAAACTGGATGGAAGAAGCTTCCAAGCATAGGGTTCTTTCATGTCCCAAAGAGAACCCAAGTGTCTGAGGCTGCTAGCCTTGTGGCTGGAGAGAACTGGCATCCCCGTGGGCCTGTCGGCTCATTTCCTCTTTCTGACCCTCGAAGGAAAGTCTTCCAAAAAGCCTTTGGGACCCGCTTAGAGAGAACAGCTGCGAAGCTGATGCACAGAACATCGACATAGAGACTAGCCCTGGGTCCCAAGCATCCACCTTTCTCTGGAGGGTACGTACCCCACCCGGGGATTCAAGCAGGGAGTTTGCCTTGTACAACTTAGGCAGGAAACTGGGAGGAGATGGAGGGCCACTCTACCTGCGCTCACACCACGTGGCCCGGAGAAGTTATCACGCAGCAGAATTCAACACCCTCCCACTACACGTGTGTAGCCAAAAGAGGCGCTGGGCAGTGGGTGTTCTCAGCCCAAGAGCAGTCCTTGTTCTGGGCCCCACCTGCTGTGTGGTTCAAAGGGTCTCTGAGTCTGCTCCTTTGGAGGCATTTCAGAGCTGACGCTATCCCTGGGCTGCCGAAGCAAAGAGGCATAGCGGCCTTTCACACTGAAGGCATGGGCTTGTTTCCCATTCAGAGAGTGTATGTGGGCCCTCCCAGGCTGGAGGCGCGTTAGCTGACACCCTTTGCGCTGTGCCCCTGGAAAATGCAAGTGGCTGTACCCGATGTGGGCTGCCTGGTGAAACAACTTGCAGTCACCAGCACCCTGAGTACCCTTCCTGCAGTGTGAGTCCTAGCTAGGTAAACTCGGCCTTCGGAGGCTAGAGGGGAGCAAACATGTTCAACTTGTGGGGAAAGTCTTTGACCGATGACCAATATGCTTGTGCTTGGGCGAGGGTTAGGCAGGAACTTTCCAACACAGGGTTTTTGCCTCACCGTAAGCCGTCCCTTTGGGCTGAAGCAGGCGGCGGGTCTGTCTGTATCACAGTCTGGGAAGGAGGGCCTCAGGTGAGTCTGCCCACTGACTGCCCTCCATCATAGCCAGCTGAGAAAATATGGCAAGGCTGATGGAACCCACTGACAGCGAAATGTTTCTCTTCAGAAGAGGAGAGTTTGCTACCAAACGTCAGCAGCTCCTCAGAGTGCTGTTCTGGTGTAGACTGGGGCGAGCTCCCACGGTCCGAAGATTACGAACGGCTCTTTTCCAGTTGCTTCATCCGAGAGAGAGCCAGAAGGGCTGATCTCAACAAATAGGGCTGCACCCCGTGAGTGCTTCGGGCAGGGCAGTCCTGAGCCAGTGTGCCACCTAAGGAATGAAAGCCAAGTTTCCTAGCCACAGGAAAGCAGACCGAGGCCTGCTGTTTTCTCTAGGCGATTGACGTGAGCTTGAGGGTGAGGCCTATACTACATTGTGGAAAAGCTCGGGGTCACGGCTGTCTTTCTCCCTCTCTCGGTCCCATGCCCTGGGCTCAGCCATGGGGGAATGCTGAGGGGGAGAGACTGCCTCTCTGCCGGACTCAGAGGGCTTCCTCCCTTTCGGGCAATTCCGTTTGTGTCTTACTTCGTGGAGGAGGAATGAGGGCGCCCAGAGATATTCTGACATGAAATGCCTATCGACAGAGGATCTGGAGGAGCTGGTTTGTCAGTGGAAGGAGCCAAAAAGCCTGCATTCCTAAGGTCTCTCTGAGAACTGCCAGACACTCTGCCGTCATAGGCCTAAGAATTGGAAATTGTGACGGCAAGGCAACACCTGGAATCCTAGGAGGCAGTGGAAGTGCGGCTCTCAAACTGGATGGAAGAAGCTTCCAAGCATAGGGTTCTTTCATGTCCCAAAGAGAACCCGCGTGTCTGAGGCTGCTAGCCTTGTGGCTGGAGAGAACTGGCATCCCCGTGGGCCTGTCGGCTCATTTCCTCTTTCTGACCCTCGAAGGAAAGTCTTCCAAAAAGCCTTTGGGACCCGCTTAGAGAGAACAGCTGCGAAGCTGATGCACAGAACATCGACATAGAGACTAGCCCTGGGTCCCAAGCATCCATCTTTCTCTGGAGGGTACGTACCCCACCCGGGGATTCAAGCAGGGAGTTTGCCTTGTACAACTTAGGCAGGAAACTGGGAGGAGATGGAGGGCCACTCTACCTGCGCTCACACCACGTGGCCCGGAGAAGTTATCACGCAGCAGAATTCAACACCCTCCCACTACACGTGTGTAGCCAAAAGAGGCGCTGGGCAGTGGGTGTTCTCAGCCCAAGAGCAGTCCTTGTTCTGGGCCGCACCTGCTCTGCGGTTCAAAGGGTCTCTGAGTCTGCTCCTTTGGAGGCATTTCAGAGCTGACGCTATCCCTGGGCTGCCGAAGCAAGGAGGCATAGCGGCCTTTCACACTGAAGGCATGGGCTTGTTTCCCATTCAGAGAGTGTATGTGGGCCCTCCCAGGCTGGAGGCGCGTTAGCTGACACCCTTTGCGCTGTGCCCCTGGAAAATGCAAGTGGCTGTACCCGATGTGGGCTGCCTGGTGAAACAACTTGCAGTCACCAGCACCCTGAGTACCCTTCCTGCAGTGTGAGTCCTAGCTAGGTAAACTCGGCCTTCGGAGGCTAGAGGGGAGCAAACATGTTCAACTTGTGGGGAAAGTCTTTGACCGATGACCGATTTGCTTGTGCTTGGGCGAGGGTTAGGCAGGAACTTTCCAACACAGGGTTTTTGCCTCACCGTAAGCCGTCCCTTTGGGCTGAAGCAGGCGGCGGGTCTGTCTGTATCACAGTCTGGGA
Source organism: Balaenoptera ricei (assembly GCF_028023285.1). Lineage (NCBI taxonomy): Eukaryota > Metazoa > Chordata > Mammalia > Artiodactyla > Balaenopteridae > Balaenoptera > Balaenoptera ricei. The sequence continues at coordinate 30,840,533 of NC_082658.1, read as the reverse complement.
AGGAGGGCCTCAGGTGAGTCTGCCCACTGACTGCCCTCCATCATAGCCAGCTGAGAAAATATGGCAAGGCTGATGGAACCCACTGACAGCGAAATGTTTCTGTTCAGAAGAGGAGATTTTGCTACCAAACGTCAGCAGCTCCTCAGAGTGCTGTTCTGGTGTAGACTGGGGCGAGCTCCCACGGTCCGAAGATTACGAACGGCTCTTTTCCAGTTGCTTCATCCGAGAGAGAGCCAGAAGGGCTGATCTCAACAAATAGGGCTGCACCCCGTGAGTGCTTCGGGCAGGGCAGTCCTGAGCCAGTGTGCCACCTAAGGAATGAAAGCCAAGTTTCCTAGCCACAGGAAAGCAGACCGAGGCCTGCTGTTTTCTCTAGGCGATTGACGTGAGCTTGAGGGTGAGGCCTATACTACATTGTGGAAAAGCTCGGGGTCACGGCTGTCTTTCTCCCTCTCTCGGTCCCATGCCCTGGGCTCAGCCATGGGGGAATGCTGAGGGGGAGAGACTGCCTCTCTGCCGGACTCAGAGGGCTTCCTCCCTTTCGGGCAATTCCGTTTGTGTCTTACTTCGTGGAGGAGGAATGAGGGCGCCCAGAGATATTCTGACATGAAATGCCTATCGACAGAGGATCTGGAGGAGCTGGTTTGTCAGTGGAAGGAGCCAAAAAGCCTGCATTCCTAAGGTCTCTCTGAGAACTGCCAGACACTCTGCCGTCATAGGCCTAAGAATTGGAAATTGTGACGGCAAGGCAACACCTGGAATCCTAGGAGGCAGTGGAAGTGCGGCTCTCAAACTGGATGGAAGAAGCTTCCAAGCATAGTGTTCTTTCATGTCCCAAAGAGAACCCGCGTGTCTGAGGCTGCTAGCGTTGTGGCTGGAGAGAAGTGGCATCCCCGTGGGCCTGTCGGCTCATTTCCTCTTTCTGACCCTCGAAGGAAAGTCTTCCAAAAAGCCTTTGGGACCCGCTTAGAGAGAACAGCTGCGAAGCTGATGCACAGAACATCGACATAGAGACTAGCCCTGGGTCCCAAGCATCCACCTTTCTCTGGAGGGTACGTACCCCACCCGGGGATTCAAGCAGGGAGTTTGCCTTGTACAACTTAGGCAGGAAACTGGGAGGAGATGGAGGGCCACTCTACCTGCGCTCACACCACGTGGCCCGGAGAAGTTATCACGCAGCAGAATTCAACACCCTCCCACTACACGTGTGTAGCCAAAAGAGGCGCTGGGCAGTGGGTGTTCTCAGCCCAAGAGCAGTCCTTGTTCTGGGCCGCACCTGCTCTGCGGTTCAAAGGGTCTCTGAGTCTGCTCCTTTGGAGGCATTTCAGAGCTGACGCTATCCCTGGGCTGCCGAAGCAAGGAGGCATAGCGGCCTTTCACACTGAAGGCATGGGCTTGTTTCCCATTCAGAGAGTGTATGTGGGCCCTCCCAGGCTGGAGGCGCGTTAGCTGACACCCTTTGCGCTGTGCACCTGGAAAATGCAAGTGGCTGTACCCGATGTGGGCTGCCTGGTGAAACAACTTGCAGTCACCAGCACCCTGAGTACCCTTCCTGCAGTGTGAGTCCTAGCTAGGTAAACTCGGCCTTCGGAGGCTAGAGGGGAGCAAACATGTTCAACTTGTGGGGAAAGTCTTTGGCCGATGACCAATATGCTTGTGCTTGGGCGAGGGTTAGGCAGGAACTTTCCAACACAGGGTTTTTGCCTCACCGTAAGCCGTCCCTTTGGGCTGAAGCAGGCGGCGGGTCTGTCTGTATCACAGTCTGGGAAGGAGGGCCTCAGGTGAGTCTGCCCACTGACTGCCCTCCATCATAGCCAGCTGAGAAAATATGGCAAGGCTGATGGAACCCACTGACAGCGAAATGTTTCTCTTCAGAAGAGGAGAGTTTGCTACCAAACGTCAGCAGCTCCTCAGAGTGCTGTTCTGGTGTAGACTGGGGCGAGCTCCCACGGTCCGAAGATTACGAACGGCTCTTTTCCAGTTGCTTCATCCGAGAGAGAGCCAGAAGGGCTGATCTCAACAAATAGGGCTGCACCCCGTGAGTGCTTCGGGCAGGGCAGTCCTGAGCCAGTGTGCCACCTAAGGAATGAAAGCCAAGTTTCCTAGCCACAGGAAAGCAGACCGAGGCCTGCTGTTTTCTCTAGGCGATTGACGTGAGCTTGAGGGTGAGGCCTATACTACATTGTGGAAAAGCTCGGGGTCACGGCTGTCTTTCTCCCTCTCTCGGTCCCATGCCCTGGGCTCAGCCATGGGGGAATGCTGAGGGGGAGAGACTGCCTCTCTGCCGGACTCAGAGGGCTTCCTCCCTTTCGGGCAATTCCGTTTGTGTCTTACTTCGTGGAGGAGGAATGAGGGCGCCCAGAGATATTCTGACATGAAATACCTATCGACAGAGGATCTGGAGGAGCTGGTTTGTCAGTGGAAGGAGCCAAAAAGCCTGCATTCCTAAGGTCTCTCTGAGAACTGCCAGACACTCTGCCGTCATAGGCCTAAGAATTGGAAATTGTGACGGCAAGGCAACACCTGGAATCCTAGGAGGCAGTGGAAGTGCGGCTCTCAAACTGGATGGAAGAAGCTTCCAAGCATAGGGTTCTTTCATGTCCCAAAGAGAACCCGCGTGTCTGAGGCTGCTAGCCTTGTGGCTGGAGAGAACTGGCATCCCCGTGGGCCTGTCGGCTCATTTCCTCTTTCTGACCCTCGAAGGAAAGTCTTCCAAAAAGCCTTTGGGACCCGCTTAGAGAGAACAGCTGCGAAGCTGATGCACAGAACATCGACATAGAGACTAGCCCTGGGTCCCAAGCATCCACCTTTCTCTGGAGGGTACGTACCCCACCCGGGGATTCAAGCAGGGAGTTTGCCTTGTACAACTTAGGCAGGAAACTGGGAGGAGATGGAGGGCCACTCTACCTGCGCTCACACCACGTGGCCCGGAGAAGTTATCACGCAGCAGAATTCAACACCCTCCCACTACACGTGTGTAGCCAAAAGAGGCGCTGGGCAGTGGGTGTTCTCAGCCCAAGAGCAGTCCTTGTTCTGGGCCGCACCTGCTCTGCGGTTCAAAGGGTCTCTGAGTCTGCTCCTTTGGAGGCATTTCAGAGCTGACGCTATCCCTGGGCTGCCGAAGCAAGGAGGCATAGCGGCCTTTCACACTGAAGGCATGGGCTTGTTTCCCATTCAGAGAGTGTATGTGGGCCCTCCCAGGCTGGAGGCGCGTTAGCTGACACCCTTTGCGCTGTGCACCTGGAAAATGCAAGTGGCTGTACCCGATGTGGGCTGCCTGGTGAAACAACTTGCAGTCACCAGCACCCTGAGTACCCTTCCTGCAGTGTGAGTCCTAGCTAGGTAAACTCGGCCTTCGGAGGCTAGAGGGGAGCAAACATGTTCAACTTGTGGGGAAAGTCTTTGGCCGATGACCAATATGCTTGTGCTTGGGCGAGGGTTAGGCAGGAACTTTCCAACACAGGGTTTTTGCCTCACCGTAAGCCGTCCCTTTGGGCTGAAGCAGGCGGCGGGTCTGTCTGTATCACAGTCTGGGAAGGAGGGCCTCAGGTGAGTCTGCCCACTGACTGCCCTCCATCATAGCCAGCTGAGAAAATATGGCAAGGCTGATGGAACCCACTGACAGCGAAATGTTTCTCTTCAGAAGAGGAGATTTTGCTACCAAACGTCAGCAGCTCCTCAGAGTGCTGTTCTGGTGTAGACTGGGGCGAGCTCCCACGGTCCGAAGATTACGAACGGCTCTTTTCCAGTTGCTTCATCCGAGAGAGAGCCAGAAGGGCTGATCTCAACAAATAGGGCTGCACCCCGTGAGTGCTTCGGGCAGGGCAGTCCTGAGCCAGTGTGCCACCTAAGGAATGAAAGCCAAGTTTCCTAGCCACAGGAAAGCAGACCGAGGCCTGCTGTTTTCTCTAGGCGATTGACGTGAGCTTGAGGGTGAGGCCTATACTACATTGTGGAAAAGCTCGGGGTCACGGCTGTCTTTCTCCCTCTCTCGGTCCCATGCCCTGGGCTCAGCCATGGGGGAATGCTGAGGGGGAGAGACTGCCTCTCTGCCGGACTCAGAGGGCTTCCTCCCTTTCGGGCAATTCCGTTTGTGTCTTACTTCGTGGAGGAGGAATGAGGGCGCCCAGAGATATTCTGACATGAAATGCCTATCGACAGAGGATCTGGAGGAGCTGGTTTGTCAGTGGAAGGAGCCAAAAAGCCTGCATTCCTAAGGTCTCTCTGAGAACTGCCAGACACTCTGCCGTCATAGGCCTAAGAATTGGAAATTGTGACGGCAAGGCAACACCTGGAATCCTAGGAGGCAGTGGAAGTGCGGCTCTCAAACTGGATGGAAGAAGCTTCCAAGCATAGGGTTCTTTCATGTCCCAAAGAGAACCCGCGTGTCTGAGGCTGCTAGCCTTGTGGCTGGAGAGAACTGGCATCCCCGTGGGCCTGTCGGCTCATTTCCTCTTTCTGACCCTCGAAGGAAAGTCTTCCAAAAAGCCTTTGGGACCCGCTTAGAGAGAACAGCTGCGAAGCTGATGCACAGAACATCGACATAGAGACTAGCCCTGGGTCCCAAGCATCCACCTTTCTCTGGAGGGTACGTACCCCACCCGGGGATTCAAGCAGGGAGTTTGCCTTGTACAACTTAGGCAGGAAACTGGGAGGAGATGGAGGGCCACTCTACCTGCGCTCACACCACGTGGCCCGGAGAAGTTATCACGCAGCAGAATTCAACACCCTCCGACTACACGTGTGTAGCCAAAAGAGGCGCTGGGCAGTGGGTGTTCTCAGGCCAAGAGCAGTCCTTGTTCTGGGCCGCACCTGCTCTGCGGTTCAAAGGGTCTCTGAGTCTGCTCCTTTGGAGGCATTTCAGAGCTGACGCTATCCCTGGGCTGCCGAAGCAAAGAGGCATAGCGGCCTTTCACACTGAAGGCATGGGCTTGTTTCCCATTCAGAGAGTGTATGTGGGCCCTCCCAGGCTGGAGGCGCGTTAGCTGACACCCTTTGCGCTGTGCCCCTGGAAAATCCAAGTGGCTGTACCCGATGTGGGCTGCCTGGTGAAACAACTTGCAGTCACCAGCACCCTGAGTACCCTTCCTGCAGTGTGAGTCCTAGCTAGGTAAACTCGGCCTTCGGAGGCTAGAGGGGAGCAAACATGTTCAACTTGTGGGGAAAGTCTTTGGCCGATGACCAATATGCTTGTGCTTGGGCGAGGGTTAGGCAGGAACTTTCCAACACAGGGTTTTTGCCTCACCGTAAGCCGTCCCTTTGGGCTGAAGCAGGCGGCGGGTCTGTCTGTATCACAGTCTGGGAAGGAGGGCCTCAGGTGAGTCTGCCCACTGACTGCCCTCCATCATAGCCAGCTGAGAAAATATGGCAAGGCTGATGGAACCCACTGACAGCGAAATGTTTCTCTTCAGAAGAGGAGAGTTTGCTACCAAACGTCAGCAGCTCCTCAGAGTGCTGTTCTGGTGTAGACTGGGGCGAGCTCCCACGGTCCGAAGATTACGAACGGCTCTTTTCCAGTTGCTTCATCCGAGAGAGAGCCAGAAGGGCTGATCTCAACAAATAGGGCTGCACCCCGTGAGTGCTTCGGGCAGGGCAGTCCTGAGCCAGTGTGCCACCTAAGGAATGAAAGCCAAGTTTCCTAGCCACAGGAAAGCAGACCGAGGCCTGCTGTTTTCTCTAGGCGATTGACGTGAGCTTGAGGGTGAGGCCTATACTACATTGTGGAAAAGCTCGGGGTCACGGCTGTCTTTCTCCCTCTCTCGGTCCCATGCCCTGGGCTCAGCCATGGGGGAATGCTGAGGGGGAGAGACTGCCTCTCTGCCGGACTCAGAGGGCTTCCTCCCTTTCGGGCAATTCCGTTTGTGTCTTACTTCGTGGAGGAGGAATGAGGGCGCCCAGAGATATTCTGACATGAAATGCCTATCGACAGAGGATCTGGAGGAGCTGGTTTGTCAGTGGAAGGAGCCAAAAAGCCTGCATTCCTAAGGTCTCTCTGAGAACTGCCAGACACTCTGCCGTCATAGGCCTAAGAATTGGAAATTGTGACGGCAAGGCAACACCTGGAATCCTAGGAGGCAGTGGAAGTGCGGCTCTCAAACTGGATGGAAGAAGCTTCCAAGCATAGTGTTCTTTCATGTCCCAAAGAGAACCCGCGTGTCTGAGGCTGCTAGCGTTGTGGCTGGAGAGAAGTGGCATCCCCGTGGGCCTGTCGGCTCATTTCCTCTTTCTGACCCTCGAAGGAAAGTCTTCCAAAAAGCCTTTGGGACCCGCTTAGAGAGAACAGCTGCGAAGCTGATGCACAGAACATCGACATAGAGACTAGCCCTGGGTCCCAAGCATCCACCTTTCTCTGGAGGGTACGTACCCCACCCGGGGATTCAAGCAGGGAGTTTGCCTTGTACAACTTAGGCAGGAAACTGGGAGGAGATGGAGGGCCACTCTACCTGCGCTCACACCACGTGGCCCGGAGAAGTTATCACGCAGCAGAATTCAACACCCTCCCACTACACGTGTGTAGCCAAAAGAGGCGCTGGGCAGTGGGTGTTCTCAGCCCAAGAGCAGTCCTTGTTCTGGGCCGCACCTGCTCTGCGGTTCAAAGGGTCTCTGAGTCTGCTCCTTTGGAGGCATTTCAGAGCTGACGCTATCCCTGGGCTGCCGAAGCAAGGAGGCATAGCGGCCTTTCACACTGAAGGCATGGGCTTGTTTCCCATTCAGAGAGTGTATGTGGGCCCTCCCAGGCTGGAGGCGCGTTAGCTGACACCCTTTGCGCTGTGCCCCTGGAAAATGCAAGTGGCTGTACCCGATGTGGGCTGCCTGGTGAAACAACTTGCAGTCACCAGCACCCTGAGTACCCTTCCTGCAGTGTGAGTCCTAGCTAGGTAAACTCGGCCTTCGGAGGCTAGAGGGGAGCAAACATGTTCAACTTGTGGGGAAAGTCTTTGGCCGATGACCAATATGCTTGTGCTTGGGCGAGGGTTAGGCAGGAACTTTCCAACACAGGGTTTTTGCCTCACCGTAAGCCGTCCCTTTGGGCTGAAGCAGGCGGCGGGTCTGTCTGTATCACAGTCTGGGAAGGAGGGCCTCAGGTGAGTCTGCCCACTGACTGCCCTCCATCATAGCCAGCTGAGAAAATATGGCAAGGCTGATGGAACCCACTGACAGCGAAATGTTTCTGTTCAGAAGAGGAGATTTTGCTACCAAACGTCAGCAGCTCCTCAGAGTGCTGTTCTGGTGTAGACTGGGGCGAGCTCCCACGGTCCGAAGATTACGAACGGCTCTTTTCCAGTTGCTTCATCCGAGAGAGAGCCAGAAGGGCTGATCTCAACAAATAGGGCTGCACCCCGTGAGTGCTTCGGGCAGGGCAGTCCTGAGCCAGTGTGCCACCTAAGGAATGAAAGCCAAGTTTCCTAGCCACAGGAAAGCAGACCGAGGCCTGCTGTTTTCTCTAGGCGATTGACGTGAGCTTGAGGGTGAGGCCTATACTACATTGTGGAAAAGCTCGGGGTCACGGCTGTCTTTCTCCCTCTCTCGGTCCCATGCCCTGGGCTCAGCCATGGGGGAATGCTGAGGGGGAGAGACTGCCTCTCTGCCGGACTCAGAGGGCTTCCTCCCTTTCGGGCAATTCCGTTTGTGTCTTACTTCGTGGAGGAGGAATGAGGGCGCCCAGAGATATTCTGACATGAAATGCCTATCGACAGAGGATCTGGAGGAGCTGGTTTGTCAGTGGAAGGAGCCAAAAAGCCTGCATTCCTAAGGTCTCTCTGAGAACTGCCAGACACTCTGCCGTCATAGGCCTAAGAATTGGAAATTGTGACGGCAAGGCAACACCTGGAATCCTAGGAGGCAGTGGAAGTGCGGCTCTCAAACTGGATGGAAGAAGCTTCCAAGCATAGTGTTCTTTCATGTCCCAAAGAGAACCCGCGTGTCTGAGGCTGCTAGCGTTGTGGCTGGAGAGAAGTGGCATCCCCGTGGGCCTGTCGGCTCATTTCCTCTTTCTGACCCTCGAAGGAAAGTCTTCCAAAAAGCCTTTGGGACCCGCTTAGAGAGAACAGCTGCGAAGCTGATGCACAGAACATCGACATAGAGACTAGCCCTGGGTCCCAAGCATCCACCTTTCTCTGGAGGGTACGTACCCCACCCGGGGATTCAAGCAGGGAGTTTGCCTTGTACAACTTAGGCAGGAAACTGGGAGGAGATGGAGGGCCACTCTACCTGCGCTCACACCACGTGGCCCGGAGAAGTTATCACGCAGCAGAATTCAACACCCTCCCACTACACGTGTGTAGCCAAAAGAGGCGCTGGGCAGTGGGTGTTCTCAGCCCAAGAGCAGTCCTTGTTCTGGGCCGCACCTGCTCTGCGGTTCAAAGGGTCTCTGAGTCTGCTCCTTTGGAGGCATTTCAGAGCTGACGCTATCCCTGGGCTGCCGAAGCAAGGAGGCATAGCGGCCTTTCACACTGAAGGCATGGGCTTGTTTCCCATTCAGAGAGTGTATGTGGGCCCTCCCAGGCTGGAGGCGCGTTAGCTGACACCCTTTGCGCTGTGCACCTGGAAAATGCAAGTGGCTGTACCCGATGTGGGCTGCCTGGTGAAACAACTTGCAGTCACCAGCACCCTGAGTACCCTTCCTGCAGTGTGAGTCCTAGCTAGGTAAACTCGGCCTTCGGAGGCTAGAGGGGAGCAAACATGTTCAACTTGTGGGGAAAGTCTTTGGCCGATGACCAATATGCTTGTGCTTGGGCGAGGGTTAGGCAGGAACTTTCCAACACAGGGTTTTTGCCTCACCGTAAGCCGTCCCTTTGGGCTGAAGCAGGCGGCGGGTCTGTCTGTATCACAGTCTGGGAAGGAGGGCCTCAGGTGAGTCTGCCCACTGACTGCCCTCCATCATAGCCAGCTGAGAAAATATGGCAAGGCTGATGGAACCCACTGACAGCGAAATGTTTCTCTTCAGAAGAGGAGATTTTGCTACCAAACGTCAGCAGCTCCTCAGAGTGCTGTTCTGGTGTAGACTGGGGCGAGCTCCCACGGTCCGAAGATTACGAACGGCTCTTTTCCAGTTGCTTCATCCGAGAGAGAGCCAGAAGGGCTGATCTCAACAAATAGGGCTGCACCCCGTGAGTGCTTCGGGCAGGGCAGTCCTGAGCCAGTGTGCCACCTAAGGAATGAAAGCCAAGTTTCCTAGCCACAGGAAAGCAGACCGAGGCCTGCTGTTTTCTCTAGGCGATTGACGTGAGCTTGAGGGTGAGGCCTATACTACATTGTGGAAAAGCTCGGGGTCACGGCTGTCTTTCTCCCTCTCTCGGTCCCATGCCCTGGGCTCAGCCATGGGGGAATGCTGAGGGGGAGAGACTGCCTCTCTGCCGGACTCAGAGGGCTTCCTCCCTTTCGGGCAATTCCGTTTGTGTCTTACTTCGTGGAGGAGGAATGAGGGCGCCCAGAGATATTCTGACATGAAATGCCTATCGACAGAGGATCTGGAGGAGCTGGTTTGTCAGTGGAAGGAGCCAAAAAGCCTGCATTCCTAAGGTCTCTCTGAGAACTGCCAGACACTCTGCCGTCATAGGCCTAAGAATTGGAAATTGTGACGGCAAGGCAACACCTGGAATCCTAGGAGGCAGTGGAAGTGCGGCTCTCAAACTGGATGGAAGAAGCTTCCAAGCATAGGGTTCTTTCATGTCCCAAAGAGAACCCAAGTGTCTGAGGCTGCTAGCCTTGTGGCTGGAGAGAACTGGCATCCCCGTGGGCCTGTCGGCTCATTTCCTCTTTCTGACCCTCGAAGGAAAGTCTTCCAAAAAGCCTTTGGGACCCGCTTAGAGAGAACAGCTGCGAAGCTGATGCACAGAACATCGACATAGAGACTAGCCCTGGGTCCCAAGCATCCACCTTTCTCTGGAGGGTACGTACCCCACCCGGGGATTCAAGCAGGGAGTTTGCCTTGTACAACTTAGGCAGGAAACTGGGAGGAGATGGAGGGCCACTCTACCTGCGCTCACACCACGTGGCCCGGAGAAGTTATCACGCAGCAGAATTCAACACCCTCCCACTACACGTGTGTAGCCAAAAGAGGCGCTGGGCAGTGGGTGTTCTCAGCCCAAGAGCAGTCCTTGTTCTGGGCCCCACCTGCTGTGTGGTTCAAAGGGTCTCTGAGTCTGCTCCTTTGGAGGCATTTCAGAGCTGACGCTATCCCTGGGCTGCCGAAGCAAAGAGGCATAGCGGCCTTTCACACTGAAGGCATGGGCTTGTTTCCCATTCAGAGAGTGTATGTGGGCCCTCCCAGGCTGGAGGCGCGTTAGCTGACACCCTTTGCGCTGTGCCCCTGGAAAATGCAAGTGGCTGTACCCGATGTGGGCTGCCTGGTGAAACAACTTGCAGTCACCAGCACCCTGAGTACCCTTCCTGCAGTGTGAGTCCTAGCTAGGTAAACTCGGCCTTCGGAGGCTAGAGGGGAGCAAACATGTTCAACTTGTGGGGAAAGTCTTTGACCGATGACCAATTTGCTTGTGCTTGGGCGAGGGTTAGGCAGGAACTTTCCAACACAGGGTTTTTGCCTCACCGTAAGCCGTCCCTTTGGGCTGAAGCAGGCGGCGGGTCTGTCTGTATCACAGTCTGGGAAGGAGGGCCTCAGGTGAGTCTGCCCACTGACTGCCCTCCATCATAGCCAGCTGAGAAAATATGGCAAGGCTGATGGAACCCACTGACAGCGAAATGTTTCTCTTCAGAAGAGGAGAGTTTGCTACCAAACGTCAGCAGCTCCTCAGAGTGCTGTTCTGGTGTAGACTGGGGCGAGCTCCCACGGTCCGAAGATTACGAACGGCTCTTTTCCAGTTGCTTCATCCGAGAGAGAGCCAGAAGGGCTGATCTCAACAAATAGGGCTGCACCCCGTGAGTGCTTCGGGCAGGGCAGTCCTGAGCCAGTGTGCCACCTAAGGAATGAAAGCCAAGTTTCCTAGCCACAGGAAAGCAGACCGAGGCCTGCTGTTTTCTCTAGGCGATTGACGTGAGCTTGAGGGTGAGGCCTATACTACATTGTGGAAAAGCTCGGGGTCACGGCTGTCTTTCTCCCTCTCTCGGTCCCATGCCCTGGGCTCAGCCATGGGGGAATGCGGAGTGGGAGAGACTGCCTCTCTGCCGGACTCAGAAGGCTTCCTCCCTTTAGGGCAATTCCGTTTGTGTCTTACTTCGTGGAGGAGGAATGAGGGCGCCCAGAGATCTTCTGACATGAAATGGCTAACGACAGAGGACCTGGAGGAGCTGGTTTGTCAGTGGAAGGAGCCAAGAAGCCTGCATTCCTAAGGTCTCTCTGAGAACTGCCAGACGCTCTGCCGTCATAGGCCTACGAAGTGGAAATTGTGACGGCAAGGCAACACCTGGAATCCTAGGAGGCAGTGGAAGTGCGGCTCTCAAACTGGATGGAAGAAGCTTCCAAGCATAGTGTTCTTTCATGTCCCAAAGAGAACCCAAGTGTCTGAGGCTGCTAGCCTTGTGGCTGGAGAGAACTGGCATCCCCGTGGGCCTGTCGGCTCATTTCCTCTTTCTGACCCGCGAAGGAAAGTCTTCCAAAAAGCCTTTGGGACCCGCTTAGAGAGAACAGCTGCGAAGCTGATGCACAGAACATCGACATAGAGACTAGCCCTGGGTCCCAAGCAGCCACCTATCTCTGGAGGGTACGTACTCCACCCGGGGATTCAAGCAGGGAGTTTGCCTTGTACAGCTTAGGCAGGAAACCGGGAGGAGATGGAGGGCCACTCTACCTGCGCTCACACTACCTGGCCCGGAGAAGTTATCTCGCAGCAGAATTCCACACCCTCCCGCTACACGTGTGTAGCCAAAAGAGGCGCTGGGCAGTGGGTGTTCTCAGCCCAAGAGCAGTCCTTGTTCTGGGCCGCACCTGCTCCGTGGTTCAAAGGGTCTCTGAGTCTGCTCCTTTGGAGGCATTTCAGAGCTGACGCTATCCCTGGGCTGCCGAAGCAAAGAGGCATAGCGGCCTTTCACACTGAAGCCATGGGCTTGTTTCCCATTCAGCGAGTGTATGTGGTCCCTCCCAGGCTGGAGGCGCGTCAGGTGACACCATTTGCGCTGTGCCCCTGGAAAATGCAAGTGGCTGTACCCGATGTGGGCTGCCTGGTGAAACAACTTGCAGTCACCAGCACCCTGAGTACCTTTCCTGAAGTGTGAGTCCTAGCTAGGTAAACTCGGCCTTCGGAGGCTAGAGGGGAGCAAACATGTTCAACTGGTGGGGAAAGTCTTTGACCGATGACCAATATGCTTGTGCTTGGGCGAGGGTTAGGCAGGAACTTTCCAACACAGGGTTTTTACCTCACCGTAAGCCGTCCCTTTGGGCTGAAGCAGGCGGCGGGTCTGTCTGTATCACAGTCTGGGAAGGAGGGCCTCAGGTGAGTCTGAGTCTGCCCACTGACTGCCCTCCATCATAGCCAGCTGAGGAAATATGGCAAGGCTGATGGAACCCACTGACAGCGAAATGTTTCTCTTCAGAAGAGGAGGTTTTGCAACCAAACGTCAGCAGCTCCTCAGAGTGCTGTTCTGGTGTAGACGAGGGCAAGCTCCCACGGTCCGAAGATTATGAACGGCTCTTTTCCAGTTGCTTCATCCGAGAGAGAGCCAGAAGGGCTGATCTCAACAAATAGGGCGGCACACCGTGAGTGCTTCGGGCAGGGCAGTCCTGAGCCAGTGTGCCACCTAAGGAATGAAAGCCAAGTTTCCTAGCCACAGGAAAGCAGACCGAGGCCTGCTGTTTTCTCTAGGCGATTGACGTGAGCCTGAGGGTGAGGCCTATACTACGTTGTGGAAAAGCTCGGGGTCACGGCTGTCTTCCTCCCTCTCTCGGTCCCATGCCCTGGGCTCAGCCATGGGGGAATGCGGAGTGGGAGAGACTGCCTCTCTGCCGGACTCAGAAGGCCTCCTCCCTTTAGGGCAATTCCGTTTGTGTCTTACTTCGTGGAGGAGGAATGAGGGCGCCCAGAGATCTTCTGACATGAAATGGCTAACGACAGAGGACCTGGAGGAGCTGGTTTGTCAGTGGAAGGAGCCAAGAAGCCTGCATTCCTAAGGTCTCTCTGAGGACTGCCAGACACTCTGCCGTCATAGGCCTAAGAATTGGAAATTGTGACGGCAAGGCAACACCTGGAATCCTAGGAGGCAGTGGAAGTGCGGCTCTCAAACTGGATGGAAGAAGCTTCCAAGCATAGTGTTCTTTCATGTCCCAAAGAGAACCCGCATGTCTGAGGCTGCTAGCCTTGTGGCTGGAGAGAACTGGCATCCCCGTGGGCCTGTCGGCTCATTTCCTCTTTCTGACCCGCGAAGGAAAGTCTTCCAAAAAGCCTTTGGGACCCGCTTAGAGAGAACAGCTGCGAAGCTGATGCACAGAACATCGACATAGAGACTAGCCCTGGGTCCCAAGCAGCCACCTATCTCTGGAGGGTACGTACCCCACCCGGGGATTCAAGCAGGGAGTTTGCCTTGTACAGCTTAGGCAGGAAACCGGGAGGAGATGGAGGGCCACTCTACCTGCGCTCACACTACCTGGCCCGGAGAAGTTATCTCGCAGCAGAATTCCACACCCTCCCACTACACGTGTGTAGCCAAAAGAGGCGCCGGGCAGTGGGTGTTCTCAGCCCAAGAGCAGTCCTTGTTCTGGGCCGCACCTGCTCCGTGGTTCAAAGGGTCTCTGAGTCTGCTCCTTTGGAGGCATTTCAGAGCTGACGCTATCCCTGGGCTACCGAAGCAAAGAGGCATAGCGGCCTTTCACACTGAAGCCATGGGCTTGTTTCCCATTCAGCGAGTGTATGTGGCCCCTCCCAGGCTGGAGGCGCGTCAGGTGACACCATTTGCGCTGTGCCCCTGGAAAATGCAAGTGGCTGTACCCGATTTGGGCTGCCTGGTGAAACAACTTGCAGTCACCAGCACCCTGAGTACCCTTCCTGAAGTGTGAGTCCTAGCTAGGTAAACTCGGCCTTCGGAGGCTAGAGGGGAGCAAACATGTTCAACTGGTGGGGAAAGTCTTTGACCGATGACCAATATGCTTGTGCTTGGGCGAGGGTTAGGCAGGAACTTTCCAACACAGGGTTTTTACCTCACCGTAAGCCGTCCCTTTGGGCTGAAGCAGGCGGCGGGTCTGTCTGTATCACAGTCTGGGAAGGAGGGCCTCAGGTGAGTCTGAGTCTGCCCACTGACTGCCCTCCATCATAGCCAGCTGAGGAAATATGGCAAGGCTGATGGAACCCACTGACAGCGAAATGTTTCTCTTCAGAAGAGGAGGTTTTGCAACCAAATGTCAGCAGCTCCTCAGAGTGCTGTTCTGGTGTAGACGAGGGCAAGCTCCCACGGTCCGAAGATTATGAACGGCTCTTTTCCAGTTGCTTCATCCGAGAGAGAGCCAGAAGGGCTGATCTCAACAAATAGGGCGGCACACCATGAGTGCTTCGGGCAGGGCAGTCCTGAGCCAGTGTGCCACCTAAGGAATGAAAGCCAAGTTTCCTAGCCACAGGAAAGCAGACCGAGGCCTGCTGTTTTCTCTAGGCGATTGACGTGAGCTTGAGGGTGAGGCCTATACTACGTTGTGGAAAAGCTCGGGGTCACGGCTGTCTTCCTCCCTCTCTCGGTCCCATGCCCTGGGCTCAGCCATGGGGGAATGCGGAGTGGGAGAGACTGCCTCTCTGCCGGACTCAGAAGGCTTCCTCCCTTTAGGGCAATTCCGTTTGTGTCTTACTTCGTGGAGGAGGAATGAGGGCGCCCGGAGATCTTCTGACATGAAATGGCTAACGACAGAGGACCTGGAGGAGCTGGTTTGTCAGTGGAAGGAGCCAAGAAGCCTGCATTCCTAAGGTCTCTCTGAGAACTGCCAGACGCTCTGCCGTCATAGGCCTACGAAGTGGAAATTGTGACGGCAAGGCAACACCTGGAATCCTAGGAGGCAGTGGAAGTGCGGCTCTCAAACTGGATGGAAGAAGCTTCCAAGCATAGTGTTCTTTCATGTCCCAAAGAGAACCCAAGTGTCTGAGGCTGCTAGCCTTGTGGCTGGAGAGAACTGGCATCCCCGTGGGCCTGTCGGCTCATTTCCTCTTTCTGACCCGCGAAGGAAAGTCTTCCAAAAAGCCTTTGGGACCCGCTTAGAGAGAACAGCTGCGAAGCTGATGCACAGAACATCGACATAGAGACTAGCCCTGGGTCCCAAGCAGCCACCTATCTCTGGAGGTTACGTACCCCACCCGGGGATTCAAGCAGGGAGTTTGCCTTGTACAGCTTAGGCAGGAAACCGGGAGGAGATGGAGGGCCACTCTACCTGCGCTCACACTACCTGGCCCGGAGAAGTTATCTCGCAGCAGAATTCCACACCCTCCCACTACACGTGTGTAGCCAAAAGAGGCTCTGGGCAGTGGGTGTTCTCAGCCCAAGAGCAGTCTTTGTTCTGGGCCGCACCTGCTCCGTGGTTCAAAGGGTCTCTGAGTCTGCTCCTTTGGAGGCATTTCAGAGCTGACGCTATCCCTGGGCTGCCGAAGCAAAGAGGCATAGCGGCCTTTCACACTGAAGCCATGGGCTTGTTTCCCATTCAGCGAGTGTATGTGGTCCCTCCCAGGCTGGAGGCGCGTCAGGTGACACCATTTGCGCTGTGCCCCTGGAAAATGCAAGTGGCTGTACCCGATGTGGGCTGCCTGGTGAAACAACTTGCAGTCACCAGCACCCTGAGTACCTTTCCTGAAGTGTGAGTCCTAGCTAGGTAAACTCGGCCTTCGGAGGCTAGAGGGGAGCAAACATGTTCAACTGGTGGGGAAAGTCTTTGACCGATGACCAATATGCTTGTGCTTGGGCGAGGGTTAGGCAGGAACTTTCCAACACAGGGTTTTTACCTCACCGTAAGCCGTCCCTTTGGGCTGAAGCAGGCGGCGGGTCTGTCTGTATCACAGTCTGGGAAGGAGGGCCTCAGGTGAGTCTGAGTCTGCCCACTGACTGCCCTCCATCATAGCCAGCTGAGGAAATATGGCAAGGCTGATGGAACCCACTGACAGCGAAATGTTTCTCTTCAGAAGAGGAGGTTTTGCAACCAAACGTCAGCAGCTCCTCAGAGTGCTGTTCTGGTGTAGACGAGGGCAAGCTCCCACGGTCCGAAGATTATGAACGGCTCTTTTCCAGTTGCTTCATCCGAGAGAGAGCCAGAAGGGCTGATCTCAACAAATAGGGCGGCACACCGTGAGTGCTTCGGGCAGGGCAGTCCTGAGCCAGTGTGCCACCTAAGGAATGAAAGCCAAGTTTCCTAGCCACAGGAAAGCAGACCGAGGCCTGCTGTTTTCTCTAGGCGATTGACGTGAGCCTGAGGGTGAGGCCTATACTACGTTGTGGAAAAGCTCGGGGTCACGGCTGTCTTCCTCCCTCTCTCGGTCCCATGCCCTGGGCTCAGCCATGGGGGAATGCGGAGTGGGAGAGACTGCCTCTCTGCCGGACTCAGAAGGCCTCCTCCCTTTAGGGCAATTCCGTTTGTGTCTTACTTCGTGGAGGAGGAATGAGGGCGCCCAGAGATCTTCTGACATGAAATGGCTAACGACAGAGGACCTGGAGGAGCTGGTTTGTCAGTGGAAGGAGCCAAGAAGCCTGCATTCCTAAGGTCTCTCTGAGGACTGCCAGACACTCTGCCGTCATAGGCCTAAGAATTGGAAATTGTGACGGCAAGGCAACACCTGGAATCCTAGGAGGCAGTGGAAGTGCGGCTCTCAAACTGGATGGAAGAAGCTTCCAAGCATAGTGTTCTTTCATGTCCCAAAGAGAACCCGCATGTCTGAGGCTGCTAGCCTTGTGGCTGGAGAGAACTGGCATCCCCGTGGGCCTGTCGGCTCATTTCCTCTTTCTGACCCGCGAAGGAAAGTCTTCCAAAAAGCCTTTGGGACCCGCTTAGAGAGAACAGCTGCGAAGCTGATGCACAGAACATCGACATAGAGACTAGCCCTGGGTCCCAAGCAGCCACCTATCTCTGGAGGGTACGTACCCCACCCGGGGATTCAAGCAGGGAGTTTGCCTTGTACAGCTTAGGCAGGAAACCGGGAGGAGATGGAGGGCCACTCTACCTGCGCTCACACTACCTGGCCCGGAGAAGTTATCTCGCAGCAGAATTCCACACCCTCCCACTACACGTGTGTAGCCAAAAGAGGCGCCGGGCAGTGGGTGTTCTCAGCCCAAGAGCAGTCCTTGTTCTGGGCCGCACCTGCTCCGTGGTTCAAAGGGTCTCTGAGTCTGCTCCTTTGGAGGCATTTCAGAGCTGACGCTATCCCTGGGCTACCGAAGCAAAGAGGCATAGCGGCCTTTCACACTGAAGCCATGGGCTTGTTTCCCATTCAGCGAGTGTATGTGGTCCCTCCCAGGCTGGAGGCGCGTCAGGTGACACCATTTGCGCTGTGCCCCTGGAAAATGCAAGTGGCTGTACCCGATTTGGGCTGCCTGGTGAAACAACTTGCAGTCACCAGCACCCTGAGTACCCTTCCTGAAGTGTGAGTCCTAGCTAGGTAAACTCGGCCTTCGGAGGCTAGAGGGGAGCAAACATGTTCAACTGGTGGGGAAAGTCTTTGACCGATGACCAATATGCTTGTGCTTGGGCGAGGGTTAGGCAGGAACTTTCCAACACAGGGTTTTTACCTCACCGTAAGCCGTCCCTTTGGGCTGAAGCAGGCGGCGGGTCTGTCTGTATCACAGTCTGGGAAATAGGGCCTCAGGTGAGTCTGAGTCTGCCCACTGACTGCCCTCCATCATAGCCAGCTGAGGAAATATGGCAAGGCTGATGGAACCCACTGACAGCGAAATGTTTCTCTTCAGAAGAGGAGGTTTTGCAACCAAACGTCAGCAGCTCCTCAGAGTGCTGTTCTGGTGTAGACGAGGGCAAGCTCCCACGGTCCGAAGATTACGAACGGCTCTTTTCCAGTTGCTTCATCCGAGAGAGAGCCAGAAGGGCTGATCTCAACAAATAGGGCGGCACACCGTGAGTGCTTCGGGCAGGGCAGTCCTGAGCCAGTGTGCCACCTAAGGAATGAAAGCCAAGTTTCCTAGCCACAGGAAAGCAGACCGAGGCCTGCTGTTTTCTCTAGGCGATTGACGTGAGCCTGAGGGTGAGGCCTATACTACGTTGTGGAAAAGCTCGGGGTCACGGCTGTCTTCCTCCCTCTCTCGGTCCCATGCCCTGGGCTCAGCCATGGGGGAATGCGGAGTGGGAGAGACTGCCTCTCTGCCGGACTCAGAAGGCCTCCTCCCTTTAGGGCAATTCCGTTTGTGTCTTACTTCGTGGAGGAGGAATGAGGGCGCCCAGAGATCTTCTGACATGAAATGGCTAACGACAGAGGACCTGGAGGAGCTGGTTTGTCAGTGGAAGGAGCCAAGAAGCCTGCATTCCTAAGGTCTCTCTGAGGACTGCCAGACACTCTGCCGTCATAGGCCTAAGAATTGGAAATTGTGACAGCAAGGCAACACCTGGAATCCTAGGAGGCAGTGGAAGTGCGGCTCTCAAACTGGATGGAAGAAGCTTCCAAGCATAGTGTTCTTTCATGTCCCAAAGAGAACCCAAGTGTCTGAGGCTGCTAGCCTTGTGGCTGGAGAGAACTGGCATCCCCGTGGGCCTGTCGGCTCATTTCCTCTTTCTGACCCGCGAAGGAAAGTCTTCCAAAAAGCCTTTGAGTCCCGCTTGGAGAGAACAGCTGCGAAGCTGATGCACAGAACATCGACATAGAGACTAGCCCTGGGTCCCAAGCAGCCACCTATCTCTGGAGGGTACGTACCCCACCCGGGGATTCAAGCAGGGAGTTTGCCTTGTACAGCTTAGGCAGGAAACCGGGAGGAGATGGAGGGCCACTCTACCTGCGCTCACACTACCTGGCCCGGAGAAGTTATCTCGCAGCAGAATTCCACACCCTCCCACTACACGTGTGTAGCCAAAAGAGGCGCTGGGCAGTGGGTGTTCTCAGCCCAAGAGCAGTCCTTGTTCTGGGCCGCACCTGCTCCGTGGTTCAAAGGGTCTCTGAGTCTGCTCCTTTGGAGGCATTTCAGAGCTGACGCTATCCCTGGGCTGCCGAAACAAAGAGGCATAGCGGCCTTTCACACTGAAGCCATGGGCTTGTTTCCCATTCAGCGAGTGTATGTGGCCCCTCCCAGGCTGGAGGCGCGTCAGGTGACACCATTTGCGCTGTGCCCCTGGAAAATGCAAGTGGCTGTACCCGATTTGGGCTGCCTGGTGAAACAACTTGCAGTCACCAGCACCCTGAGTACCCTTCCTGAAGTGTGAGTCCTAGCTAGGTAAACTCGGCCTTCGGAGGCTAGAGGGGAGCAAACATGTTCAACTGGTGGGGAAAGTCTTTGACCGATGACCAATATGCTTGTGCTTGGGCGAGGGTTAGGCAGGAACTTTCCAACACAGGGTTTTTACCTCACCGTAAGCCGTCCCTTTGGGCTGAAGCAGGCGGCGGGTCTGTCTGTATCACAGTCTGGGAAGGAGGGCCTCAGGTGAGTCTGCCCACTGACTGCCCTCCATCATAGCCAGCTGAGGAAATATGGCAAGGCTGATGGAACCCACTGACAGCGAAATGTTTCTCTTCAGAAGAGGAGATTTTGCAGCCAAACGTCAGCAGCTCCTCAGAGTGCTGTTCTGGTGTAGACGAGGGCAAGCTCCCACGGTCCGAAGATTATGAACGGCTCTTTTCCAGTTGCTTCATCCGAGAGAGAGCCAGAAGGGCTGATCTCAACAAATAGGGCGGCACACCGTGAGTGCTTCGGGCAGGGCAGGGCAGTCCTGAGCCAGTGTGCCACCTAAGGAATGAAAGCCAAGTTTCCTAGCCACAGGAAAGCAGACCGAGGCCTGCTGTTTTCTCTAGGCGATTGACGTGAGCCTGAGGTGAGGCCTATACTACGTTGTGGAAAAGCTCGGGGTCACGGCTGTCTTCCTCCCTCTCTCGGTCCCATGCCCTGGGCTCAGCCATGGGGGAATGCGGAGTGGGAGAGACTGCCTCTCTGCCGGACTCAGAAGGCTTCCTCCCTTTAGGGCAATTCCGTTTGTGTCTTACTTCGTGGAGGAGGAATGAGGGCGCCCAGAGATCTTCTGACATGAAATGGCTAACGACAGAGGACCTGGAGGAGCTGGTTTGTCAGTGGAAGGAGCCAAGAAGCCTGCATTCCTAAGGTCTCTCTGAGGACTGCCAGACACTCTGCCGTCATAGGCCTAAGAATTGGAAATTGTGACGGCCAGGCAACACCTGGAATCCTAGGAGGCAGTGGAAGTGCGGCTCTCAAACTGGATGGAAGAAGCTTCCAAGCATAGGGTTCTTTCATGTCCCAAAGAGAACCCAAGTGTCTGAGGCTGCTAGCCTTGTGGCTGGAGAGAACTGGCATCCCCGTGGGCATGTCGGCTCATTTCCTCTTTCTGACCCGCGAAGGAAAGTCTTCCAAAAAGCCTTTGGGACCCGCTTAGAGAGAACAGCTGCGAAGCTGATGCACAGAACATCGACATAGAGACTAGCCCTGGGTCCCAAGCAGCCACCTATCTCTGGAGGGTACGTACTCCACCCGGGGATTCAAGCAGGGAGTTTGCCTTGTACAGCTTAGGCAGGAAACCGGGAGGAGATGGAGGGCCACTCTACCTGCGCTCACACTACCTGGCCCGGAGAAGTTATCTCGCAGCAGAATTCCACACCCTCCCACTACACGTGTGTAGCCAAAAGAGGCGCCGGGCAGTGGGTGTTCTCAGCCCAAGAGCAGTCCTTGTTCTGGGCCGCACCTGCTCCGTGGTTCAAAGGGTCTCTGAGTCTGCTCCTTTGGAGGCATTTCAGAGCTGACGCTATCCCTGGGCTGCCGAAGCAAAGAGGCATAGCGGCCTTTCACACTGAAGCCATGGGCTTGTTTCCCATTCAGCGAGTGTATGTGGCCCCTCCCAGGCTGGAGGCGCGTCAGGTGACACCATTTGCGCTGTGCCCCTGGAAAATGCAAGTGGCTGTACCCGATTTGGGCTGCCTGGTGAAACAACTTGCAGTCACCAGCACCCTGAGTACCCTTCCTGAAGTGTGAGTCCTAGCTAGGTAAACTCGGCCTTCGGAGGCTAGAGGGGAGCAAACATGTTCAACTGGTGGGGAAAGTCTTTGACCGATGACCAATATGCTTGTGCTTGGGCGAGGGTTAGGCAGGAACTTTCCAACACAGGGTTTTTACCTCACCGTAAGCCGTCCCTTTGGGCTGAAGCAGGCGGCGGGTCTGTCTGTATCACAGTCTGGGAAGGAGGGCCTCAGGTGAGTCTGAGTCTGCCCACTGACTGCCCTCCATCATAGCCAGCTGAGGAAATATGGCAAGGCTGATGGAACGCACTGACAGCGAAATGTTTCTCTTCAGAAGAGGAGGTTTTGCAACCAAACGTCAGCAGCTCCTCAGAGTGCTGTTCTGGTGTAGACGAGGGCAAGCTCCCACGGTCCGAAGATTATGAACGGCTCTTTTCCAGTTGCTTCATCCGAGAGAGAGCCAGAAGGGCTGATCTCAACAAATAGGGCGGCACACCATGAGTGCTTCGGGCAGGGCAGTCCTGAGCCAGTGTGCCACCTAAGGAATGAAAGCCAAGTTTCCTAGCCACAGGAAAGCAGACCGAGGCCTGCTGTTTTCTCTAGGCGATTGACGTGAGCTTGAGGGTGAGGCCTATACTACGTTGTGGAAAAGCTCGGGGTCATGGCTGTCTTCCTCCCTCTCTCGGTCCCATGCCCTGGGCTCAGCCATGGGGGAATGCGGAGTGGGAGAGACTGCCTCTCTGCCGGACTCAGAAGGCTTCCTCCCTTTAGGGCAATTCCGTTTGTGTCTTACTTCGTGGAGGAGGAATGAGGGCGCCCAGAGATCTTCTGACATGAAATGGCTAACGACAGAGGACCTGGAGGAGCTGGTTTGTCAGTGGAAGGAGCCAAGAAGCCTGCATTCCTAAGGTCTCTCTGAGAACTGCCAGACGCTCTGCCGTCATAGGCCTACGAAGTGGAAATTGTGACGGCAAGGCAACACCTGGAATCCTAGGAGGCAGTGGAAGTGCGGCTCTCAAACTGGATGGAAGAAGCTTCCAAGCATAGTGTTCTTTCATGTCCCAAAGGGAACCCAAGTGTCTGAGGCTGCTAGCCTTGTGGCTGGAGAGAACTGGCATCCCCGTGGGCCTGTCGGCTCATTTCCTCTTTCTGACCCGCGAAGGAAAGTCTTCCAAAAAGCCTTTGGGACCCGCTTAGAGAGAACAGCTGCGAAGCTGATGCACAGATCATCGACATAGAGACTAGCCCTGGGTCCCAAGCAGCCACCTATCTCTGGAGGGTACGTACCCCACCCGGGGATTCAAGCAGGGAGTTTGCCTTGTACAGCTTAGGCAGGAAACCGGGAGGAGATGGAGGGCCACTCTACCTGCGCTCACACTACCTGGCCCGGAGAAGTTATCTCGCAGCAGAATTCCACACCCTCCCACTACACGTGTGTAGCCAAAAGAGGCGCTGGGCAGTGGGTGTTCTCAGCCCAAGAGCAGTCCTTGTTCTGGGCCGCACCTGCTCCGTGGTTCAAAGGGTCTCTGAGTCTGCTCCTTTGGAGGCATTTCAGAGCTGACGCTATCCCTGGGCTGCCGAAGCAAAGAGGCATAGCGGCCTTTCACACTGAAGCCATGGGCTTGTTTCCCATTCAGCGAGTGTATGTGGTCCCTCCCAGGCTGGAGGCGCGTCAGGTGACACCATTTGCGCTGCCCCTGGAAAATGCAAGTGGCTGTACCCGATGTGGGCTGCCTGGTGAAACAACTTGCAGTCACCAGCACCCTGAGTACCTTTCCTGAAGTGTGAGTCCTAGCTAGGTAAACTCGGCCTTCGGAGGCTAGAGGGGAGCAAACATGTTCAACTGGTGGGGAAAGTCTTTGACCGATGACCAATATGCTTGTGCTTGGGCGAGGGTTAGGCAGGAACTTTCCAACACAGGGTTTTTACCTCACCGTAAGCCGTCCCTTTGGGCTGAAGCAGGCGGCGGGTCTGTCTGTATCACAGTCTGGGAAGGAGGGCCTCAGGTGAGTCTGCCCACTGACTGCCCTCCATCATAGCCAGCTGAGAAAATATGGCAAGGCTGATGGAACCCACTTACAGCGGAATGTTTCTCTTCAGAAGAGGAGATTTTGCAGCCAAACGTCAGCAGCTCCTCAGAGTGCTGTTCTGGTGTAGACGAGGGCAAGCTCCCACGGTCCGAAGATTACGAACGGCTCTTTTCCAGTTGCTTCATCCGAGAGAGAGCCAGAAGGGCTGATCTCAACAAATAGGGCTGCACCCCGTGAGTGCTTCGGGCAGGGCAGTCCTGAGCCAGTGTGCCACCTAAGGAATGAAAGCCAAGTTTCCTAGCCACAGGAAAGCAGACCGAGGCCTGCTGTTTTCTCTAGGCGATTGACGTGAGCTTGAGGGTGAGGCCTATACTACATTGTGGAAAAGCTCGGGGTCACGGCTGTCTTTCTCCCTCTCTCGGTCCCATGCCCTGGGCTCAGCCATGGGGGAATGCTGAGGGGGAGAGACTGCCTCTCTGCCGGACTCAGAGGGCTTCCTCCCTTTCGGGCAATTCCGTTTGTGTCTTACTTCGTGGAGGAGGAATGAGGGCGCCCAGAGATATTCTGACATGAAATGCCTATCGACAGAGGATCTGGAGGAGCTGGTTTGTCAGTGGAAGGAGCCAAAAAGCCTGCATTCCTAAGGTCTCTCTGAGAACTGCCAGACACTCTGCCGTCATAGGCCTAAGAATTGGAAATTGTGACGGCAAGGCAACACCTGGAATCCTAGGAGGCAGTGGAAGTGCGGCTCTCAAACTGGATGGAAGAAGCTTCCAAGCATAGTGTTCTTTCATGTCCCAAAGAGAACCCGCGTGTCTGAGGCTGCTAGCGTTGTGGCTGGAGAGAAGTGGCATCCCCGTGGGCCTGTCGGCTCATTTCCTCTTTCTGACCCTCGAAGGAAAGTCTTCCAAAAAGCCTTTGGGACCCGCTTAGAGAGAACAGCTGCGAAGCTGATGCACAGAACATCGACATAGAGACTAGCCCTGGGTCCCAAGCATCCACCTTTCTCTGGAGGGTACGTACCCCACCCGGGGATTCAAGCAGGGAGTTTGCCTTGTACAACTTAGGCAGGAAACTGGGAGGAGATGGAGGGCCACTCTACCTGCGCTCACACCACGTGGCCCGGAGAAGTTATCACGCAGCAGAATTCAACACCCTCCCACTACACGTGTGTAGCCAAAAGAGGCGCTGGGCAGTGGGTGTTCTCAGCCCAAGAGCAGTCCTTGTTCTGGGCCGCACCTGCTCTGCGGTTCAAAGGGTCTCTGAGTCTGCTCCTTTGGAGGCATTTCAGAGCTGACGCTATCCCTGGGCTGCCGAAGCAAGGAGGCATAGCGGCCTTTCACACTGAAGGCATGGGCTTGTTTCCCATTCAGAGAGTGTATGTGGGCCCTCCCAGGCTGGAGGCGCGTTAGCTGACACCCTTTGCGCTGTGCACCTGGAAAATGCAAGTGGCTGTACCCGATGTGGGCTGCCTGGTGAAACAACTTGCAGTCACCAGCACCCTGAGTACCCTTCCTGCAGTGTGAGTCCTAGCTAGGTAAACTCGGCCTTCGGAGGCTAGAGGGGAGCAAACATGTTCAACTTGTGGGGAAAGTCTTTGGCCGATGACCAATATGCTTGTGCTTGGGCGAGGGTTAGGCAGGAACTTTCCAACACAGGGTTTTTGCCTCACCGTAAGCCGTCCCTTTGGGCTGAAGCAGGCGGCGGGTCTGTCTGTATCACAGTCTGGGAAGGAGGGCCTCAGGTGAGTCTGCCCACTGACTGCCCTCCATCATAGCCAGCTGAGAAAATATGGCAAGGCTGATGGAACCCACTGACAGCGAAATGTTTCTCTTCAGAAGAGGAGATTTTGCTACCAAACGTCAGCAGCTCCTCAGAGTGCTGTTCTGGTGTAGACTGGGGCGAGCTCCCACGGTCCGAAGATTACGAACGGCTCTTTTCCAGTTGCTTCATCCGAGAGAGAGCCAGAAGGGCTGATCTCAACAAATAGGGCTGCACCCCGTGAGTGCTTCGGGCAGGGCAGTCCTGAGCCAGTGTGCCACCTAAGGAATGAAAGCCAAGTTTCCTAGCCACAGGAAAGCAGACCGAGGCCTGCTGTTTTCTCTAGGCGATTGACGTGAGCTTGAGGGTGAGGCCTATACTACATTGTGGAAAAGCTCGGGGTCACGGCTGTCTTTCTCCCTCTCTCGGTCCCATGCCCTGGGCTCAGCCATGGGGGAATGCTGAGGGGGAGAGACTGCCTCTCTGCCGGACTCAGAGGGCTTCCTCCCTTTCGGGCAATTCCGTTTGTGTCTTACTTCGTGGAGGAGGAATGAGGGCGCCCAGAGATATTCTGACATGAAATGCCTATCGACAGAGGATCTGGAGGAGCTGGTTTGTCAGTGGAAGGAGCCAAAAAGCCTGCATTCCTAAGGTCTCTCTGAGAACTGCCAGACACTCTGCCGTCATAGGCCTAAGAATTGGAAATTGTGACGGCAAGGCAACACCTGGAATCCTAGGAGGCAGTGGAAGTGCGGCTCTCAAACTGGATGGAAGAAGCTTCCAAGCATAGGGTTCTTTCATGTCCCAAAGAGAACCCAAGTGTCTGAGGCTGCTAGCCTTGTGGCTGGAGAGAACTGGCATCCCCGTGGGCCTGTCGGCTCATTTCCTCTTTCTGACCCTCGAAGGAAAGTCTTCCAAAAAGCCTTTGGGACCCGCTTAGAGAGAACAGCTGCGAAGCTGATGCACAGAACATCGACATAGAGACTAGCCCTGGGTCCCAAGCATCCACCTTTCTCTGGAGGGTACGTACCCCACCCGGGGATTCAAGCAGGGAGTTTGCCTTGTACAACTTAGGCAGGAAACTGGGAGGAGATGGAGGGCCACTCTACCTGCGCTCACACCACGTGGCCCGGAGAAGTTATCACGCAGCAGAATTCAACACCCTCCCACTACACGTGTGTAGCCAAAAGAGGCGCTGGGCAGTGGGTGTTCTCAGCCCAAGAGCAGTCCTTGTTCTGGGCCCCACCTGCTGTGTGGTTCAAAGGGTCTCTGAGTCTGCTCCTTTGGAGGCATTTCAGAGCTGACGCTATCCCTGGGCTGCCGAAGCAAAGAGGCATAGCGGCCTTTCACACTGAAGGCATGGGCTTGTTTCCCATTCAGAGAGTGTATGTGGGCCCTCCCAGGCTGGAGGCGCGTTAGCTGACACCCTTTGCGCTGTGCCCCTGGAAAATGCAAGTGGCTGTACCCGATGTGGGCTGCCTGGTGAAACAACTTGCAGTCACCAGCACCCTGAGTACCCTTCCTGCAGTGTGAGTCCTAGCTAGGTAAACTCGGCCTTCGGAGGCTAGAGGGGAGCAAACATGTTCAACTTGTGGGGAAAGTCTTTGACCGATGACCAATTTGCTTGTGCTTGGGCGAGGGTTAGGCAGGAACTTTCCAACACAGGGTTTTTGCCTCACCGTAAGCCGTCCCTTTGGGCTGAAGCAGGCGGCGGGTCTGTCTGTATCACAGTCTGGGAAGGAGGGCCTCAGGTGAGTCTGCCCACTGACTGCCCTCCATCATAGCCAGCTGAGAAAATATGGCAAGGCTGATGGAACCCACTGACAGCGAAATGTTTCTCTTCAGAAGAGGAGAGTTTGCTACCAAACGTCAGCAGCTCCTCAGAGTGCTGTTCTGGTGTAGACTGGGGCGAGCTCCCACGGTCCGAAGATTACGAACGGCTCTTTTCCAGTTGCTTCATCCGAGAGAGAGCCAGAAGGGCTGATCTCAACAAATAGGGCTGCACCCCGTGAGTGCTTCGGGCAGGGCAGTCCTGAGCCAGTGTGCCACCTAAGGAATGAAAGCCAAGTTTCCTAGCCACAGGAAAGCAGACCGAGGCCTGCTGTTTTCTCTAGGCGATTGACGTGAGCTTGAGGGTGAGGCCTATACTACATTGTGGAAAAGCTCGGGGTCACGGCTGTCTTTCTCCCTCTCTCGGTCCCATGCCCTGGGCTCAGCCATGGGGGAATGCGGAGTGGGAGAGACTGCCTCTCTGCCGGACTCAGAAGGCTTCCTCCCTTTAGGGCAATTCCGTTTGTGTCTTACTTCGTGGAGGAGGAATGAGGGCGCCCAGAGATCTTCTGACATGAAATGGCTAACGACAGAGGACCTGGAGGAGCTGGTTTGTCAGTGGAAGGAGCCAAGAAGCCTGCATTCCTAAGGTCTCTCTGAGAACTGCCAGACGCTCTGCCGTCATAGGCCTACGAAGTGGAAATTGTGACGGCAAGGCAACACCTGGAATCCTAGGAGGCAGTGGAAGTGCGGCTCTCAAACTGGATGGAAGAAGCTTCCAAGCATAGTGTTCTTTCATGTCCCAAAGAGAACCCAAGTGTCTGAGGCTGCTAGCCTTGTGGCTGGAGAGAACTGGCATCCCCGTGGGCCTGTCGGCTCATTTCCTCTTTCTGACCCGCGAAGGAAAGTCTTCCAAAAAGCCTTTGGGACCCGCTTAGAGAGAACAGCTGCGAAGCTGATGCACAGAACATCGACATAGAGACTAGCCCTGGGTCCCAAGCAGCCACCTATCTCTGGAGGGTACGTACTCCACCCGGGGATTCAAGCAGGGAGTTTGCCTTGTACAGCTTAGGCAGGAAACCGGGAGGAGATGGAGGGCCACTCTACCTGCGCTCACACTACCTGGCCCGGAGAAGTTATCTCGCAGCAGAATTCCACACCCTCCCGCTACACGTGTGTAGCCAAAAGAGGCGCTGGGCAGTGGGTGTTCTCAGCCCAAGAGCAGTCCTTGTTCTGGGCCGCACCTGCTCCGTGGTTCAAAGGGTCTCTGAGTCTGCTCCTTTGGAGGCATTTCAGAGCTGACGCTATCCCTGGGCTGCCGAAGCAAAGAGGCATAGCGGCCTTTCACACTGAAGCCATGGGCTTGTTTCCCATTCAGCGAGTGTATGTGGTCCCTCCCAGGCTGGAGGCGCGTCAGGTGACACCATTTGCGCTGTGCCCCTGGAAAATGCAAGTGGCTGTACCCGATGTGGGCTGCCTGGTGAAACAACTTGCAGTCACCAGCACCCTGAGTACCTTTCCTGAAGTGTGAGTCCTAGCTAGGTAAACTCGGCCTTCGGAGGCTAGAGGGGAGCAAACATGTTCAACTGGTGGGGAAAGTCTTTGACCGATGACCAATATGCTTGTGCTTGGGCGAGGGTTAGGCAGGAACTTTCCAACACAGGGTTTTTACCTCACCGTAAGCCGTCCCTTTGGGCTGAAGCAGGCGGCGGGTCTGTCTGTATCACAGTCTGGGAAGGAGGGCCTCAGGTGAGTCTGAGTCTGCCCACTGACTGCCCTCCATCATAGCCAGCTGAGGAAATATGGCAAGGCTGATGGAACCCACTGACAGCGAAATGTTTCTCTTCAGAAGAGGAGGTTTTGCAACCAAACGTCAGCAGCTCCTCAGAGTGCTGTTCTGGTGTAGACGAGGGCAAGCTCCCACGGTCCGAAGATTATGAACGGCTCTTTTCCAGTTGCTTCATCCGAGAGAGAGCCAGAAGGGCTGATCTCAACAAATAGGGCGGCACACCGTGAGTGCTTCGGGCAGGGCAGTCCTGAGCCAGTGTGCCACCTAAGGAATGAAAGCCAAGTTTCCTAGCCACAGGAAAGCAGACCGAGGCCTGCTGTTTTCTCTAGGCGATTGACGTGAGCCTGAGGGTGAGGCCTATACTACGTTGTGGAAAAGCTCGGGGTCACGGCTGTCTTCCTCCCTCTCTCGGTCCCATGCCCTGGGCTCAGCCATGGGGGAATGCGGAGTGGGAGAGACTGCCTCTCTGCCGGACTCAGAAGGCCTCCTCCCTTTAGGGCAATTCCGTTTGTGTCTTACTTCGTGGAGGAGGAATGAGGGCGCCCAGAGATCTTCTGACATGAAATGGCTAACGACAGAGGACCTGGAGGAGCTGGTTTGTCAGTGGAAGGAGCCAAGAAGCCTGCATTCCTAAGGTCTCTCTGAGGACTGCCAGACACTCTGCCGTCATAGGCCTAAGAATTGGAAATTGTGACGGCAAGGCAACACCTGGAATCCTAGGAGGCAGTGGAAGTGCGGCTCTCAAACTGGATGGAAGAAGCTTCCAAGCATAGTGTTCTTTCATGTCCCAAAGAGAACCCGCATGTCTGAGGCTGCTAGCCTTGTGGCTGGAGAGAACTGGCATCCCCGTGGGCCTGTCGGCTCATTTCCTCTTTCTGACCCGCGAAGGAAAGTCTTCCAAAAAGCCTTTGGGACCCGCTTAGAGAGAACAGCTGCGAAGCTGATGCACAGAACATCGACATAGAGACTAGCCCTGGGTCCCAAGCAGCCACCTATCTCTGGAGGGTACGTACCCCACCCGGGGATTCAAGCAGGGAGTTTGCCTTGTACAGCTTAGGCAGGAAACCGGGAGGAGATGGAGGGCCACTCTACCTGCGCTCACACTACCTGGCCCGGAGAAGTTATCTCGCAGCAGAATTCCACACCCTCCCACTACACGTGTGTAGCCAAAAGAGGCGCCGGGCAGTGGGTGTTCTCAGCCCAAGAGCAGTCCTTGTTCTGGGCCGCACCTGCTCCGTGGTTCAAAGGGTCTCTGAGTCTGCTCCTTTGGAGGCATTTCAGAGCTGACGCTATCCCTGGGCTACCGAAGCAAAGAGGCATAGCGGCCTTTCACACTGAAGCCATGGGCTTGTTTCCCATTCAGCGAGTGTATGTGGCCCCTCCCAGGCTGGAGGCGCGTCAGGTGACACCATTTGCGCTGTGCCCCTGGAAAATGCAAGTGGCTGTACCCGATTTGGGCTGCCTGGTGAAACAACTTGCAGTCACCAGCACCCTGAGTACCCTTCCTGAAGTGTGAGTCCTAGCTAGGTAAACTCGGCCTTCGGAGGCTAGAGGGGAGCAAACATGTTCAACTGGTGGGGAAAGTCTTTGACCGATGACCAATATGCTTGTGCTTGGGCGAGGGTTAGGCAGGAACTTTCCAACACAGGGTTTTTACCTCACCGTAAGCCGTCCCTTTGGGCTGAAGCAGGCGGCGGGTCTGTCTGTATCACAGTCTGGGAAGGAGGGCCTCAGGTGAGTCTGAGTCTGCCCACTGACTGCCCTCCATCATAGCCAGCTGAGGAAATATGGCAAGGCTGATGGAACCCACTGACAGCGAAATGTTTCTCTTCAGAAGAGGAGGTTTTGCAACCAAATGTCAGCAGCTCCTCAGAGTGCTGTTCTGGTGTAGACGAGGGCAAGCTCCCACGGTCCGAAGATTATGAACGGCTCTTTTCCAGTTGCTTCATCCGAGAGAGAGCCAGAAGGGCTGATCTCAACAAATAGGGCGGCACACCATGAGTGCTTCGGGCAGGGCAGTCCTGAGCCAGTGTGCCACCTAAGGAATGAAAGCCAAGTTTCCTAGCCACAGGAAAGCAGACCGAGGCCTGCTGTTTTCTCTAGGCGATTGACGTGAGCTTGAGGGTGAGGCCTATACTACGTTGTGGAAAAGCTCGGGGTCACGGCTGTCTTCCTCCCTCTCTCGGTCCCATGCCCTGGGCTCAGCCATGGGGGAATGCGGAGTGGGAGAGACTGCCTCTCTGCCGGACTCAGAAGGCTTCCTCCCTTTAGGGCAATTCCGTTTGTGTCTTACTTCGTGGAGGAGGAATGAGGGCGCCCGGAGATCTTCTGACATGAAATGGCTAACGACAGAGGACCTGGAGGAGCTGGTTTGTCAGTGGAAGGAGCCAAGAAGCCTGCATTCCTAAGGTCTCTCTGAGAACTGCCAGACGCTCTGCCGTCATAGGCCTACGAAGTGGAAATTGTGACGGCAAGGCAACACCTGGAATCCTAGGAGGCAGTGGAAGTGCGGCTCTCAAACTGGATGGAAGAAGCTTCCAAGCATAGTGTTCTTTCATGTCCCAAAGAGAACCCAAGTGTCTGAGGCTGCTAGCCTTGTGGCTGGAGAGAACTGGCATCCCCGTGGGCCTGTCGGCTCATTTCCTCTTTCTGACCCGCGAAGGAAAGTCTTCCAAAAAGCCTTTGGGACCCGCTTAGAGAGAACAGCTGCGAAGCTGATGCACAGAACATCGACATAGAGACTAGCCCTGGGTCCCAAGCAGCCACCTATCTCTGGAGGTTACGTACCCCACCCGGGGATTCAAGCAGGGAGTTTGCCTTGTACAGCTTAGGCAGGAAACCGGGAGGAGATGGAGGGCCACTCTACCTGCGCTCACACTACCTGGCCCGGAGAAGTTATCTCGCAGCAGAATTCCACACCCTCCCACTACACGTGTGTAGCCAAAAGAGGCTCTGGGCAGTGGGTGTTCTCAGCCCAAGAGCAGTCTTTGTTCTGGGCCGCACCTGCTCCGTGGTTCAAAGGGTCTCTGAGTCTGCTCCTTTGGAGGCATTTCAGAGCTGACGCTATCCCTGGGCTGCCGAAGCAAAGAGGCATAGCGGCCTTTCACACTGAAGCCATGGGCTTGTTTCCCATTCAGCGAGTGTATGTGGTCCCTCCCAGGCTGGAGGCGCGTCAGGTGACACCATTTGCGCTGTGCCCCTGGAAAATGCAAGTGGCTGTACCCGATGTGGGCTGCCTGGTGAAACAACTTGCAGTCACCAGCACCCTGAGTACCTTTCCTGAAGTGTGAGTCCTAGCTAGGTAAACTCGGCCTTCGGAGGCTAGAGGGGAGCAAACATGTTCAACTGGTGGGGAAAGTCTTTGACCGATGACCAATATGCTTGTGCTTGGGCGAGGGTTAGGCAGGAACTTTCCAACACAGGGTTTTTACCTCACCGTAAGCCGTCCCTTTGGGCTGAAGCAGGCGGCGGGTCTGTCTGTATCACAGTCTGGGAAGGAGGGCCTCAGGTGAGTCTGAGTCTGCCCACTGACTGCCCTCCATCATAGCCAGCTGAGGAAATATGGCAAGGCTGATGGAACCCACTGACAGCGAAATGTTTCTCTTCAGAAGAGGAGGTTTTGCAACCAAACGTCAGCAGCTCCTCAGAGTGCTGTTCTGGTGTAGACGAGGGCAAGCTCCCACGGTCCGAAGATTATGAACGGCTCTTTTCCAGTTGCTTCATCCGAGAGAGAGCCAGAAGGGCTGATCTCAACAAATAGGGCGGCACACCGTGAGTGCTTCGGGCAGGGCAGTCCTGAGCCAGTGTGCCACCTAAGGAATGAAAGCCAAGTTTCCTAGCCACAGGAAAGCAGACCGAGGCCTGCTGTTTTCTCTAGGCGATTGACGTGAGCCTGAGGGTGAGGCCTATACTACGTTGTGGAAAAGCTCGGGGTCACGGCTGTCTTCCTCCCTCTCTCGGTCCCATGCCCTGGGCTCAGCCATGGGGGAATGCGGAGTGGGAGAGACTGCCTCTCTGCCGGACTCAGAAGGCCTCCTCCCTTTAGGGCAATTCCGTTTGTGTCTTACTTCGTGGAGGAGGAATGAGGGCGCCCAGAGATCTTCTGACATGAAATGGCTAACGACAGAGGACCTGGAGGAGCTGGTTTGTCAGTGGAAGGAGCCAAGAAGCCTGCATTCCTAAGGTCTCTCTGAGGACTGCCAGACACTCTGCCGTCATAGGCCTAAGAATTGGAAATTGTGACGGCAAGGCAACACCTGGAATCCTAGGAGGCAGTGGAAGTGCGGCTCTCAAACTGGATGGAAGAAGCTTCCAAGCATAGTGTTCTTTCATGTCCCAAAGAGAACCCGCATGTCTGAGGCTGCTAGCCTTGTGGCTGGAGAGAACTGGCATCCCCGTGGGCCTGTCGGCTCATTTCCTCTTTCTGACCCGCGAAGGAAAGTCTTCCAAAAAGCCTTTGGGACCCGCTTAGAGAGAACAGCTGCGAAGCTGATGCACAGAACATCGACATAGAGACTAGCCCTGGGTCCCAAGCAGCCACCTATCTCTGGAGGGTACGTACCCCACCCGGGGATTCAAGCAGGGAGTTTGCCTTGTACAGCTTAGGCAGGAAACCGGGAGGAGATGGAGGGCCACTCTACCTGCGCTCACACTACCTGGCCCGGAGAAGTTATCTCGCAGCAGAATTCCACACCCTCCCACTACACGTGTGTAGCCAAAAGAGGCGCCGGGCAGTGGGTGTTCTCAGCCCAAGAGCAGTCCTTGTTCTGGGCCGCACCTGCTCCGTGGTTCAAAGGGTCTCTGAGTCTGCTCCTTTGGAGGCATTTCAGAGCTGACGCTATCCCTGGGCTACCGAAGCAAAGAGGCATAGCGGCCTTTCACACTGAAGCCATGGGCTTGTTTCCCATTCAGCGAGTGTATGTGGTCCCTCCCAGGCTGGAGGCGCGTCAGGTGACACCATTTGCGCTGTGCCCCTGGAAAATGCAAGTGGCTGTACCCGATTTGGGCTGCCTGGTGAAACAACTTGCAGTCACCAGCACCCTGAGTACCCTTCCTGAAGTGTGAGTCCTAGCTAGGTAAACTCGGCCTTCGGAGGCTAGAGGGGAGCAAACATGTTCAACTGGTGGGGAAAGTCTTTGACCGATGACCAATATGCTTGTGCTTGGGCGAGGGTTAGGCAGGAACTTTCCAACACAGGGTTTTTACCTCACCGTAAGCCGTCCCTTTGGGCTGAAGCAGGCGGCGGGTCTGTCTGTATCACAGTCTGGGAAATAGGGCCTCAGGTGAGTCTGAGTCTGCCCACTGACTGCCCTCCATCATAGCCAGCTGAGGAAATATGGCAAGGCTGATGGAACCCACTGACAGCGAAATGTTTCTCTTCAGAAGAGGAGGTTTTGCAACCAAACGTCAGCAGCTCCTCAGAGTGCTGTTCTGGTGTAGACGAGGGCAAGCTCCCACGGTCCGAAGATTATGAACGGCTCTTTTCCAGTTGCTTCATCCGAGAGAGAGCCAGAAGGGCTGATCTCAACAAATAGGGCGGCACACCGTGAGTGCTTCGGGCAGGGCAGTCCTGAGCCAGTGTGCCACCTAAGGAATGAAAGCCAAGTTTCCTAGCCACAGGAAAGCAGACCGAGGCCTGCTGTTTTCTCTAGGCGATTGACGTGAGCCTGAGGGTGAGGCCTATACTACGTTGTGGAAAAGCTCGGGGTCACGGCTGTCTTCCTCCCTCTCTCGGTCCCATGCCCTGGGCTCAGCCATGGGGGAATGCGGAGTGGGAGAGACTGCCTCTCTGCCGGACTCAGAAGGCCTCCTCCCTTTAGGGCAATTCCGTTTGTGTCTTACTTCGTGGAGGAGGAATGAGGGCGCCCAGAGATCTTCTGACATGAAATGGCTAACGACAGAGGACCTGGAGGAGCTGGTTTGTCAGTGGAAGGAGCCAAGAAGCCTGCATTCCTAAGGTCTCTCTGAGGACTGCCAGACACTCTGCCGTCATAGGCCTAAGAATTGGAAATTGTGACAGCAAGGCAACACCTGGAATCCTAGGAGGCAGTGGAAGTGCGGCTCTCAAACTGGATGGAAGAAGCTTCCAAGCATAGTGTTCTTTCATGTCCCAAAGAGACCCCAAGTGTCTGAGGCTGCTAGCCTTGTGGCTGGAGAGAACTGGCATCCCCGTGGGCCTGTCGGCTCATTTCCTCTTTCTGACCCGCGAAGGAAAGTCTTCCAAAAAGCCTTTGAGTCCCGCTTGGAGAGAACAGCTGCGAAGCTGATGCACAGAACATCGACATAGAGACTAGCCCTGGGTCCCAAGCAGCCACCTATCTCTGGAGGGTACGTACCCCACCCGGGGATTCAAGCAGGGAGTTTGCCTTGTACAGCTTAGGCAGGAAACCGGGAGGAGATGGAGGGCCACTCTACCTGCGCTCACACTACCTGGCCCGGAGAAGTTATCTCGCAGCAGAATTCCACACCCTCCCACTACACGTGTGTAGCCAAAAGAGGCGCTGGCAGTGGGTGTTCTCAGCCCAAGAGCAGTCCTTGTTCTGGGCCGCACCTGCTCCGTGGTTCAAAGGGTCTCTGAGTCTGCTCCTTTGGAGGCATTTCAGAGCTGACGCTATCCCTGGGCTGCCGAAACAAAGAGGCATAGCGGCCTTTCACACTGAAGCCATGGGCTTGTTTCCCATTCAGCGAGTGTATGTGGCCCCTCCCAGGCTGGAGGCGCGTCAGGTGACACCATTTGCGCTGTGCCCCTGGAAAATGCAAGTGGCTGTACCCGATTTGGGCTGCCTGGTGAAACAACTTGCAGTCACCAGCACCCTGAGTACCCTTCCTGAAGTGTGAGTCCTAGCTAGGTAAACTCGGCCTTCGGAGGCTAGAGGGGAGCAAACATGTTCAACTGGTGGGGAAAGTCTTTGACCGATGACCAATATGCTTGTGCTTGGGCGAGGGTTAGGCAGGAACTTTCCAACACAGGGTTTTTACCTCACCGTAAGCCGTCCCTTTGGCTGAAGCAGGCGGCGGGTCTGTCTGTATCACAGTCTGGGAAGGAGGGCCTCAGGTGAGTCTGCCCACTGACTGCCCTCCATCATAGCCAGCTGAGGAAATATGGCAAGGCTGATGGAACCCACTGACAGCGAAATGTTTCTCTTCAGAAGAGGAGATTTTGCAGCCAAACGTCAGCAGCTCCTCAGAGTGCTGTTCTGGTGTAGACGAGGGCAAGCTCCCACGGTCCGAAGATTATGAACGCTCTTTTCCAGTTGCTTCATCCGAGAGAGAGCCAGAAGGGCTGATCTCAACAATAGGGCGGCACACCGTGAGTGCTTCGGGCAGGGCAGGGCAGTCCTGAGCCAGTGTGCCACCTAAGGAATGAAAGCCAAGTTTCCTAGCCACAGGAAAGCAGACCGAGGCCTGCTGTTTTCTCTAGGCGATTGACGTGAGCCTGAGGTGAGGCCTATACTACGTTGTGGAAAAGCTCGGGGTCACGGCTGTCTTCCTCCCTCTCTCGGTCCCATGCCCTGGGCTCAGCCATGGGGGAATGCGGAGTGGGAGAGACTGCCTCTCTGCCGGACTCAGAAGGCTTCCTCCCTTTAGGGCAATTCCGTTTGTGTCTTACTTCGTGGAGGAGGAATGAGGGCGCCCAGAGATCTTCTGACATGAAATGGCTAACGACAGAGGACCTGGAGGAGCTGGTTTGTCAGTGGAAGGAGCCAAGAAGCCTGCATTCCTAAGGTCTCTCTGAGGACTGCCAGACACTCTGCCGTCATAGGCCTAAGAATTGGAAATTGTGACGGCCAGGCAACACCTGGAATCCTAGGAGGCAGTGGAAGTGCGGCTCTCAAACTGGATGGAAGAAGCTTCCAAGCATAGGGTTCTTTCATGTCCCAAAGAGAACCCAAGTGTCTGAGGCTGCTAGCCTTGTGGCTGGAGAGAACTGGCATCCCCGTGGGCATGTCGGCTCATTTCCTCTTTCTGACCCGCGAAGGAAAGTCTTCCAAAAAGCCTTTGGGACCCGCTTAGAGAGAACAGCTGCGAAGCTGATGCACAGAACATCGACATAGAGACTAGCCCTGGGTCCCAAGCAGCCACCTATCTCTGGAGGGTACGTACTCCACCCGGGATTCAAGCAGGGAGTTTGCCTTGTACAGCTTAGGCAGGAAACCGGGAGGAGATGGAGGGCCACTCTACCTGCGCTCACACTACCTGGCCCGGAGAAGTTATCTCGCAGCAGAATTCCACACCCTCCCACTACACGTGTGTAGCCAAAAGAGGCGCCGGGCAGTGGGTGTTCTCAGCCCAAGAGCAGTCCTTGTTCTGGGCCGCACCTGCTCCGTGGTTCAAAGGGTCTCTGAGTCTGCTCCTTTGGAGGCATTTCAGAGCTGAACGCTATCCCTGGGCTGCCGAAGCAAAGAGGCATAGCGGCCTTTCACACTGAAGCCATGGGCTTGTTTCCCATTCAGCGAGTGTATGTGGCCCCTCCCAGGCTGGAGGCGCGTCAGGTGACACCATTTGCGCTGTGCCCCTGGAAAATGCAAGTGGCTGTACCCGATTTGGGCTGCCTGGTGAAACAACTTGCAGTCACCAGCACCCTGAGTACCCTTCCTGAAGTGTGAGTCCTAGCTAGGTAAACTCGGCCTTCGGAGGCTAGAGGGGAGCAAACATGTTCAACTGGTGGGGAAAGTCTTTGACCGATGACCAATATGCTTGTGCTTGGGCGAGGGTTAGGCAGGAACTTTCCAACACAGGGTTTTTACCTCACCGTAAGCCGTCCCTTTGGGCTGAAGCAGGCGGCGGGTCTGTCTGTATCACAGTCTGGGAAGGAGGGCCTCAGGTGAGTCTGAGTCTGCCCACTGACTGCCCTCCATCATAGCCAGCTGAGGAAATATGGCAAGGCTGATGGAACGCACTGACAGCGAAATGTTTCTCTTCAGAAGAGGAGGTTTTGCAACCAAACGTCAGCAGCTCCTCAGAGTGCTGTTCTGGTGTAGACGAGGGCAAGCTCCCACGGTCCGAAGATTATGAACGGCTCTTTTCCAGTTGCTTCATCCGAGAGAGAGCCAGAAGGGCTGATCTCAACAAATAGGGCGGCACACCATGAGTGCTTCGGGCAGGGCAGTCCTGAGCCAGTGTGCCACCTAAGGAATGAAAGCCAAGTTTCCTAGCCACAGGAAAGCAGACCGAGGCCTGCTGTTTTCTCTAGGCGATTGACGTGAGCTTGAGGGTGAGGCCTATACTACGTTGTGGAAAAGCTCGGGGTCATGGCTGTCTTCCTCCCTCTCTCGGTCCCATGCCCTGGGCTCAGCCATGGGGGAATGCGGAGTGGGAGAGACTGCCTCTCTGCCGGACTCAGAAGGCTTCCTCCCTTTAGGGCAATTCCGTTTGTGTCTTACTTCGTGGAGGAGGAATGAGGGCGCCCAGAGATCTTCTGACATGAAATGGCTAACGACAGAGGACCTGGAGGAGCTGGTTTGTCAGTGGAAGGAGCCAAGAAGCCTGCATTCCTAAGGTCTCTCTGAGAACTGCCAGACGCTCTGCCGTCATAGGCCTACGAAGTGGAAATTGTGACGGCAAGGCAACACCTGGAATCCTAGGAGGCAGTGGAAGTGCGGCTCTCAAACTGGATGGAAGAAGCTTCCAAGCATAGTGTTCTTTCATGTCCCAAAGGGAACCCAAGTGTCTGAGGCTGCTAGCCTTGTGGCTGGAGAGAACTGGCATCCCCGTGGGCCTGTCGGCTCATTTCCTCTTTCTGACCCGCGAAGGAAAGTCTTCCAAAAAGCCTTTGGGACCCGCTTAGAGAGAACAGCTGCGAAGCTGATGCACAGATCATCGACATAGAGACTAGCCCTGGGTCCCAAGCAGCCACCTATCTCTGGAGGGTACGTACCCCACCCGGGGATTCAAGCAGGGAGTTTGCCTTGTACAGCTTAGGCAGGAAACCGGGAGGAGATGGAGGGCCACTCTACCTGCGCTCACACTACCTGGCCCGGAGAAGTTATCTCGCAGCAGAATTCCACACCCTCCCACTACACGTGTGTAGCCAAAAGAGGCGCTGGGCAGTGGGTGTTCTCAGCCCAAGAGCAGTCCTTGTTCTGGGCCGCACCTGCTCCGTGGTTCAAAGGGTCTCTGAGTCTGCTCCTTTGGAGGCATTTCAGAGCTGACGCTATCCCTGGGCTGCCGAAGCAAAGAGGCATAGCGGCCTTTCACACTGAAGCCATGGGCTTGTTTCCCATTCAGCGAGTGTATGTGGTCCCTCCCAGGCTGGAGGCGCGTCAGGTGACACCATTTGCGCTGCCCCTGGAAAATGCAAGTGGCTGTACCCGATGTGGGCTGCCTGGTGAAACAACTTGCAGTCACCAGCACCCTGAGTACCTTTCCTGAAGTGTGAGTCCTAGCTAGGTAAACTCGGCCTTCGGAGGCTAGAGGGGAGCAAACATGTTCAACTGGTGGGGAAAGTCTTTGACCGATGACCAATATGCTTGTGCTTGGGCGAGGGTTAGGCAGGAACTTTCCAACACAGGGTTTTTACCTCACCGTAAGCCGTCCCTTTGGGCTGAAGCAGGCGGCGGGTCTGTCTGTATCACAGTCTGGGAAGGAGGGCCTCAGGTGAGTCTGCCCACTGACTGCCCTCCATCATAGCCAGCTGAGAAAATATGGCAAGGCTGATGGAACCCACTTACAGCGGAATGTTTCTCTTCAGAAGAGGAGATTTTGCAGCCAAACGTCAGCAGCTCCTCAGAGTGCTGTTCTGGTGTAGACGAGGGCAAGCTCCCACGGTCCGAAGATTATGAACGGCTCTTTTCCAGTTGCTTCATCCGAGAGAGAGCCAGAAGGGCTGATCTCAACAAATAGGGCGGCACACCGTGAGTGCTTCGGGCAGGGCAGGGCAGTCCTGAGCCAGTGTGCCACCTAAGGAATGAAAGCCAAGTTTCCTAGCCACAGGAAAGCAGACCGAGGCCTGCTGTTTTCTCTAGGCGATTGACGTGAGCCTGAGGGTGAGGCCTATACTACGTTGTGGAAAAGCTCGGGGTCACGGCTGTCTTCCTCCCTCTCTCGGTCCCATGCCCTGGGCTCAGCCATGGGGGAATGCGGAGTGGGAGAGACTGCCTCTCTGCCGGACTCAGAAGGCCTCCTCCCTTTAGGGCAATTCCGTTTGTGTCTTACTTCGTGGAGGAGGAATGAGGGCGCCCAGAGATCTTCTGACATGAAATGGCTAACAACAGAGGACCTGGAGGAGCTGGTTTGTCAGTGGAAGGAGCCAAGAAGCCTGCATTCCTAAGGTCTCTCTGAGAACTGCCAGACACTCTGCCGTCATAGGCCTAAGAATTGGAAATTGTGACGGCAAGGCAACACCTGGAATCCTAGGAGGCAGTGGAAGTGCGGCTCTCAAACTGGATGGAAGAATCTTCCAAGCATAGGGTTCTTTCATGTCCCAAAGAGAACCCGCGTGTCTGAGGCTGCTAGCCTTGTGGCTGGAGAGAACTGGCATCCCCGTGGGCCTGTCGGCTCATTTCCTCTTTCTGACCCGCGAAGGAAAGTCTTCCAAAAAGCCTTTGGGACCCGCTTAGAGAGAACAGCTGCGAAGCTGATGCACAGAACATCGACATAGAGACTAGCCCTGGGTCCCAAGCAGCCACCTATCTCTGGAGGGTACGTACCCCACCCGGGGATTCAAGCAGGGAGTTTGCCTTGTACAGCTTAGGCAGGAAACCGGGAGGAGATGGAGGGCCACTCTACCTGCGCTCACACTACCTGGCCCGGAGAAGTTATCTCGCAGCAGAATTCCACACCCTCCCACTACACGTGTGTAGCCAAAAGAGGCGCTGGGCAGTGGGTGTTCTCAGCCCAAGAGCAGTCCTTGTTCTGGGCCGCACCTGCTCCGTGGTTCAAAGGGTCTCTGAGTCTGCTCCTTTGGAGGCATTTCAGAGCTGACGCTATCCCTGGGCTGCCGAAGCAAAGAGGCATAGCGGCCTTTCACACTGAAGGCATGGGCTTGTTTCCCATTCAGCGAGTGTATGTGGCCCCTCCCAGGCTGGAGGCGCGTCAGGTGACACCATTTGCGCTGCCCCTGGAAAATGCAAGTGGCTGTACCCGATGTGGGCTGCCTGGTGAAACAACTTGCAGTCACCAGCACCCTGAGTACCTTTCCTGAAGTGTGAGTCCTAGCTAGGTAAACTCGGCCTTCGGAGGCTAGAGGGGAGCAAACATGTTCAACTGGTGGGGAAAGTCTTTGACCGATGACCAATAGGCTTGTGCTTGGGCGAGGGTTAGGCAGGAACTTTCCAACACAGGGTTTTTACCTCACCGTAAGCCGTCCCTTTGGGCTGAAGCAGGCGGCGGGTCTGTCTGTATCACAGTCTGGGAAGGAGGGCCTCAGGTGAGTCTGCCCACTGACTGCCCTCCATCATAGCCAGCTGAGAAAATATGGCAAGGCTGATGGAACCCACTGACAGCGAAATGTTTCTCTTCAGAAGAGGAGATTTTGCTACCAAACGTCAGCAGCTCCTCAGAGTGCTGTTCTGGTGTAGACTGGGGCGAGCTCCCACGGTCCGAAGATTACGAACGGCTCTTTTCCAGTTGCTTCATCCGAGAGAGAGCCAGAAGGGCTGATCTCAACAAATAGGGCTGCACCCCGTGAGTGCTTCGGGCAGGGCAGTCCTGAGCCAGTGTGCCACCTAAGGAATGAAAGCCAAGTTTCCTAGCCACAGGAAAGCAGACCGAGGCCTGCTGTTTTCTCTAGGCGATTGACGTGAGCTTGAGGGTGAGGCCTATACTACATTGTGGAAAAGCTCGGGGTCACGGCTGTCTTTCTCCCTCTCTCGGTCCCATGCCCTGGGCTCAGCCATGGGGGAATGCTGAGGGGGAGAGACTGCCTCTCTGCCGGACTCAGAGGGCTTCCTCCCTTTCGGGCAATTCCGTTTGTGTCTTACTTCGTGGAGGAGGAATGAGGGCGCCCAGAGATATTCTGACATGAAATGCCTATCGACAGAGGATCTGGAGGAGCTGGTTTGTCAGTGGAAGGAGCCAAAAAGCCTGCATTCCTAAGGTCTCTCTGAGAACTGCCAGACACTCTGCCGTCATAGGCCTAAGAATTGGAAATTGTGACGGCAAGGCAACACCTGGAATCCTAGGAGGCAGTGGAAGTGCGGCTCTCAAACTGGATGGAAGAAGCTTCCAAGCATAGTGTTCTTTCATGTCCCAAAGAGAACCCGCGTGTCTGAGGCTGCTAGCGTTGTGGCTGGAGAGAACTGGCATCCCCGTGGGCCTGTCGGCTCATTTCCTCTTTCTGACCCTCGAAGGAAAGTCTTCCAAAAAGCCTTTGGGACCCGCTTAGAGAGAACAGCTGCGAAGCTGATGCACAGAACATCGACATAGAGACTAGCCCTGGGTCCCAAGCATCCACCTTTCTCTGGAGGGTACGTACCCCACCCGGGGATTCAAGCAGGGAGTTTGCCTTGTACAACTTAGGCAGGAAACTGGGAGGAGATGGAGGGCCACTCTACCTGCGCTCACACCACGTGGCCCGGAGAAGTTATCACGCAGCAGAATTCAACACCCTCCCACTACACGTGTGTAGCCAAAAGAGGCGCTGGGCAGTGGGTGTTCTCAGCCCAAGAGCAGTCCTTGTTCTGGGCCGCACCTGCTCTGCGGTTCAAAGGGTCTCTGAGTCTGCTCCTTTGGAGGCATTTCAGAGCTGACGCTATCCCTGGGCTGCCGAAGCAAAGAGGCATAGCGGCCTTTCACACTGAAGGCATGGGCTTGTTTCCCATTCAGAGAGTGTATGTGGCCCCTCCCAGGCTGGAGGCGCGTTAGCTGACACCCTTTGCGCTGTGCCCCTGGAAAATCCAAGTGGCTGTACCCGATGTGGGCTGCCTGGTGAAACAACTTGCAGTCACCAGCACCCTGAGTACCCTTCCTGCAGTGTGAGTCCTAGCTAGGTAAACTCGGCCTTCGGAGGCTAGAGGGGAGCAAACATGTTCAACTTGTGGGGAAAGTCTTTGACCGATGACCGATTTGCTTGTGCTTGGGCGAGGGTTAGGCAGGAACTTTCCAACACAGGGTTTTTGCCTCACCGTAAGCCGTCCCTTTGGGCTGAAGCAGGCGGCGGGTCTGTCTGTATCACAGTCTGGGAAGGAGGGCCTCAGGTGAGTCTGCCCACTGACTGCCCTCCATCATAGCCAGCTGAGAAAATATGGCAAGGCTGATGGAACCCACTGACAGCGAAATGTTTCTCTTCAGAAGAGGAGATTTTGCTACCAAACGTCAGCAGCTCCTCAGAGTGCTGTTCTGGTGTAGACTGGGGCGAGCTCCCACGGTCCGAAGATTACGAACGGCTCTTTTCCAGTTGCTTCATCCGAGAGAGAGCCAGAAGGGCTGATCTCAACAAATAGGGCTGCACCCCGTGAGTGCTTCGGGCAGGGCAGTCCTGAGCCAGTGTGCCACCTAAGGAATGAAAGCCAAGTTTCCTAGCCACAGGAAAGCAGACCGAGGCCTGCTGTTTTCTCTAGGCGATTGACGTGAGCTTGAGGGTGAGGCCTATACTACATTGTGGAAAAGCTCGGGGTCACGGCTGTCTTTCTCCCTCTCTCGGTCCCATGCCCTGGGCTCAGCCATGGGGGAATGCTGAGGGGGAGAGACTGCCTCTCTGCCGGACTCAGAGGGCTTCCTCCCTTTCGGGCAATTCCGTTTGTGTCTTACTTCGTGGAGGAGGAATGAGGGCGCCCAGAGATATTCTGACATGAAATGCCTATCGACAGAGGATCTGGAGGAGCTGGTTTGTCAGTGGAAGGAGCCAAAAAGCCTGCATTCCTAAGGTCTCTCTGAGAACTGCCAGACACTCTGCCGTCATAGGCCTAAGAATTGGAAATTGTGACGGCAAGGCAACACCTGGAATCCTAGGAGGCAGTGGAAGTGCGGCTCTCAAACTGGATGGAAGAAGCTTCCAAGCATAGTGTTCTTTCATGTCCCAAAGAGAACCCGCGTGCCTGAGGCTGCTAGCGTTGTGGCTGGAGAGAACTGGCATCCCCGTGGGCCTGTCGGCTCATTTCCTCTTTCTGACCCTCGAAGGAAAGTCTTCCAAAAAGCCTTTGGGACCCGCTTAGAGAGAACAGCTGCGAAGCTGATGCACAGAACATCGACATAGAGACTAGCCCTGGGTCCCAAGCATCCACCTTTCTCTGGAGGGTACGTACCCCACCCGGGGATTCAAGCAGGGAGTTTGCCTTGTACAACTTAGGCAGGAAACTGGGAGGAGATGGAGGGCCACTCTACCTGCGCTCACACCACGTGGCCCGGAGAAGTTATCACGCAGCAGAATTCAACACCCTCCCACTACACGTGTGTAGCCAAAAGAGGCGCTGGGCAGTGGGTGTTCTCAGCCCAAGAGCAGTCCTTGTTCTGGGCCGCACCTGCTCTGTGGTTCAAAGGGTCTCTGAGTCTGCTCCTTTGGAGGCATTTCAGAGCTGACGCTATCCCTGGGCTGCCGAAGCAAGGAGGCATAGCGGCCTTTCACACTGAAGGCATGGGCTTGTTTCCCATTCAGAGAGTGTATGTGGGCCCTCCCAGGCTGGAGGCGCGTTAGCTGACACCCTTTGCGCTGTGCACCTGGAAAATGCAAGTGGCTGTACCCGATGTGGGCTGCCTGGTGAAACAACTTGCAGTCACCAGCACCCTGAGTACCCTTCCTGCAGTGTGAGTCCTAGCTAGGTAAACTCGGCCTTCGGAGGCTAGAGGGGAGCAAACATGTTCAACTTGTGGGGAAAGTCTTTGGCCGATGACCAATATGCTTGTGCTTGGGCGAGGGTTAGGCAGGAACTTTCCAACACAGGGTTTTTGCCTCACCGTAAGCCGTCCCTTTGGGCTGAAGCAGGCGGCGGGTCTGTCTGTATCACAGTCTGGGAAGGAGGGCCTCAGGTGAGTCTGCCCACTGACTGCCCTCCATCATAGCCAGCTGAGAAAATATGGCAAGGCTGATGGAACCCACTGACAGCGAAATGTTTCTCTTCAGAAGAGGAGAGTTTGCTACCAAACGTCAGCAGCTCCTCAGAGTGCTGTTCTGGTGTAGACTGGGGCGAGCTCCCACGGTCCGAAGATTACGAACGGCTCTTTTCCAGTTGCTTCATCCGAGAGAGAGCCAGAAGGGCTGATCTCAACAAATAGGGCTGCACCCCGTGAGTGCTTCGGGCAGGGCAGTCCTGAGCCAGTGTGCCACCTAAGGAATGAAAGCCAAGTTTCCTAGCCACAGGAAAGCAGACCGAGGCCTGCTGTTTTCTCTAGGCGATTGACGTGAGCTTGAGGGTGAGGCCTATACTACATTGTGGAAAAGCTCGGGGTCACGGCTGTCTTTCTCCCTCTCTCGGTCCCATGCCCTGGGCTCAGCCATGGGGGAATGCTGAGGGGGAGAGACTGCCTCTCTGCCGGACTCAGAGGGCTTCCTC
This sequence comes from Balaenoptera ricei, assembly GCF_028023285.1. NCBI lineage: Eukaryota > Metazoa > Chordata > Mammalia > Artiodactyla > Balaenopteridae > Balaenoptera > Balaenoptera ricei. The sequence goes on along the minus strand of NC_082658.1, from coordinate 30,795,733 downwards.
CCTTTCGGGCAATTCCGTTTGTGTCTTACTTCGTGGAGGAGGAATGAGGGCGCCCAGAGATATTCTGACATGAAATGCCTATCGACAGAGGATCTGGAGGAGCTGGTTTGTCAGTGGAAGGAGTCAAAAAGCCTGCATTCCTAAGGTCTCTCTGAGAACTGCCAGACACTCTGCCGTCATAGGCCTAAGAATTGGAAATTGTGACGGCAAGGCAACACCTGGAATCCTAGGAGGCAGTGGAAGTGCGGCTCTCAAACTGGATGGAAGAAGCTTCCAAGCATAGGGTTCTTTCATGTCCCAAAGAGAACCCGCGTGTCTGAGGCTGCTAGCCTTGTGGCTGGAGAGAACTGGCATCCCCGTGGGCCTGTCGGCTCATTTCCTCTTTCTGACCCTCGAAGGAAAGTCTTCCAAAAAGCCTTTGGGACCCGCTTAGAGAGAACAGCTGCGAAGCTGATGCACAGAACATCGACATAGAGACTAGCCCTGGGTCCCAAGCATCCACCTTTCTCTGGAGGGTACGTACCCCACCCGGGGATTCAAGCAGGGAGTTTGCCTTGTACAACTTAGGCAGGAAACTGGGAGGAGATGGAGGGCCACTCTACCTGCGCTCACACCACGTGGCCCGGAGAAGTTATCACGCAGCAGAATTCAACACCCTCCCACTACACGTGTGTAGCCAAAAGAGGCGCTGGGCAGTGGGTGTTCTCAGCCCAAGAGCAGTCCTTGTTCTGGGCCCCACCTGCTGTGTGGTTCAAAGGGTCTCTGAGTCTGCTCCTTTGGAGGCATTTCAGAGCTGACGCTATCCCTGGGCTGCCGAAGCAAAGAGGCATAGCGGCCTTTCACACTGAAGGCATGGGCTTGTTTCCCATTCAGAGAGTGTATGTGGGCCCTCCCAGGCTGGAGGCGCGTTAGCTGACACCCTTTGCGCTGTGCCCCTGGAAAATGCAAGTGGCTGTACCCGATGTGGGCTGCCTGGTGAAACAACTTGCAGTCACCAGCACCCTGAGTACCCTTCCTGCAGTGTGAGTCCTAGCTAGGTAAACTCGGCCTTCGGAGGCTAGAGGGGAGCAAACATGTTCAACTTGTGGGGAAAGTCTTTGACCGATGACCAATATGCTTGTGCTTGGGCGAGGGTTAGGCAGGAACTTTCCAACACAGGGTTTTTGCCTCACCGTAAGCCGTCCCTTTGGGCTGAAGCAGGCGGCGGGTCTGTCTGTATCACAGTCTGGGAAGGAGGGCCTCAGGTGAGTCTGCCCACTGACTGCCCTCCATCATAGCCAGCTGAGAAAATATGGCAAGGCTGATGGAACCCACTGACAGCGAAATGTTTCTCTTCAGAAGAGGAGAGTTTGCTACCAAACGTCAGCAGCTCCTCAGAGTGCTGTTCTGGTGTAGACTGGGGCGAGCTCCCACGGTCCGAAGATTACGAACGGCTCTTTTCCAGTTGCTTCATCCGAGAGAGAGCCAGAAGGGCTGATCTCAACAAATAGGGCTGCACCCCGTGAGTGCTTCGGGCAGGGCAGTCCTGAGCCAGTGTGCCACCTAAGGAATGAAAGCCAAGTTTCCTAGCCACAGGAAAGCAGACCGAGGCCTGCTGTTTTCTCTAGGCGATTGACGTGAGCTTGAGGGTGAGGCCTATACTACATTGTGGAAAAGCTCGGGGTCACGGCTGTCTTTCTCCCTCTCTCGGTCCCATGCCCTGGGCTCAGCCATGGGGGAATGCTGAGGGGGAGAGACTGCCTCTCTGCCGGACTCAGAGGGCTTCCTCCCTTTCGGGCAATTCCGTTTGTGTCTTACTTCGTGGAGGAGGAATGAGGGCGCCCAGAGATATTCTGACATGAAATGCCTATCGACAGAGGATCTGGAGGAGCTGGTTTGTCAGTGGAAGGAGTCAAAAAGCCTGCATTCCTAAGGTCTCTCTGAGAACTGCCAGACACTCTGCCGTCATAGGCCTAAGAATTGGAAATTGTGACGGCAAGGCAACACCTGGAATCCTAGGAGGCAGTGGAAGTGCGGCTCTCAAACTGGATGGAAGAAGCTTCCAAGCATAGGGTTCTTTCATGTCCCAAAGAGAACCCGCGTGTCTGAGGCTGCTAGCCTTGTGGCTGGAGAGAACTGGCATCCCCGTGGGCCTGTCGGCTCATTTCCTCTTTCTGACCCTCGAAGGAAAGTCTTCCAAAAAGCCTTTGGGACCCGCTTAGAGAGAACAGCTGCGAAGCTGATGCACAGAACATCGACATAGAGACTAGCCCTGGGTCCCAAGCATCCATCTTTCTCTGGAGGGTACGTACCCCACCCGGGGATTCAAGCAGGGAGTTTGCCTTGTACAACTTAGGCAGGAAACTGGGAGGAGATGGAGGGCCACTCTACCTGCGCTCACACCACGTGGCCCGGAGAAGTTATCACGCAGCAGAATTCAACACCCTCCCACTACACGTGTGTAGCCAAAAGAGGCGCTGGGCAGTGGGTGTTCTCAGCCCAAGAGCAGTCCTTGTTCTGGGCCGCACCTGCTGTGTGGTTCAAAGGGTCTCTGAGTCTGCTCCTTTGGAGGCATTTCAGAGCTGACGCTATCCCTGGGCTGCCGAAGCAAAGAGGCATAGCGGCCTTTCACACTGAAGGCATGGGCTTGTTTCCCATTCAGAGAGTGTATGTGGGCCCTCCCAGGCTGGAGGCGCGTTAGCTGACACCCTTTGCGCTGTGCCCCTGGAAAATGCAAGTGGCTGTACCCGATGTGGGCTGCCTGGTGAAACAACTTGCAGTCACCAGCACCCTGAGTACCCTTCCTGCAGTGTGAGTCCTAGCTAGGTAAACTCGGCCTTCGGAGGCTAGAGGGGAGCAAACATGTTCAACTTGTGGGGAAAGTCTTTGACCGATGACCAATATGCTTGTGCTTGGGCGAGGGTTAGGCAGGAACTTTCCAACACAGGGTTTTTGCCTCACCGTAAGCCGTCCCTTTGGGCTGAAGCAGGCGGCGGGTCTGTCTGTATCACAGTCTGGGAAGGAGGGCCTCAGGTGAGTCTGCCCACTGACTGCCCTCCATCATAGCCAGCTGAGAAAATATGGCAAGGCTGATGGAACCCACTGACAGCGAAATGTTTCTCTTCAGAAGAGGAGAGTTTGCTACCAAACGTCAGCAGCTCCTCAGAGTGCTGTTCTGGTGTAGACTGGGGCGAGCTCCCACGGTCCGAAGATTACGAACGGCTCTTTTCCAGTTGCTTCATCCGAGAGAGAGCCAGAAGGGCTGATCTCAACAAATAGGGCTGCACCCCGTGAGTGCTTCGGGCAGGGCAGTCCTGAGCCAGTGTGCCACCTAAGGAATGAAAGCCAAGTTTCCTAGCCACAGGAAAGCAGACCGAGGCCTGCTGTTTTCTCTAGGCGATTGACGTGAGCTTGAGGGTGAGGCCTATACTACATTGTGGAAAAGCTCGGGGTCACGGCTGTCTTTCTCCCTCTCTCGGTCCCATGCCCTGGGCTCAGCCATGGGGGAATGCTGAGGGGGAGAGACTGCCTCTCTGCCGGACTCAGAGGGCTTCCTCCCTTTCGGGCAATTCCGTTTGTGTCTTACTTCGTGGAGGAGGAATGAGGGCGCCCAGAGATATTCTGACATGAAATGCCTATCGACAGAGGATCTGGAGGAGCTGGTTTGTCAGTGGAAGGAGTCAAAAAGCCTGCATTCCTAAGGTCTCTCTGAGAACTGCCAGACACTCTGCCGTCATAGGCCTAAGAATTGGAAATTGTGACGGCAAGGCAACACCTGGAATCCTAGGAGGCAGTGGAAGTGCGGCTCTCAAACTGGATGGAAGAAGCTTCCAAGCATAGTGTTCTTTCATGTCCCAAAGAGAACCCGCGTGTCTGAGGCTGCTAGCCTTGTGGCTGGAGAGAACTGGCATCCCCGTGGGCCTGTCGGCTCATTTCCTCTTTCTGACCCGCGAAGGAAAGTCTTCCAAAAAGCCTTTGGGACCCGCTTAGAGAGAACAGCTGCGAAGCTGATGCACAGAACATCGACATAGAGACTAGCCCTGGGTCCCAAGCAGCCACCTATCTCTGGAGGGTACGTACCCCACCCGGGGATTCAAGCAGGGAGTTTGCCTTGTACAGCTTAGGCAGGAAACCGGGAGGAGATGGAGGGCCACTCTACCTGCGCTCACACTACCTGGCCCGGAGAAGTTATCTCGCAGCAGAATTCCACACCCTCCCACTACACGTGTGTAGCCAAAAGAGGCGCTGGGCAGTGGGTGTTCTCAGCCCAAGAGCAGTCCTTGTTCTGGGCCGCACCTGCTCCGTGGTTCAAAGGGTCTCTGAGTCTGCTCCTTTGGAGGCATTTCAGAGCTGACGCTATCCCTGGGCTGCCGAAGCAAAGAGGCATAGCGGCCTTTCACACTGAAGCCATGGGCTTGTTTCCCATTCAGCGAGTGTATGTGGTCCCTCCCAGGCTGGAGGCGCGTCAGGTGACACCATTTGCGCTGTGCCCCTGGAAAATGCAAGTGGCTGTACCCGATGTGGGCTGCCTGGTGAAACAACTTGCAGTCACCAGCACCCTGAGTACCTTTCCTGAAGTGTGAGTCCTAGCTAGGTAAACTCGGCCTTCGGAGGCTAGAGGGGAGCAAACATGTTCAACTGGTGGGGAAAGTCTTTGACCGATGACCAATATGCTTGTGCTTGGGCGAGGGTTAGGCAGGAACTTTCCAACACAGGGTTTTTACCTCACCGTAAGCCGTCCCTTTGGGCTGAAGCAGGCGGCGGGTCTGTCTGTATCACAGTCTGGGAAGGAGGGCCTCAGGTGAGTCTGAGTCTGCCCACTGACTGCCCTCCATCATAGCCAGCTGAGGAAATATGGCAAGGCTGATGGAACCCACTGACAGCGAAATGTTTCTCTTCAGAAGAGGAGGTTTTGCAACCAAACGTCAGCAGCTCCTCAGAGTGCTGTTCTGGTGTAGACGAGGGCAAGCTCCCACGGTCCGAAGATTATGAACGGCTCTTTTCCAGTTGCTTCATCCGAGAGAGAGCCAGAAGGGCTGATCTCAACAAATAGGGCGGCACACCGTGAGTGCTTCGGGCAGGGCAGTCCTGAGCCAGTGTGCCACCTAAGGAATGAAAGCCAAGTTTCCTAGCCACAGGAAAGCAGACCGAGGCCTGCTGTTTTCTCTAGGCGATTGACGTGAGCCTGAGGGTGAGGCCTATACTACGTTGTGGAAAAGCTCGGGGTCACGGCTGTCTTCCTCCCTCTCTCGGTCCCATGCCCTGGGCTCAGCCATGGGGGAATGCGGAGTGGGAGAGACTGCCTCTCTGCCGGACTCAGAAGGCCTCCTCCCTTTAGGGCAATTCCGTTTGTGTCTTACTTCGTGGAGGAGGAATGAGGGCGCCCAGAGATCTTCTGACATGAAATGGCTAACGACAGAGGACCTGGAGGAGCTGGTTTGTCAGTGGAAGGAGCCAAGAAGCCTGCATTCCTAAGGTCTCTCTGAGGACTGCCAGACACTCTGCCGTCATAGGCCTAAGAATTGGAAATTGTGACGGCAAGGCAACACCTGGAATCCTAGGAGGCAGTGGAAGTGCGGCTCTCAAACTGGATGGAAGAAGCTTCCAAGCATAGTGTTCTTTCATGTCCCAAAGAGAACCCGCATGTCTGAGGCTGCTAGCCTTGTGGCTGGAGAGAACTGGCATCCCCGTGGGCCTGTCGGCTCATTTCCTCTTTCTGACCCGCGAAGGAAAGTCTTCCAAAAAGCCTTTGGGACCCGCTTAGAGAGAACAGCTGCGAAGCTGATGCACAGAACATCGACATAGAGACTAGCCCTGGGTCCCAAGCAGCCACCTATCTCTGGAGGGTACGTACCCCACCCGGGGATTCAAGCAGGGAGTTTGCCTTGTACAGCTTAGGCAGGAAACCGGGAGGAGATGGAGGGCCACTCTACCTGCGCTCACACTACCTGGCCCGGAGAAGTTATCTCGCAGCAGAATTCCACACCCTCCCACTACACGTGTGTAGCCAAAAGAGGCGCCGGGCAGTGGGTGTTCTCAGCCCAAGAGCAGTCCTTGTTCTGGGCCGCACCTGCTCCGTGGTTCAAAGGGTCTCTGAGTCTGCTCCTTTGGAGGCATTTCAGAGCTGACGCTATCCCTGGGCTACCGAAGCAAAGAGGCATAGCGGCCTTTCACACTGAAGCCATGGGCTTGTTTCCCATTCAGCGAGTGTATGTGGCCCCTCCCAGGCTGGAGGCGCGTCAGGTGACACCATTTGCGCTGTGCCCCTGGAAAATGCAAGTGGCTGTACCCGATTTGGGCTGCCTGGTGAAACAACTTGCAGTCACCAGCACCCTGAGTACCCTTCCTGAAGTGTGAGTCCTAGCTAGGTAAACTCGGCCTTCGGAGGCTAGAGGGGAGCAAACATGTTCAACTGGTGGGGAAAGTCTTTGACCGATGACCAATATGCTTGTGCTTGGGCGAGGGTTAGGCAGGAACTTTCCAACACAGGGTTTTTACCTCACCGTAAGCCGTCCCTTTGGGCTGAAGCAGGCGGCGGGTCTGTCTGTATCACAGTCTGGGAAGGAGGGCCTCAGGTGAGTCTGAGTCTGCCCACTGACTGCCCTCCATCATAGCCAGCTGAGGAAATATGGCAAGGCTGATGGAACCCACTGACAGCGAAATGTTTCTCTTCAGAAGAGGAGGTTTTGCAACCAAATGTCAGCAGCTCCTCAGAGTGCTGTTCTGGTGTAGACGAGGGCAAGCTCCCACGGTCCGAAGATTATGAACGGCTCTTTTCCAGTTGCTTCATCCGAGAGAGAGCCAGAAGGGCTGATCTCAACAAATAGGGCGGCACACCATGAGTGCTTCGGGCAGGGCAGTCCTGAGCCAGTGTGCCACCTAAGGAATGAAAGCCAAGTTTCCTAGCCACAGGAAAGCAGACCGAGGCCTGCTGTTTTCTCTAGGCGATTGACGTGAGCTTGAGGGTGAGGCCTATACTACGTTGTGGAAAAGCTCGGGGTCACGGCTGTCTTCCTCCCTCTCTCGGTCCCATGCCCTGGGCTCAGCCATGGGGGAATGCGGAGTGGGAGAGACTGCCTCTCTGCCGGACTCAGAAGGCTTCCTCCCTTTAGGGCAATTCCGTTTGTGTCTTACTTCGTGGAGGAGGAATGAGGGCGCCCGGAGATCTTCTGACATGAAATGGCTAACGACAGAGGACCTGGAGGAGCTGGTTTGTCAGTGGAAGGAGCCAAGAAGCCTGCATTCCTAAGGTCTCTCTGAGAACTGCCAGACGCTCTGCCGTCATAGGCCTACGAAGTGGAAATTGTGACGGCAAGGCAACACCTGGAATCCTAGGAGGCAGTGGAAGTGCGGCTCTCAAACTGGATGGAAGAAGCTTCCAAGCATAGTGTTCTTTCATGTCCCAAAGAGAACCCAAGTGTCTGAGGCTGCTAGCCTTGTGGCTGGAGAGAACTGGCATCCCCGTGGGCCTGTCGGCTCATTTCCTCTTTCTGACCCGCGAAGGAAAGTCTTCCAAAAAGCCTTTGGGACCCGCTTAGAGAGAACAGCTGCGAAGCTGATGCACAGAACATCGACATAGAGACTAGCCCTGGGTCCCAAGCAGCCACCTATCTCTGGAGGTTACGTACCCCACCCGGGGATTCAAGCAGGGAGTTTGCCTTGTACAGCTTAGGCAGGAAACCGGGAGGAGATGGAGGGCCACTCTACCTGCGCTCACACTACCTGGCCCGGAGAAGTTATCTCGCAGCAGAATTCCACACCCTCCCACTACACGTGTGTAGCCAAAAGAGGCTCTGGGCAGTGGGTGTTCTCAGCCCAAGAGCAGTCTTTGTTCTGGGCCGCACCTGCTCCGTGGTTCAAAGGGTCTCTGAGTCTGCTCCTTTGGAGGCATTTCAGAGCTGACGCTATCCCTGGGCTGCCGAAGCAAAGAGGCATAGCGGCCTTTCACACTGAAGCCATGGGCTTGTTTCCCATTCAGCGAGTGTATGTGGTCCCTCCCAGGCTGGAGGCGCGTCAGGTGACACCATTTGCGCTGTGCCCCTGGAAAATGCAAGTGGCTGTACCCGATGTGGGCTGCCTGGTGAAACAACTTGCAGTCACCAGCACCCTGAGTACCTTTCCTGAAGTGTGAGTCCTAGCTAGGTAAACTCGGCCTTCGGAGGCTAGAGGGGAGCAAACATGTTCAACTGGTGGGGAAAGTCTTTGACCGATGACCAATATGCTTGTGCTTGGGCGAGGGTTAGGCAGGAACTTTCCAACACAGGGTTTTTACCTCACCGTAAGCCGTCCCTTTGGGCTGAAGCAGGCGGCGGGTCTGTCTGTATCACAGTCTGGGAAGGAGGGCCTCAGGTGAGTCTGAGTCTGCCCACTGACTGCCCTCCATCATAGCCAGCTGAGGAAATATGGCAAGGCTGATGGAACCCACTGACAGCGAAATGTTTCTCTTCAGAAGAGGAGGTTTTGCAACCAAACGTCAGCAGCTCCTCAGAGTGCTGTTCTGGTGTAGACGAGGGCAAGCTCCCACGGTCCGAAGATTATGAACGGCTCTTTTCCAGTTGCTTCATCCGAGAGAGAGCCAGAAGGGCTGATCTCAACAAATAGGGCGGCACACCGTGAGTGCTTCGGGCAGGGCAGTCCTGAGCCAGTGTGCCACCTAAGGAATGAAAGCCAAGTTTCCTAGCCACAGGAAAGCAGACCGAGGCCTGCTGTTTTCTCTAGGCGATTGACGTGAGCCTGAGGGTGAGGCCTATACTACGTTGTGGAAAAGCTCGGGGTCACGGCTGTCTTCCTCCCTCTCTCGGTCCCATGCCCTGGGCTCAGCCATGGGGGAATGCGGAGTGGGAGAGACTGCCTCTCTGCCGGACTCAGAAGGCCTCCTCCCTTTAGGGCAATTCCGTTTGTGTCTTACTTCGTGGAGGAGGAATGAGGGCGCCCAGAGATCTTCTGACATGAAATGGCTAACGACAGAGGACCTGGAGGAGCTGGTTTGTCAGTGGAAGGAGCCAAGAAGCCTGCATTCCTAAGGTCTCTCTGAGGACTGCCAGACACTCTGCCGTCATAGGCCTAAGAATTGGAAATTGTGACGGCAAGGCAACACCTGGAATCCTAGGAGGCAGTGGAAGTGCGGCTCTCAAACTGGATGGAAGAAGCTTCCAAGCATAGTGTTCTTTCATGTCCCAAAGAGAACCCGCATGTCTGAGGCTGCTAGCCTTGTGGCTGGAGAGAACTGGCATCCCCGTGGGCCTGTCGGCTCATTTCCTCTTTCTGACCCGCGAAGGAAAGTCTTCCAAAAAGCCTTTGGGACCCGCTTAGAGAGAACAGCTGCGAAGCTGATGCACAGAACATCGACATAGAGACTAGCCCTGGGTCCCAAGCAGCCACCTATCTCTGGAGGGTACGTACCCCACCCGGGGATTCAAGCAGGGAGTTTGCCTTGTACAGCTTAGGCAGGAAACCGGGAGGAGATGGAGGGCCACTCTACCTGCGCTCACACTACCTGGCCCGGAGAAGTTATCTCGCAGCAGAATTCCACACCCTCCCACTACACGTGTGTAGCCAAAAGAGGCGCCGGGCAGTGGGTGTTCTCAGCCCAAGAGCAGTCCTTGTTCTGGGCCGCACCTGCTCCGTGGTTCAAAGGGTCTCTGAGTCTGCTCCTTTGGAGGCATTTCAGAGCTGACGCTATCCCTGGGCTACCGAAGCAAAGAGGCATAGCGGCCTTTCACACTGAAGCCATGGGCTTGTTTCCCATTCAGCGAGTGTATGTGGTCCCTCCCAGGCTGGAGGCGCGTCAGGTGACACCATTTGCGCTGTGCCCCTGGAAAATGCAAGTGGCTGTACCCGATTTGGGCTGCCTGGTGAAACAACTTGCAGTCACCAGCACCCTGAGTACCCTTCCTGAAGTGTGAGTCCTAGCTAGGTAAACTCGGCCTTCGGAGGCTAGAGGGGAGCAAACATGTTCAACTGGTGGGGAAAGTCTTTGACCGATGACCAATATGCTTGTGCTTGGGCGAGGGTTAGGCAGGAACTTTCCAACACAGGGTTTTTACCTCACCGTAAGCCGTCCCTTTGGGCTGAAGCAGGCGGCGGGTCTGTCTGTATCACAGTCTGGGAAATAGGGCCTCAGGTGAGTCTGAGTCTGCCCACTGACTGCCCTCCATCATAGCCAGCTGAGGAAATATGGCAAGGCTGATGGAACCCACTGACAGCGAAATGTTTCTCTTCAGAAGAGGAGGTTTTGCAACCAAACGTCAGCAGCTCCTCAGAGTGCTGTTCTGGTGTAGACGAGGGCAAGCTCCCACGGTCCGAAGATTATGAACGGCTCTTTTCCAGTTGCTTCATCCGAGAGAGAGCCAGAAGGGCTGATCTCAACAAATAGGGCGGCACACCGTGAGTGCTTCGGGCAGGGCAGTCCTGAGCCAGTGTGCCACCTAAGGAATGAAAGCCAAGTTTCCTAGCCACAGGAAAGCAGACCGAGGCCTGCTGTTTTCTCTAGGCGATTGACGTGAGCCTGAGGGTGAGGCCTATACTACGTTGTGGAAAAGCTCGGGGTCACGGCTGTCTTCCTCCCTCTCTCGGTCCCATGCCCTGGGCTCAGCCATGGGGGAATGCGGAGTGGGAGAGACTGCCTCTCTGCCGGACTCAGAAGGCCTCCTCCCTTTAGGGCAATTCCGTTTGTGTCTTACTTCGTGGAGGAGGAATGAGGGCGCCCAGAGATCTTCTGACATGAAATGGCTAACGACAGAGGACCTGGAGGAGCTGGTTTGTCAGTGGAAGGAGCCAAGAAGCCTGCATTCCTAAGGTCTCTCTGAGGACTGCCAGACACTCTGCCGTCATAGGCCTAAGAATTGGAAATTGTGACAGCAAGGCAACACCTGGAATCCTAGGAGGCAGTGGAAGTGCGGCTCTCAAACTGGATGGAAGAAGCTTCCAAGCATAGTGTTCTTTCATGTCCCAAAGAGAACCCAAGTGTCTGAGGCTGCTAGCCTTGTGGCTGGAGAGAACTGGCATCCCCGTGGGCCTGTCGGCTCATTTCCTCTTTCTGACCCGCGAAGGAAAGTCTTCCAAAAAGCCTTTGAGTCCCGCTTGGAGAGAACAGCTGCGAAGCTGATGCACAGAACATCGACATAGAGACTAGCCCTGGGTCCCAAGCAGCCACCTATCTCTGGAGGGTACGTACCCCACCCGGGGATTCAAGCAGGGAGTTTGCCTTGTACAGCTTAGGCAGGAAACCGGGAGGAGATGGAGGGCCACTCTACCTGCGCTCACACTACCTGGCCCGGAGAAGTTATCTCGCAGCAGAATTCCACACCCTCCCACTACACGTGTGTAGCCAAAAGAGGCGCTGGGCAGTGGGTGTTCTCAGCCCAAGAGCAGTCCTTGTTCTGGGCCGCACCTGCTCCGTGGTTCAAAGGGTCTCTGAGTCTGCTCCTTTGGAGGCATTTCAGAGCTGACGCTATCCCTGGGCTGCCGAAACAAAGAGGCATAGCGGCCTTTCACACTGAAGCCATGGGCTTGTTTCCCATTCAGCGAGTGTATGTGGCCCCTCCCAGGCTGGAGGCGCGTCAGGTGACACCATTTGCGCTGTGCCCCTGGAAAATGCAAGTGGCTGTACCTGATTTGGGCTGCCTGGTGAAACAACTTGCAGTCACCAGCACCCTGAGTACCCTTCCTGAAGTGTGAGTCCTAGCTAGGTAAACTCGGCCTTCGGAGGCTAGAGGGGAGCAAACATGTTCAACTGGTGGGGAAAGTCTTTGACCGATGACCAATATGCTTGTGCTTGGGCGAGGGTTAGGCAGGAACTTTCCAACACAGGGTTTTTACCTCACCGTAAGCCGTCCCTTTGGGCTGAAGCAGGCGGCGGGTCTGTCTGTATCACAGTCTGGGAAGGAGGGCCTCAGGTGAGTCTGCCCACTGACTGCCCTCCATCATAGCCAGCTGAGGAAATATGGCAAGGCTGATGGAACCCACTGACAGCGAAATGTTTCTCTTCAGAAGAGGAGATTTTGCAGCCAAACGTCAGCAGCTCCTCAGAGTGCTGTTCTGGTGTAGACGAGGGCAAGCTCCCACGGTCCGAAGATTATGAACGGCTCTTTTCCAGTTGCTTCATCCGAGAGAGAGCCAGAAGGGCTGATCTCAACAAATAGGGCGGCACACCGTGAGTGCTTCGGGCAGGGCAGGGCAGTCCTGAGCCAGTGTGCCACCTAAGGAATGAAAGCCAAGTTTCCTAGCCACAGGAAAGCAGACCGAGGCCTGCTGTTTTCTCTAGGCGATTGACGTGAGCCTGAGGTGAGGCCTATACTACGTTGTGGAAAAGCTCGGGGTCACGGCTGTCTTCCTCCCTCTCTCGGTCCCATGCCCTGGGCTCAGCCATGGGGGAATGCGGAGTGGGAGAGACTGCCTCTCTGCCGGACTCAGAAGGCTTCCTCCCTTTAGGGCAATTCCGTTTGTGTCTTACTTCGTGGAGGAGGAATGAGGGCGCCCAGAGATCTTCTGACATGAAATGGCTAACGACAGAGGACCTGGAGGAGCTGGTTTGTCAGTGGAAGGAGCCAAGAAGCCTGCATTCCTAAGGTCTCTCTGAGGACTGCCAGACACTCTGCCGTCATAGGCCTAAGAATTGGAAATTGTGACGGCCAGGCAACACCTGGAATCCTAGGAGGCAGTGGAAGTGCGGCTCTCAAACTGGATGGAAGAAGCTTCCAAGCATAGGGTTCTTTCATGTCCCAAAGAGAACCCAAGTGTCTGAGGCTGCTAGCCTTGTGGCTGGAGAGAACTGGCATCCCCGTGGGCATGTCGGCTCATTTCCTCTTTCTGACCCGCGAAGGAAAGTCTTCCAAAAAGCCTTTGGGACCCGCTTAGAGAGAACAGCTGCGAAGCTGATGCACAGAACATCGACATAGAGACTAGCCCTGGGTCCCAAGCAGCCACCTATCTCTGGAGGGTACGTACTCCACCCGGGGATTCAAGCAGGGAGTTTGCCTTGTACAGCTTAGGCAGGAAACCGGGAGGAGATGGAGGGCCACTCTACCTGCGCTCACACTACCTGGCCCGGAGAAGTTATCTCGCAGCAGAATTCCACACCCTCCCACTACACGTGTGTAGCCAAAAGAGGCGCCGGGCAGTGGGTGTTCTCAGCCCAAGAGCAGTCCTTGTTCTGGGCCGCACCTGCTCCGTGGTTCAAAGGGTCTCTGAGTCTGCTCCTTTGGAGGCATTTCAGAGCTGACGCTATCCCTGGGCTGCCGAAGCAAAGAGGCATAGCGGCCTTTCACACTGAAGCCATGGGCTTGTTTCCCATTCAGCGAGTGTATGTGGCCCCTCCCAGGCTGGAGGCGCGTCAGGTGACACCATTTGCGCTGTGCCCCTGGAAAATGCAAGTGGCTGTACCCGATTTGGGCTGCCTGGTGAAACAACTTGCAGTCACCAGCACCCTGAGTACCCTTCCTGAAGTGTGAGTCCTAGCTAGGTAAACTCGGCCTTCGGAGGCTAGAGGGGAGCAAACATGTTCAACTGGTGGGGAAAGTCTTTGACCGATGACCAATATGCTTGTGCTTGGGCGAGGGTTAGGCAGGAACTTTCCAACACAGGGTTTTTACCTCACCGTAAGCCGTCCCTTTGGGCTGAAGCAGGCGGCGGGTCTGTCTGTATCACAGTCTGGGAAGGAGGGCCTCAGGTGAGTCTGAGTCTGCCCACTGACTGCCCTCCATCATAGCCAGCTGAGGAAATATGGCAAGGCTGATGGAACGCACTGACAGCGAAATGTTTCTCTTCAGAAGAGGAGGTTTTGCAACCAAACGTCAGCAGCTCCTCAGAGTGCTGTTCTGGTGTAGACGAGGGCAAGCTCCCACGGTCCGAAGATTATGAACGGCTCTTTTCCAGTTGCTTCATCCGAGAGAGAGCCAGAAGGGCTGATCTCAACAAATAGGGCGGCACACCATGAGTGCTTCGGGCAGGGCAGTCCTGAGCCAGTGTGCCACCTAAGGAATGAAAGCCAAGTTTCCTAGCCACAGGAAAGCAGACCGAGGCCTGCTGTTTTCTCTAGGCGATTGACGTGAGCTTGAGGGTGAGGCCTATACTACGTTGTGGAAAAGCTCGGGGTCATGGCTGTCTTCCTCCCTCTCTCGGTCCCATGCCCTGGGCTCAGCCATGGGGGAATGCGGAGTGGGAGAGACTGCCTCTCTGCCGGACTCAGAAGGCTTCCTCCCTTTAGGGCAATTCCGTTTGTGTCTTACTTCGTGGAGGAGGAATGAGGGCGCCCAGAGATCTTCTGACATGAAATGGCTAACGACAGAGGACCTGGAGGAGCTGGTTTGTCAGTGGAAGGAGCCAAGAAGCCTGCATTCCTAAGGTCTCTCTGAGAACTGCCAGACGCTCTGCCGTCATAGGCCTACGAAGTGGAAATTGTGACGGCAAGGCAACACCTGGAATCCTAGGAGGCAGTGGAAGTGCGGCTCTCAAACTGGATGGAAGAAGCTTCCAAGCATAGTGTTCTTTCATGTCCCAAAGGGAACCCAAGTGTCTGAGGCTGCTAGCCTTGTGGCTGGAGAGAACTGGCATCCCCGTGGGCCTGTCGGCTCATTTCCTCTTTCTGACCCGCGAAGGAAAGTCTTCCAAAAAGCCTTTGGGACCCGCTTAGAGAGAACAGCTGCGAAGCTGATGCACAGATCATCGACATAGAGACTAGCCCTGGGTCCCAAGCAGCCACCTATCTCTGGAGGGTACGTACCCCACCCGGGGATTCAAGCAGGGAGTTTGCCTTGTACAGCTTAGGCAGGAAACCGGGAGGAGATGGAGGGCCACTCTACCTGCGCTCACACTACCTGGCCCGGAGAAGTTATCTCGCAGCAGAATTCCACACCCTCCCACTACACGTGTGTAGCCAAAAGAGGCGCTGGGCAGTGGGTGTTCTCAGCCCAAGAGCAGTCCTTGTTCTGGGCCGCACCTGCTCCGTGGTTCAAAGGGTCTCTGAGTCTGCTCCTTTGGAGGCATTTCAGAGCTGACGCTATCCCTGGGCTGCCGAAGCAAAGAGGCATAGCGGCCTTTCACACTGAAGCCATGGGCTTGTTTCCCATTCAGCGAGTGTATGTGGTCCCTCCCAGGCTGGAGGCGCGTCAGGTGACACCATTTGCGCTGCCCCTGGAAAATGCAAGTGGCTGTACCCGATGTGGGCTGCCTGGTGAAACAACTTGCAGTCACCAGCACCCTGAGTACCTTTCCTGAAGTGTGAGTCCTAGCTAGGTAAACTCGGCCTTCGGAGGCTAGAGGGGAGCAAACATGTTCAACTGGTGGGGAAAGTCTTTGACCGATGACCAATATGCTTGTGCTTGGGCGAGGGTTAGGCAGGAACTTTCCAACACAGGGTTTTTACCTCACCGTAAGCCGTCCCTTTGGGCTGAAGCAGGCGGCGGGTCTGTCTGTATCACAGTCTGGGAAGGAGGGCCTCAGGTGAGTCTGCCCACTGACTGCCCTCCATCATAGCCAGCTGAGAAAATATGGCAAGGCTGATGGAACCCACTTACAGCGGAATGTTTCTCTTCAGAAGAGGAGATTTTGCAGCCAAACGTCAGCAGCTCCTCAGAGTGCTGTTCTGGTGTAGACGAGGGCAAGCTCCCACGGTCCGAAGATTATGAACGGCTCTTTTCCAGTTGCTTCATCCGAGAGAGAGCCAGAAGGGCTGATCTCAACAAATAGGGCGGCACACCGTGAGTGCTTCGGGCAGGGCAGGGCAGTCCTGAGCCAGTGTGCCACCTAAGGAATGAAAGCCAAGTTTCCTAGCCACAGGAAAGCAGACCGAGGCCTGCTGTTTTCTCTAGGCGATTGACGTGAGCCTGAGGGTGAGGCCTATACTACGTTGTGGAAAAGCTCGGGGTCACGGCTGTCTTCCTCCCTCTCTCGGTCCCATGCCCTGGGCTCAGCCATGGGGGAATGCGGAGTGGGAGAGACTGCCTCTCTGCCGGACTCAGAAGGCCTCCTCCCTTTAGGGCAATTCCGTTTGTGTCTTACTTCGTGGAGGAGGAATGAGGGCGCCCAGAGATCTTCTGACATGAAATGGCTAACAACAGAGGACCTGGAGGAGCTGGTTTGTCAGTGGAAGGAGCCAAGAAGCCTGCATTCCTAAGGTCTCTCTGAGAACTGCCAGACACTCTGCCGTCATAGGCCTAAGAATTGGAAATTGTGACGGCAAGGCAACACCTGGAATCCTAGGAGGCAGTGGAAGTGCGGCTCTCAAACTGGATGGAAGAATCTTCCAAGCATAGGGTTCTTTCATGTCCCAAAGAGAACCCGCGTGTCTGAGGCTGCTAGCCTTGTGGCTGGAGAGAACTGGCATCCCCGTGGGCCTGTCGGCTCATTTCCTCTTTCTGACCCGCGAAGGAAAGTCTTCCAAAAAGCCTTTGGGACCCGCTTAGAGAGAACAGCTGCGAAGCTGATGCACAGAACATCGACATAGAGACTAGCCCTGGGTCCCAAGCAGCCACCTATCTCTGGAGGGTACGTACCCCACCCGGGGATTCAAGCAGGGAGTTTGCCTTGTACAGCTTAGGCAGGAAACCGGGAGGAGATGGAGGGCCACTCTACCTGCGCTCACACTACCTGGCCCGGAGAAGTTATCTCGCAGCAGAATTCCACACCCTCCCACTACACGTGTGTAGCCAAAAGAGGCGCTGGGCAGTGGGTGTTCTCAGCCCAAGAGCAGTCCTTGTTCTGGGCCGCACCTGCTCCGTGGTTCAAAGGGTCTCTGAGTCTGCTCCTTTGGAGGCATTTCAGAGCTGACGCTATCCCTGGGCTGCCGAAGCAAAGAGGCATAGCGGCCTTTCACACTGAAGGCATGGGCTTGTTTCCCATTCAGCGAGTGTATGTGGCCCCTCCCAGGCTGGAGGCGCGTCAGGTGACACCATTTGCGCTGCCCCTGGAAAATGCAAGTGGCTGTACCCGATGTGGGCTGCCTGGTGAAACAACTTGCAGTCACCAGCACCCTGAGTACCTTTCCTGAAGTGTGAGTCCTAGCTAGGTAAACTCGGCCTTCGGAGGCTAGAGGGGAGCAAACATGTTCAACTGGTGGGGAAAGTCTTTGACCGATGACCAATAGGCTTGTGCTTGGGCGAGGGTTAGGCAGGAACTTTCCAACACAGGGTTTTTACCTCACCGTAAGCCGTCCCTTTGGGCTGAAGCAGGCGGCGGGTCTGTCTGTATCACAGTCTGGGAAGGAGGGCCTCAGGTGAGTCTGCCCACTGACTGCCCTCCATCATAGCCAGCTGAGAAAATATGGCAAGGCTGATGGAACCCACTGACAGCGAAATGTTTCTCTTCAGAAGAGGAGATTTTGCTACCAAACGTCAGCAGCTCCTCAGAGTGCTGTTCTGGTGTAGACTGGGGCGAGCTCCCACGGTCCGAAGATTACGAACGGCTCTTTTCCAGTTGCTTCATCCGAGAGAGAGCCAGAAGGGCTGATCTCAACAAATAGGGCTGCACCCCGTGAGTGCTTCGGGCAGGGCAGTCCTGAGCCAGTGTGCCACCTAAGGAATGAAAGCCAAGTTTCCTAGCCACAGGAAAGCAGACCGAGGCCTGCTGTTTTCTCTAGGCGATTGACGTGAGCTTGAGGGTGAGGCCTATACTACATTGTGGAAAAGCTCGGGGTCACGGCTGTCTTTCTCCCTCTCTCGGTCCCATGCCCTGGGCTCAGCCATGGGGGAATGCTGAGGGGGAGAGACTGCCTCTCTGCCGGACTCAGAGGGCTTCCTCCCTTTCGGGCAATTCCGTTTGTGTCTTACTTCGTGGAGGAGGAATGAGGGCGCCCAGAGATATTCTGACATGAAATGCCTATCGACAGAGGATCTGGAGGAGCTGGTTTGTCAGTGGAAGGAGCCAAAAAGCCTGCATTCCTAAGGTCTCTCTGAGAACTGCCAGACACTCTGCCGTCATAGGCCTAAGAATTGGAAATTGTGACGGCAAGGCAACACCTGGAATCCTAGGAGGCAGTGGAAGTGCGGCTCTCAAACTGGATGGAAGAAGCTTCCAAGCATAGTGTTCTTTCATGTCCCAAAGAGAACCCGCTGTCTGAGGCTGCTAGCGTTGTGGCTGGAGAGAACTGGCATCCCCGTGGGCCTGTCGGCTCATTTCCTCTTTCTGACCCTCGAAGGAAAGTCTTCCAAAAAGCCTTTGGGACCCGCTTAGAGAGAACAGCTGCGAAGCTGATGCACAGAACATCGACATAGAGACTAGCCCTGGGTCCCAAGCATCCACCTTTCTCTGGAGGGTACGTACCCCACCCGGGGATTCAAGCAGGGAGTTTGCCTTGTACAACTTAGGCAGGAAA
This sequence comes from Balaenoptera ricei, assembly GCF_028023285.1. Taxonomy (NCBI): domain Eukaryota; kingdom Metazoa; phylum Chordata; class Mammalia; order Artiodactyla; family Balaenopteridae; genus Balaenoptera; species Balaenoptera ricei. The sequence continues at coordinate 30,777,444 of NC_082658.1, read as the reverse complement.
CTGGGAGGAGATGGAGGGCCACTCTACCTGCGCTCACACCACGTGGCCCGGAGAAGTTATCACGCAGCAGAATTCAACACCCTCCCACTACACGTGTGTAGCCAAAAGAGGCGCTGGGCAGTGGGTGTTCTCAGCCCAAGAGCAGTCCTTGTTCTGGGCCGCACCTGCTCTGCGGTTCAAAGGGTCTCTGAGTCTGCTCCTTTGGAGGCATTTCAGAGCTGACGCTATCCCTGGGCTGCCGAAGCAAAGAGGCATAGCGGCCTTTCACACTGAAGGCATGGGCTTGTTTCCCATTCAGAGAGTGTATGTGGCCCCTCCCAGGCTGGAGGCGCGTTAGCTGACACCCTTTGCGCTGTGCCCCTGGAAAATCCAAGTGGCTGTACCCGATGTGGGCTGCCTGGTGAAACAACTTGCAGTCACCAGCACCCTGAGTACCCTTCCTGCAGTGTGAGTCCTAGCTAGGTAAACTCGGCCTTCGGAGGCTAGAGGGGAGCAAACATGTTCAACTTGTGGGGAAAGTCTTTGACCGATGACCGATTTGCTTGTGCTTGGGCGAGGGTTAGGCAGGAACTTTCCAACACAGGGTTTTTGCCTCACCGTAAGCCGTCCCTTTGGGCTGAAGCAGGCGGCGGGTCTGTCTGTATCACAGTCTGGGAAGGAGGGCCTCAGGTGAGTCTGCCCACTGACTGCCCTCCATCATAGCCAGCTGAGAAAATATGGCAAGGCTGATGGAACCCACTGACAGCGAAATGTTTCTCTTCAGAAGAGGAGATTTTGCTACCAAACGTCAGCAGCTCCTCAGAGTGCTGTTCTGGTGTAGACTGGGGCGAGCTCCCACGGTCCGAAGATTACGAACGGCTCTTTTCCAGTTGCTTCATCCGAGAGAGAGCCAGAAGGGCTGATCTCAACAAATAGGGCTGCACCCCGTGAGTGCTTCGGGCAGGGCAGTCCTGAGCCAGTGTGCCACCTAAGGAATGAAAGCCAAGTTTCCTAGCCACAGGAAAGCAGACCGAGGCCTGCTGTTTTCTCTAGGCGATTGACGTGAGCTTGAGGGTGAGGCCTATACTACATTGTGGAAAAGCTCGGGGTCACGGCTGTCTTTCTCCCTCTCTCGGTCCCATGCCCTGGGCTCAGCCATGGGGGAATGCTGAGGGGGAGAGACTGCCTCTCTGCCGGACTCAGAGGGCTTCCTCCCTTTCGGGCAATTCCGTTTGTGTCTTACTTCGTGGAGGAGGAATGAGGGCGCCCAGAGATATTCTGACATGAAATGCCTATCGACAGAGGATCTGGAGGAGCTGGTTTGTCAGTGGAAGGAGCCAAAAAGCCTGCATTCCTAAGGTCTCTCTGAGAACTGCCAGACACTCTGCCGTCATAGGCCTAAGAATTGGAAATTGTGACGGCAAGGCAACACCTGGAATCCTAGGAGGCAGTGGAAGTGCGGCTCTCAAACTGGATGGAAGAAGCTTCCAAGCATAGTGTTCTTTCATGTCCCAAAGAGAACCCGCGTGCCTGAGGCTGCTAGCGTTGTGGCTGGAGAGAACTGGCATCCCCGTGGGCCTGTCGGCTCATTTCCTCTTTCTGACCCTCGAAGGAAAGTCTTCCAAAAAGCCTTTGGGACCCGCTTAGAGAGAACAGCTGCGAAGCTGATGCACAGAACATCGACATAGAGACTAGCCCTGGGTCCCAAGCATCCACCTTTCTCTGGAGGGTACGTACCCCACCCGGGGATTCAAGCAGGGAGTTTGCCTTGTACAACTTAGGCAGGAAACTGGGAGGAGATGGAGGGCCACTCTACCTGCGCTCACACCACGTGGCCCGGAGAAGTTATCACGCAGCAGAATTCAACACCCTCCCACTACACGTGTGTAGCCAAAAGAGGCGCTGGGCAGTGGGTGTTCTCAGCCCAAGAGCAGTCCTTGTTCTGGGCCGCACCTGCTCTGTGGTTCAAAGGGTCTCTGAGTCTGCTCCTTTGGAGGCATTTCAGAGCTGACGCTATCCCTGGGCTGCCGAAGCAAGGAGGCATAGCGGCCTTTCACACTGAAGGCATGGGCTTGTTTCCCATTCAGAGAGTGTATGTGGGCCCTCCCAGGCTGGAGGCGCGTTAGCTGACACCCTTTGCGCTGTGCACCTGGAAAATGCAAGTGGCTGTACCCGATGTGGGCTGCCTGGTGAAACAACTTGCAGTCACCAGCACCCTGAGTACCCTTCCTGCAGTGTGAGTCCTAGCTAGGTAAACTCGGCCTTCGGAGGCTAGAGGGGAGCAAACATGTTCAACTTGTGGGGAAAGTCTTTGGCCGATGACCAATATGCTTGTGCTTGGGCGAGGGTTAGGCAGGAACTTTCCAACACAGGGTTTTTGCCTCACCGTAAGCCGTCCCTTTGGGCTGAAGCAGGCGGCGGGTCTGTCTGTATCACAGTCTGGGAAGGAGGGCCTCAGGTGAGTCTGCCCACTGACTGCCCTCCATCATAGCCAGCTGAGAAAATATGGCAAGGCTGATGGAACCCACTGACAGCGAAATGTTTCTCTTCAGAAGAGGAGAGTTTGCTACCAAACGTCAGCAGCTCCTCAGAGTGCTGTTCTGGTGTAGACTGGGGCGAGCTCCCACGGTCCGAAGATTACGAACGGCTCTTTTCCAGTTGCTTCATCCGAGAGAGAGCCAGAAGGGCTGATCTCAACAAATAGGGCTGCACCCCGTGAGTGCTTCGGGCAGGGCAGTCCTGAGCCAGTGTGCCACCTAAGGAATGAAAGCCAAGTTTCCTAGCCACAGGAAAGCAGACCGAGGCCTGCTGTTTTCTCTAGGCGATTGACGTGAGCCTGAGGTGAGGCCTATACTACGTTGTGGAAAAGCTCGGGGTCACGGCTGTCTTCCTCCCTCTCTCGGTCCCATGCCCTGGGCTCAGCCATGGGGGAATGCGGAGTGGGAGAGACTGCCTCTCTGCCGGACTCAGAAGGCTTCCTCCCTTTAGGGCAATTCCGTTTGTGTCTTACTTCGTGGAGGAGGAATGAGGGCGCCCAGAGATCTTCTGACATGAAATGGCTAACGACAGAGGACCTGGAGGAGCTGGTTTGTCAGTGGAAGGAGCCAAGAAGCCTGCATTCCTAAGGTCTCTCTGAGGACTGCCAGACACTCTGCCGTCATAGGCCTAAGAATTGGAAATTGTGACGGCCAGGCAACACCTGGAATCCTAGGAGGCAGTGGAAGTGCGGCTCTCAAACTGGATGGAAGAAGCTTCCAAGCATAGGGTTCTTTCATGTCCCAAAGAGAACCCAAGTGTCTGAGGCTGCTAGCCTTGTGGCTGGAGAGAACTGGCATCCCCGTGGGCATGTCGGCTCATTTCCTCTTTCTGACCCGCGAAGGAAAGTCTTCCAAAAAGCCTTTGGGACCCGCTTAGAGAGAACAGCTGCGAAGCTGATGCACAGAACATCGACATAGAGACTAGCCCTGGGTCCCAAGCAGCCACCTATCTCTGGAGGGTACGTACTCCACCCGGGGATTCAAGCAGGGAGTTTGCCTTGTACAGCTTAGGCAGGAAACCGGGAGGAGATGGAGGGCCACTCTACCTGCGCTCACACTACCTGGCCCGGAGAAGTTATCTCGCAGCAGAATTCCACACCCTCCCACTACACGTGTGTAGCCAAAAGAGGCGCCGGGCAGTGGGTGTTCTCAGCCCAAGAGCAGTCCTTGTTCTGGGCCGCACCTGCTCCGTGGTTCAAAGGGTCTCTGAGTCTGCTCCTTTGGAGGCATTTCAGAGCTGACGCTATCCCTGGGCTGCCGAAGCAAAGAGGCATAGCGGCCTTTCACACTGAAGCCATGGGCTTGTTTCCCATTCAGCGAGTGTATGTGGCCCCTCCCAGGCTGGAGGCGCGTCAGGTGACACCATTTGCGCTGTGCCCCTGGAAAATGCAAGTGGCTGTACCCGATTTGGGCTGCCTGGTGAAACAACTTGCAGTCACCAGCACCCTGAGTACCCTTCCTGAAGTGTGAGTCCTAGCTAGGTAAACTCGGCCTTCGGAGGCTAGAGGGGAGCAAACATGTTCAACTGGTGGGGAAAGTCTTTGACCGATGACCAATATGCTTGTGCTTGGGCGAGGGTTAGGCAGGAACTTTCCAACACAGGGTTTTTACCTCACCGTAAGCCGTCCCTTTGGGCTGAAGCAGGCGGCGGGTCTGTCTGTATCACAGTCTGGGAAGGAGGGCCTCAGGTGAGTCTGAGTCTGCCCACTGACTGCCCTCCATCATAGCCAGCTGAGGAAATATGGCAAGGCTGATGGAACGCACTGACAGCGAAATGTTTCTCTTCAGAAGAGGAGGTTTTGCAACCAAACGTCAGCAGCTCCTCAGAGTGCTGTTCTGGTGTAGACGAGGGCAAGCTCCCACGGTCCGAAGATTATGAACGGCTCTTTTCCAGTTGCTTCATCCGAGAGAGAGCCAGAAGGGCTGATCTCAACAAATAGGGCGGCACACCATGAGTGCTTCGGGCAGGGCAGTCCTGAGCCAGTGTGCCACCTAAGGAATGAAAGCCAAGTTTCCTAGCCACAGGAAAGCAGACCGAGGCCTGCTGTTTTCTCTAGGCGATTGACGTGAGCTTGAGGGTGAGGCCTATACTACGTTGTGGAAAAGCTCGGGGTCATGGCTGTCTTCCTCCCTCTCTCGGTCCCATGCCCTGGGCTCAGCCATGGGGGAATGCGGAGTGGGAGAGACTGCCTCTCTGCCGGACTCAGAAGGCTTCCTCCCTTTAGGGCAATTCCGTTTGTGTCTTACTTCGTGGAGGAGGAATGAGGGCGCCCAGAGATCTTCTGACATGAAATGGCTAACGACAGAGGACCTGGAGGAGCTGGTTTGTCAGTGGAAGGAGCCAAGAAGCCTGCATTCCTAAGGTCTCTCTGAGAACTGCCAGACGCTATGCCGTCATAGGCCTACGAAGTGGAAATTGTGACGGCAAGGCAACACCTGGAATCCTAGGAGGCAGTGGAAGTGCGGCTCTCAAACTGGATGGAAGAAGCTTCCAAGCATAGTGTTCTTTCATGTCCCAAAGGGAACCCAAGTGTCTGAGGCTGCTAGCCTTGTGGCTGGAGAGAACTGGCATCCCCGTGGGCCTGTCGGCTCATTTCCTCTTTCTGACCCGCGAAGGAAAGTCTTCCAAAAAGCCTTTGGGACCCGCTTAGAGAGAACAGCTGCGAAGCTGATGCACAGATCATCGACATAGAGACTAGCCCTGGGTCCCAAGCAGCCACCTATCTCTGGAGGGTACGTACCCCACCCGGGGATTCAAGCAGGGAGTTTGCCTTGTACAGCTTAGGCAGGAAACCGGGAGGAGATGGAGGGCCACTCTACCTGCGCTCACACTACCTGGCCCAGAGAAGTTATCTCGCAGCAGAATTCCACACCCTCCCACTACACGTGTGTAGCCAAAAGAGGCGCTGGGCAGTGGGTGTTCTCAGCCCAAGAGCAGTCCTTGTTCTGGGCCGCACCTGCTCCGTGGTTCAAAGGGTCTCTGAGTCTGCTCCTTTGGAGGCATTTCAGAGCTGACGCTATCCCTGGGCTGCCGAAGCAAAGAGGCATAGCGGCCTTTCACACTGAAGCCATGGGCTTGTTTCCCATTCAGCGAGTGTATGTGGTCCCTCCCAGGCTGGAGGCGCGTCAGGTGACACCATTTGCGCTGCCCCTGGAAAATGCAAGTGGCTGTACCCGATGTGGGCTGCCTGGTGAAACAACTTGCAGTCACCAGCACCCTGAGTACCTTTCCTGAAGTGTGAGTCCTAGCTAGGTAAACTCGGCCTTCGGAGGCTAGAGGGGAGCAAACATGTTCAACTGGTGGGGAAAGTCTTTGACCGATGACCAATATGCTTGTGCTTGGGCGAGGGTTAGGCAGGAACTTTCCAACACAGGGTTTTTACCTCACCGTAAGCCGTCCCTTTGGGCTGAAGCAGGCGGCGGGTCTGTCTGTATCACAGTCTGGGAAGGAGGGCCTCAGGTGAGTCTGCCCACTGACTGCCCTCCATCATAGCCAGCTGAGAAAATATGGCAAGGCTGATGGAACCCACTTACAGCGGAATGTTTCTCTTCAGAAGAGGAGATTTTGCAGCCAAACGTCAGCAGCTCCTCAGAGTGCTGTTCTGGTGTAGACGAGGGCAAGCTCCCACGGTCCGAAGATTATGAACGGCTCTTTTCCAGTTGCTTCATCCGAGAGAGAGCCAGAAGGGCTGATCTCAACAAATAGGGCGGCACACCGTGAGTGCTTCGGGCAGGGCAGGGCAGTCCTGAGCCAGTGTGCCACCTAAGGAATGAAAGCCAAGTTTCCTAGCCACAGGAAAGCAGACCGAGGCCTGCTGTTTTCTCTAGGCGATTGACGTGAGCCTGAGGGTGAGGCCTATACTACGTTGTGGAAAAGCTCGGGGTCACGGCTGTCTTCCTCCCTCTCTCGGTCCCATGCCCTGGGCTCAGCCATGGGGGAATGCGGAGTGGGAGAGACTGCCTCTCTGCCGGACTCAGAAGGCCTCCTCCCTTTAGGGCAATTCCGTTTGTGTCTTACTTCGTGGAGGAGGAATGAGGGCGCCCAGAGATCTTCTGACATGAAATGGCTAACAACAGAGGACCTGGAGGAGCTGGTTTGTCAGTGGAAGGAGCCAAGAAGCCTGCATTCCTAAGGTCTCTCTGAGAACTGCCAGACACTCTGCCGTCATAGGCCTAAGAATTGGAAATTGTGACGGCAAGGCAACACCTGGAATCCTAGGAGGCAGTGGAAGTGCGGCTCTCAAACTGGATGGAAGAATCTTCCAAGCATAGGGTTCTTTCATGTCCCAAAGAGAACCCGCGTGTCTGAGGCTGCTAGCCTTGTGGCTGGAGAGAACTGGCATCCCCGTGGGCCTGTCGGCTCATTTCCTCTTTCTGACCCGCGAAGGAAAGTCTTCCAAAAAGCCTTTGGGACCCGCTTAGAGAGAACAGCTGCGAAGCTGATGCACAGAACATCGACATAGAGACTAGCCCTGGGTCCCAAGCAGCCACCTATCTCTGGAGGGTACGTACCCCACCCGGGGATTCAAGCAGGGAGTTTGCCTTGTACAGCTTAGGCAGGAAACCGGGAGGAGATGGAGGGCCACTCTACCTGCGCTCACACTACCTGGCCCGGAGAAGTTATCTCGCAGCAGAATTCCACACCCTCCCACTACACGTGTGTAGCCAAAAGAGGCGCTGGGCAGTGGGTGTTCTCAGCCCAAGAGCAGTCCTTGTTCTGGGCCGCACCTGCTCCGTGGTTCAAAGGGTCTCTGAGTCTGCTCCTTTGGAGGCATTTCAGAGCTGACGCTATCCCTGGGCTGCCGAAGCAAAGAGGCATAGCGGCCTTTCACACTGAAGGCATGGGCTTGTTTCCCATTCAGCGAGTGTATGTGGCCCCTCCCAGGCTGGAGGCGCGTCAGGTGACACCATTTGCGCTGCCCCTGGAAAATGCAAGTGGCTGTACCCGATGTGGGCTGCCTGGTGAAACAACTTGCAGTCACCAGCACCCTGAGTACCTTTCCTGAAGTGTGAGTCCTAGCTAGGTAAACTCGGCCTTCGGAGGCTAGAGGGGAGCAAACATGTTCAACTGGTGGGGAAAGTCTTTGACCGATGACCAATAGGCTTGTGCTTGGGCGAGGGTTAGGCAGGAACTTTCCAACACAGGGTTTTTACCTCACCGTAAGCCGTCCCTTTGGGCTGAAGCAGGCGGCGGGTCTGTCTGTATCACAGTCTGGGAAGGAGGGCCTCAGGTGAGTCTGCCCACTGACTGCCCTCCATCATAGCCAGCTGAGAAAATATGGCAAGGCTGATGGAACCCACTGACAGCGAAATGTTTCTCTTCAGAAGAGGAGATTTTGCTACCAAACGTCAGCAGCTCCTCAGAGTGCTGTTCTGGTGTAGACTGGGGCGAGCTCCCACGGTCCGAAGATTACGAACGGCTCTTTTCCAGTTGCTTCATCCGAGAGAGAGCCAGAAGGGCTGATCTCAACAAATAGGGCTGCACCCCGTGAGTGCTTCGGGCAGGGCAGTCCTGAGCCAGTGTGCCACCTAAGGAATGAAAGCCAAGTTTCCTAGCCACAGGAAAGCAGACCGAGGCCTGCTGTTTTCTCTAGGCGATTGACGTGAGCTTGAGGGTGAGGCCTATACTACATTGTGGAAAAGCTCGGGGTCACGGCTGTCTTTCTCCCTCTCTCGGTCCCATGCCCTGGGCTCAGCCATGGGGGAATGCTGAGGGGGAGAGACTGCCTCTCTGCCGGACTCAGAGGGCTTCCTCCCTTTCGGGCAATTCCGTTTGTGTCTTACTTCGTGGAGGAGGAATGAGGGCGCCCAGAGATATTCTGACATGAAATGCCTATCGACAGAGGATCTGGAGGAGCTGGTTTGTCAGTGGAAGGAGCCAAAAAGCCTGCATTCCTAAGGTCTCTCTGAGAACTGCCAGACACTCTGCCGTCATAGGCCTAAGAATTGGAAATTGTGACGGCAAGGCAACACCTGGAATCCTAGGAGGCAGTGGAAGTGCGGCTCTCAAACTGGATGGAAGAAGCTTCCAAGCATAGTGTTCTTTCATGTCCCAAAGAGAACCCGCGTGTCTGAGGCTGCTAGCGTTGTGGCTGGAGAGAACTGGCATCCCCGTGGGCCTGTCGGCTCATTTCCTCTTTCTGACCCTCGAAGGAAAGTCTTCCAAAAAGCCTTTGGGACCCGCTTAGAGAGAACAGCTGCGAAGCTGATGCACAGAACATCGACATAGAGACTAGCCCTGGGTCCCAAGCATCCACCTTTCTCTGGAGGGTACGTACCCCACCCGGGGATTCAAGCAGGGAGTTTGCCTTGTACAACTTAGGCAGGAAACTGGGAGGAGATGGAGGGCCACTCTACCTGCGCTCACACCACGTGGCCCGGAGAAGTTATCACGCAGCAGAATTCAACACCCTCCCACTACACGTGTGTAGCCAAAAGAGGCGCTGGGCAGTGGGTGTTCTCAGCCCAAGAGCAGTCCTTGTTCTGGGCCGCACCTGCTCTGCGGTTCAAAGGGTCTCTGAGTCTGCTCCTTTGGAGGCATTTCAGAGCTGACGCTATCCCTGGGCTGCCGAAGCAAAGAGGCATAGCGGCCTTTCACACTGAAGGCATGGGCTTGTTTCCCATTCAGAGAGTGTATGTGGCCCCTCCCAGGCTGGAGGCGCGTTAGCTGACACCCTTTGCGCTGTGCCCCTGGAAAATCCAAGTGGCTGTACCCGATGTGGGCTGCCTGGTGAAACAACTTGCAGTCACCAGCACCCTGAGTACCCTTCCTGCAGTGTGAGTCCTAGCTAGGTAAACTCGGCCTTCGGAGGCTAGAGGGGAGCAAACATGTTCAACTTGTGGGGAAAGTCTTTGACCGATGACCGATTTGCTTGTGCTTGGGCGAGGGTTAGGCAGGAACTTTCCAACACAGGGTTTTTGCCTCACCGTAAGCCGTCCCTTTGGGCTGAAGCAGGCGGCGGGTCTGTCTGTATCACAGTCTGGGAAGGAGGGCCTCAGGTGAGTCTGCCCACTGACTGCCCTCCATCATAGCCAGCTGAGAAAATATGGCAAGGCTGATGGAACCCACTGACAGCGAAATGTTTCTCTTCAGAAGAGGAGATTTTGCTACCAAACGTCAGCAGCTCCTCAGAGTGCTGTTCTGGTGTAGACTGGGGCGAGCTCCCACGGTCCGAAGATTACGAACGGCTCTTTTCCAGTTGCTTCATCCGAGAGAGAGCCAGAAGGGCTGATCTCAACAAATAGGGCTGCACCCCGTGAGTGCTTCGGGCAGGGCAGTCCTGAGCCAGTGTGCCACCTAAGGAATGAAAGCCAAGTTTCCTAGCCACAGGAAAGCAGACCGAGGCCTGCTGTTTTCTCTAGGCGATTGACGTGAGCTTGAGGGTGAGGCCTATACTACATTGTGGAAAAGCTCGGGGTCACGGCTGTCTTTCTCCCTCTCTCGGTCCCATGCCCTGGGCTCAGCCATGGGGGAATGCTGAGGGGGAGAGACTGCCTCTCTGCCGGACTCAGAGGGCTTCCTCCCTTTCGGGCAATTCCGTTTGTGTCTTACTTCGTGGAGGAGGAATGAGGGCGCCCAGAGATATTCTGACATGAAATGCCTATCGACAGAGGATCTGGAGGAGCTGGTTTGTCAGTGGAAGGAGCCAAAAAGCCTGCATTCCTAAGGTCTCTCTGAGAACTGCCAGACACTCTGCCGTCATAGGCCTAAGAATTGGAAATTGTGACGGCAAGGCAACACCTGGAATCCTAGGAGGCAGTGGAAGTGCGGCTCTCAAACTGGATGGAAGAAGCTTCCAAGCATAGTGTTCTTTCATGTCCCAAAGAGAACCCGCGTGCCTGAGGCTGCTAGCGTTGTGGCTGGAGAGAACTGGCATCCCCGTGGGCCTGTCGGCTCATTTCCTCTTTCTGACCCTCGAAGGAAAGTCTTCCAAAAAGCCTTTGGGACCCGCTTAGAGAGAACAGCTGCGAAGCTGATGCACAGAACATCGACATAGAGACTAGCCCTGGGTCCCAAGCATCCACCTTTCTCTGGAGGGTACGTACCCCACCCGGGGATTCAAGCAGGGAGTTTGCCTTGTACAACTTAGGCAGGAAACTGGGAGGAGATGGAGGGCCACTCTACCTGCGCTCACACCACGTGGCCCGGAGAAGTTATCACGCAGCAGAATTCAACACCCTCCCACTACACGTGTGTAGCCAAAAGAGGCGCTGGGCAGTGGGTGTTCTCAGCCCAAGAGCAGTCCTTGTTCTGGGCCGCACCTGCTCTGTGGTTCAAAGGGTCTCTGAGTCTGCTCCTTTGGAGGCATTTCAGAGCTGACGCTATCCCTGGGCTGCCGAAGCAAGGAGGCATAGCGGCCTTTCACACTGAAGGCATGGGCTTGTTTCCCATTCAGAGAGTGTATGTGGGCCCTCCCAGGCTGGAGGCGCGTTAGCTGACACCCTTTGCGCTGTGCACCTGGAAAATGCAAGTGGCTGTACCCGATGTGGGCTGCCTGGTGAAACAACTTGCAGTCACCAGCACCCTGAGTACCCTTCCTGCAGTGTGAGTCCTAGCTAGGTAAACTCGGCCTTCGGAGGCTAGAGGGGAGCAAACATGTTCAACTTGTGGGGAAAGTCTTTGGCCGATGACCAATATGCTTGTGCTTGGGCGAGGGTTAGGCAGGAACTTTCCAACACAGGGTTTTTGCCTCACCGTAAGCCGTCCCTTTGGGCTGAAGCAGGCGGCGGGTCTGTCTGTATCACAGTCTGGGAAGGAGGGCCTCAGGTGAGTCTGCCCACTGACTGCCCTCCATCATAGCCAGCTGAGAAAATATGGCAAGGCTGATGGAACCCACTGACAGCGAAATGTTTCTCTTCAGAAGAGGAGAGTTTGCTACCAAACGTCAGCAGCTCCTCAGAGTGCTGTTCTGGTGTAGACTGGGGCGAGCTCCCACGGTCCGAAGATTACGAACGGCTCTTTTCCAGTTGCTTCATCCGAGAGAGAGCCAGAAGGGCTGATCTCAACAAATAGGGCTGCACCCCGTGAGTGCTTCGGGCAGGGCAGTCCTGAGCCAGTGTGCCACCTAAGGAATGAAAGCCAAGTTTCCTAGCCACAGGAAAGCAGACCGAGGCCTGCTGTTTTCTCTAGGCGATTGACGTGAGCTTGAGGGTGAGGCCTATACTACATTGTGGAAAAGCTCGGGGTCACGGCTGTCTTTCTCCCTCTCTCGGTCCCATGCCCTGGGCTCAGCCATGGGGGAATGCTGAGGGGGAGAGACTGCCTCTCTGCCGGACTCAGAGGGCTTCCTCCCTTTCGGGCAATTCCGTTTGTGTCTTACTTCGTGGAGGAGGAATGAGGGCGCCCAGAGATATTCTGACATGAAATGCCTATCGACAGAGGATCTGGAGGAGCTGGTTTGTCAGTGGAAGGAGTCAAAAAGCCTGCATTCCTAAGGTCTCTCTGAGAACTGCCAGACACTCTGCCGTCATAGGCCTAAGAATTGGAAATTGTGACGGCAAGGCAACACCTGGAATCCTAGGAGGCAGTGGAAGTGCGGCTCTCAAACTGGATGGAAGAAGCTTCCAAGCATAGGGTTCTTTCATGTCCCAAAGAGAACCCGCGTGTCTGAGGCTGCTAGCCTTGTGGCTGGAGAGAACTGGCATCCCCGTGGGCCTGTCGGCTCATTTCCTCTTTCTGACCCTCGAAGGAAAGTCTTCCAAAAAGCCTTTGGGACCCGCTTAGAGAGAACAGCTGCGAAGCTGATGCACAGAACATCGACATAGAGACTAGCCCTGGGTCCCAAGCATCCACCTTTCTCTGGAGGGTACGTACCCCACCCGGGGATTCAAGCAGGGAGTTTGCCTTGTACAACTTAGGCAGGAAACTGGGAGGAGATGGAGGGCCACTCTACCTGCGCTCACACCACGTGGCCCGGAGAAGTTATCACGCAGCAGAATTCAACACCCTCCCACTACACGTGTGTAGCCAAAAGAGGCGCTGGGCAGTGGGTGTTCTCAGCCCAAGAGCAGTCCTTGTTCTGGGCCCCACCTGCTGTGTGGTTCAAAGGGTCTCTGAGTCTGCTCCTTTGGAGGCATTTCAGAGCTGACGCTATCCCTGGGCTGCCGAAGCAAAGAGGCATAGCGGCCTTTCACACTGAAGGCATGGGCTTGTTTCCCATTCAGAGAGTGTATGTGGGCCCTCCCAGGCTGGAGGCGCGTTAGCTGACACCCTTTGCGCTGTGCCCCTGGAAAATGCAAGTGGCTGTACCCGATGTGGGCTGCCTGGTGAAACAACTTGCAGTCACCAGCACCCTGAGTACCCTTCCTGCAGTGTGAGTCCTAGCTAGGTAAACTCGGCCTTCGGAGGCTAGAGGGGAGCAAACATGTTCAACTTGTGGGGAAAGTCTTTGACCGATGACCAATATGCTTGTGCTTGGGCGAGGGTTAGGCAGGAACTTTCCAACACAGGGTTTTTGCCTCACCGTAAGCCGTCCCTTTGGGCTGAAGCAGGCGGCGGGTCTGTCTGTATCACAGTCTGGGAAGGAGGGCCTCAGGTGAGTCTGCCCACTGACTGCCCTCCATCATAGCCAGCTGAGAAAATATGGCAAGGCTGATGGAACCCACTGACAGCGAAATGTTTCTCTTCAGAAGAGGAGAGTTTGCTACCAAACGTCAGCAGCTCCTCAGAGTGCTGTTCTGGTGTAGACTGGGGCGAGCTCCCACGGTCCGAAGATTACGAACGGCTCTTTTCCAGTTGCTTCATCCGAGAGAGAGCCAGAAGGGCTGATCTCAACAAATAGGGCTGCACCCCGTGAGTGCTTCGGGCAGGGCAGTCCTGAGCCAGTGTGCCACCTAAGGAATGAAAGCCAAGTTTCCTAGCCACAGGAAAGCAGACCGAGGCCTGCTGTTTTCTCTAGGCGATTGACGTGAGCTTGAGGGTGAGGCCTATACTACATTGTGGAAAAGCTCGGGGTCACGGCTGTCTTTCTCCCTCTCTCGGTCCCATGCCCTGGGCTCAGCCATGGGGGAATGCTGAGGGGGAGAGACTGCCTCTCTGCCGGACTCAGAGGGCTTCCTCCCTTTCGGGCAATTCCGTTTGTGTCTTACTTCGTGGAGGAGGAATGAGGGCGCCCAGAGATATTCTGACATGAAATGCCTATCGACAGAGGATCTGGAGGAGCTGGTTTGTCAGTGGAAGGAGTCAAAAAGCCTGCATTCCTAAGGTCTCTCTGAGAACTGCCAGACACTCTGCCGTCATAGGCCTAAGAATTGGAAATTGTGACGGCAAGGCAACACCTGGAATCCTAGGAGGCAGTGGAAGTGCGGCTCTCAAACTGGATGGAAGAAGCTTCCAAGCATAGGGTTCTTTCATGTCCCAAAGAGAACCCGCGTGTCTGAGGCTGCTAGCCTTGTGGCTGGAGAGAACTGGCATCCCCGTGGGCCTGTCGGCTCATTTCCTCTTTCTGACCCTCGAAGGAAAGTCTTCCAAAAAGCCTTTGGGACCCGCTTAGAGAGAACAGCTGCGAAGCTGATGCACAGAACATCGACATAGAGACTAGCCCTGGGTCCCAAGCATCCATCTTTCTCTGGAGGGTACGTACCCCACCCGGGGATTCAAGCAGGGAGTTTGCCTTGTACAACTTAGGCAGGAAACTGGGAGGAGATGGAGGGCCACTCTACCTGCGCTCACACCACGTGGCCCGGAGAAGTTATCACGCAGCAGAATTCAACACCCTCCCACTACACGTGTGTAGCCAAAAGAGGCGCTGGGCAGTGGGTGTTCTCAGCCCAAGAGCAGTCCTTGTTCTGGGCCGCACCTGCTGTGTGGTTCAAAGGGTCTCTGAGTCTGCTCCTTTGGAGGCATTTCAGAGCTGACGCTATCCCTGGGCTGCCGAAGCAAAGAGGCATAGCGGCCTTTCACACTGAAGGCATGGGCTTGTTTCCCATTCAGAGAGTGTATGTGGGCCCTCCCAGGCTGGAGGCGCGTTAGCTGACACCCTTTGCGCTGTGCCCCTGGAAAATGCAAGTGGCTGTACCCGATGTGGGCTGCCTGGTGAAACAACTTGCAGTCACCAGCACCCTGAGTACCCTTCCTGCAGTGTGAGTCCTAGCTAGGTAAACTCGGCCTTCGGAGGCTAGAGGGGAGCAAACATGTTCAACTTGTGGGGAAAGTCTTTGACCGATGACCAATATGCTTGTGCTTGGGCGAGGGTTAGGCAGGAACTTTCCAACACAGGGTTTTTGCCTCACCGTAAGCCGTCCCTTTGGGCTGAAGCAGGCGGCGGGTCTGTCTGTATCACAGTCTGGGAAGGAGGGCCTCAGGTGAGTCTGCCCACTGACTGCCCTCCATCATAGCCAGCTGAGAAAATATGGCAAGGCTGATGGAACCCACTGACAGCGAAATGTTTCTCTTCAGAAGAGGAGAGTTTGCTACCAAACGTCAGCAGCTCCTCAGAGTGCTGTTCTGGTGTAGACTGGGGCGAGCTCCCACGGTCCGAAGATTACGAACGGCTCTTTTCCAGTTGCTTCATCCGAGAGAGAGCCAGAAGGGCTGATCTCAACAAATAGGGCTGCACCCCGTGAGTGCTTCGGGCAGGGCAGTCCTGAGCCAGTGTGCCACCTAAGGAATGAAAGCCAAGTTTCCTAGCCACAGGAAAGCAGACCGAGGCCTGCTGTTTTCTCTAGGCGATTGACGTGAGCTTGAGGGTGAGGCCTATACTACATTGTGGAAAAGCTCGGGGTCACGGCTGTCTTTCTCCCTCTCTCGGTCCCATGCCCTGGGCTCAGCCATGGGGGAATGCTGAGGGGGAGAGACTGCCTCTCTGCCGGACTCAGAGGGCTTCCTCCCTTTCGGGCAATTCCGTTTGTGTCTTACTTCGTGGAGGAGGAATGAGGGCGCCCAGAGATATTCTGACATGAAATGCCTATCGACAGAGGATCTGGAGGAGCTGGTTTGTCAGTGGAAGGAGTCAAAAAGCCTGCATTCCTAAGGTCTCTCTGAGAACTGCCAGACACTCTGCCGTCATAGGCCTAAGAATTGGAAATTGTGACGGCAAGGCAACACCTGGAATCCTAGGAGGCAGTGGAAGTGCGGCTCTCAAACTGGATGGAAGAAGCTTCCAAGCATAGGGTTCTTTCATGTCCCAAAGAGAACCCGCGTGTCTGAGGCTGCTAGCCTTGTGGCTGGAGAGAACTGGCATCCCCGTGGGCCTGTCGGCTCATTTCCTCTTTCTGACCCTCGAAGGAAAGTCTTCCAAAAAGCCTTTGGGACCCGCTTAGAGAGAACAGCTGCGAAGCTGATGCACAGAACATCGACATAGAGACTAGCCCTGGGTCCCAAGCATCCACCTTTCTCTGGAGGGTACGTACCCCACCCGGGGATTCAAGCAGGGAGTTTGCCTTGTACAACTTAGGCAGGAAACTGGGAGGAGATGGAGGGCCACTCTACCTGCGCTCACACCACGTGGCCCGGAGAAGTTATCACGCAGCAGAATTCAACACCCTCCCACTACACGTGTGTAGCCAAAAGAGGCGCTGGGCAGTGGGTGTTCTCAGCCCAAGAGCAGTCCTTGTTCTGGGCCCCACCTGCTGTGTGGTTCAAAGGGTCTCTGAGTCTGCTCCTTTGGAGGCATTTCAGAGCTGACGCTATCCCTGGGCTGCCGAAGCAAAGAGGCATAGCGGCCTTTCACACTGAAGGCATGGGCTTGTTTCCCATTCAGAGAGTGTATGTGGGCCCTCCCAGGCTGGAGGCGCGTTAGCTGACACCCTTTGCGCTGTGCCCCTGGAAAATGCAAGTGGCTGTACCCGATGTGGGCTGCCTGGTGAAACAACTTGCAGTCACCAGCACCCTGAGTACCCTTCCTGCAGTGTGAGTCCTAGCTAGGTAAACTCGGCCTTCGGAGGCTAGAGGGGAGCAAACATGTTCAACTTGTGGGGAAAGTCTTTGACCGATGACCAATATGCTTGTGCTTGGGCGAGGGTTAGGCAGGAACTTTCCAACACAGGGTTTTTGCCTCACCGTAAGCCGTCCCTTTGGGCTGAAGCAGGCGGCGGGTCTGTCTGTATCACAGTCTGGGAAAGAGGGCCTCAGGTGAGTCTGCCCACTGACTGCCCTCCATCATAGCCAGCTGAGAAAATATGGCAAGGCTGATGGAACCCACTGACAGCGAAATGTTTCTCTTCAGAAGAGGAGATTTTGCTACCAAACGTCAGCAGCTCCTCAGAGTGCTGTTCTGGTGTAGACTGGGGCGAGCTCCCACGGTCCGAAGATTACGAACGGCTCTTTTCCAGTTGCTTCATCCGAGAGAGAGCCAGAAGGGCTGATCTCAACAAATAGGGCTGCACCCCGTGAGTGCTTCGGGCAGGGCAGTCCTGAGCCAGTGTGCCACCTAAGGAATGAAAGCCAAGTTTCCTAGCCACAGGAAAGCAGACCGAGGCCTGCTGTTTTCTCTAGGCGATTGACGTGAGCTTGAGGGTGAGGCCTATACTACATTGTGGAAAAGCTCGGGGTCACGGCTGTCTTTCTCCCTCTCTCGGTCCCATGCCCTGGGCTCAGCCATGGGGGAATGCTGAGGGGGAGAGACTGCCTCTCTGCCGGACTCAGAGGGCTTCCTCCCTTTCGGGCAATTCCGTTTGTGTCTTACTTCGTGGAGGAGGAATGAGGGCGCCCAGAGATATTCTGACATGAAATGCCTATCGACAGAGGATCTGGAGGAGCTGGTTTGTCAGTGGAAGGAGCCAAAAAGCCTGCATTCCTAAGGTCTCTCTGAGAACTGCCAGACACTCTGCCGTCATAGGCCTAAGAATTGGAAATTGTGACGGCAAGGCAACACCTGGAATCCTAGGAGGCAGTGGAAGTGCGGCTCTCAAACTGGATGGAAGAAGCTTCCAAGCATAGTGTTCTTTCATGTCCCAAAGAGAACCCGCGTGTCTGAGGCTGCTAGCCTTGTGGCTGGAGAGAACTGGCATCCCCGTGGGCCTGTCGGCTCATTTCCTCTTTCTGACCCTCGAAGGAAAGTCTTCCAAAAAGCCTTTGGGACCCGCTTAGAGAGAACAGCTGCGAAGCTGATGCACAGAACATCGACATAGAGACTAGCCCTGGGTCCCAAGCATCCATCTTTCTCTGGAGGGTACGTACCCCACCCGGGGATTCAAGCAGGGAGTTTGCCTTGTACAACTTAGGCAGGAAACTGGGAGGAGATGGAGGGCCACTCTACCTGCGCTCACACCACGTGGCCCGGAGAAGTTATCACGCAGCAGAATTCAACACCCTCCCACTACACGTGTGTAGCCAAAAGAGGCGCTGGGCAGTGGGTGTTCTCAGCCCAAGAGCAGTCCTTGTTCTGGGCCGCACCTGCTCTGTGGTTCAAAGGGTCTCTGAGTCTGCTCCTTTGGAGGCATTTCAGAGCTGACGCTATCCCTGGGCTGCCGAAGCAAAGAGGCATAGCGGCCTTTCACACTGAAGGCATGGGCTTGTTTCCCATTCAGAGAGTGTATGTGGCCCCTCCCAGGCTGGAGGCGCGTTAGCTGACACCCTTTGCGCTGTGCCCCTGGAAAATCCAAGTGGCTGTACCCGATGTGGGCTGCCTGGTGAAACAACTTGCAGTCACCAGCACCCTGAGTACCCTTCCTGCAGTGTGAGTCCTAGCTAGGTAAACTCGGCCTTCGGAGGCTAGAGGGCAGCAAACATGTTCAACTTGTGGGGAAAGTCTTTGACCGATGACCAATTTGCTTGTGCTTGGGCGAGGGTTAGGCAGGAACTTTCCAACACAGGGTTTTTGCCTCACCGTAAGCCATCCCTTTGGGCTGAAGCAGGCGGCGGGTCTGTCTGTATCACAGTCTGGGAAGGAGGGCCTCAGGTGAGTCTGCCCACTGACTGCCCTCCATCATAGCCAGCTGAGAAAATATGGCAAGGCTGATGGAACCCACTGACAGCGAAATGTTTCTCTTCAGAAGAGGAGATTTTGCTACCAAACGTCAGCAGCTCCTCAGAGTGCTGTTCTGGTGTAGACTGGGGCGAGCTCGCACGGTCCGAAGATTACGAACGGCTCTTTTCCAGTTGCTTCATCCGAGAGAGAGCCAGAAGGGCTGATCTCAACAAATAGGGCTGCACCCCGTGAGTGCTTCGGGCAGGGCAAGGCAGTCCTGAGCCAGTGTGCCACCTAAGGAATGAAAGCCAAGTTTCCTAGCCACAGGAAAGCAGACCGAGGCCTGCTGTTTTCTCTAGGCGATTGACGTGAGCCTGAGGGTGAGGCCTATACTACGTTGTGGAAAAGCTCGGGGTCACGGCTGTCTTCCTCCCTCTCTCGGTCCCATGCCCTGGGCTCAGCCATGGGGGAATGCGGAGTGGGAGAGACTGCCTCTCTGCCGGACTCAGAAGGCTTCCTCCCTTTAGGGCAATTCCGTTTGTGTCTTACTTCGTGGAGGAGGAATGAGGGCGCCCAGAGATCTTCTGACATGAAATGGCTAACGACAGAGGACCTGGAGGAGCTGGTTTGTCAGTGGAAGGAGCCAAGAAGCCTGCATTCCTAAGGTCTCTCTGAGAACTGCCAGACGCTCTGCCGTCATAGGCCTACGAAGTGGAAATTGTGACGGCAAGGCAACACCTGGAATCCTAGGAGGCAGTGGAAGTGCGGCTCTCAAACTGGATGGAAGAAGCTTCCAAGCATAGTGTTCTTTCATGTCCCAAAGAGAACCCAAGTGTCTGAGGCTGCTAGCCTTGTGGCTGGAGAGAACTGGCATCCCCGTGGGCCTGTCGGCTCATTTCCTCTTTCTGACCCGCGAAGGAAAGTCTTCCAAAAAGCCTTTGGGACCCGCTTAGAGAGAACAGCTGCGAAGCTGATGCACAGAACATCGACATAGAGACTAGCCCTGGGTCCCAAGCAGCCACCTATCTCTGGAGGGTACGTACCCCACCCGGGGATTCAAGCAGGGAGTTTGCCTTGTACAGCTTAGGCAGGAAACCGGGAGGAGATGGAGGGCCACTCTACCTGCGCTCACACTACCTGGCCCGGAGAAGTTATCTCGCAGCAGAATTCCACACCCTCCCACTACACGTGTGTAGCCAAAAGAGGCGCTGGGCAGTGGGTGTTCTCAGCCCAAGAGCAGTCCTTGTTCTGGGCCGCACCTGCTCCGTGGTTCAAAGGGTCTCTGAGTCTGCTCCTTTGGAGGCATTTCAGAGCTGACGCTATCCCTGGGCTGCCGAAGCAAAGAGGCATAGCGGCCTTTCACACTGAAGCCATGGGCTTGTTTCCCATTCAGCGAGTGTATGTGGTCCCTCCCAGGCTGGAGGCGCGTCAGGTGACACCATTTGCGCTGTGCCCCTGGAAAATGCAAGTGGCTGTACCCGATGTGGGCTGCCTGGTGAAACAACTTGCAGTCACCAGCACCCTGAGTACCTTTCCTGAAGTGTGAGTCCTAGCTAGGTAAACTCGGCCTTCGGAGGCTAGAGGGGAGCAAACATGTTCAACTGGTGGGGAAAGTCTTTGACCGATGACCAATATGCTTGTGCTTGGGCGAGGGTTAGGCAGGAACTTTCCAACACAGGGTTTTTACCTCACCGTAAGCCGTCCCTTTGGGCTGAAGCAGGCGGCGGGTCTGTCTGTATCACAGTCTGGGAAGGAGGGCCTCAGGTGAGTCTGAGTCTGCCCACTGACTGCCCTCCATCATAGCCAGCTGAGGAAATATGGCAAGGCTGATGGAACCCACTGACAGCGAAATGTTTCTCTTCAGAAGAGGAGGTTTTGCAACCAAACGTCAGCAGCTCCTTAGAGTGCTGTTCTGGTGTAGACGAGGGCAAGCTCCCACGGTCCGAAGATTATGAACGGCTCTTTTCCAGTTGCTTCATCCGAGAGAGAGCCAGAAGGGCTGATCTCAACAAATAGGGCGGCACACCGTGAGTGCTTCGGGCAGGGCAGTCCTGAGCCAGTGTGCCACCTAAGGAATGAAAGCCAAGTTTCCTAGCCACAGGAAAGCAGACCGAGGCCTGCTGTTTTCTCTAGGCGATTGACGTGAGCCTGAGGGTGAGGCCTATACTACGTTGTGGAAAAGCTCGGGGTCACGGCTGTCTTCCTCCCTCTCTCGGTCCCATGCCCTGGGCTCAGCCATGGGGGAATGCGGAGTGGGAGAGACTGCCTCTCTGCCGGACTCAGAAGGCCTCCTCCCTTTAGGGCAATTCCGTTTGTGTCTTACTTCGTGGAGGAGGAATGAGGGCGCCCAGAGATCTTCTGACATGAAATGGCTAACGACAGAGGACCTGGAGGAGCTGGTTTGTCAGTGGAAGGAGCCAAGAAGCCTGCATTCCTAAGGTCTCTCTGAGGACTGCCAGACACTCTGCCGTCATAGGCCTAAGAATTGGAAATTGTGACGGCAAGGCAACACCTGGAATCCTAGGAGGCAGTGGAAGTGCGGCTCTCAAACTGGATGGAAGAAGCTTCCAAGCATAGTGTTCTTTCATGTCCCAAAGAGAACCCGCGTGTCTGAGGCTGCTAGCCTTGTGGCTGGAGAGAACTGGCATCCCCGTGGGCCTGTCGGCTCATTTCCTCTTTCTGACCCGCGAAGGAAAGTCTTCCAAAAAGCCTTTGGGACCCGCTTAGAGAGAACAGCTGCGAAGCTGATGCACAGAACATCGACATAGAGACTAGCCCTGGGTCCCAAGCAGCCACCTATCTCTGGAGGGTACGTACCCCACCCGGGGATTCAAGCAGGGAGTTTGCCTTGTACAGCTTAGGCAGGAAACCGGGAGGAGATGGAGGGCCACTCTACCTGCGCTCACACTACCTGGCCCGGAGAAGTTATCTCGCAGCAGAATTCCACACCCTCCCACTACACGTGTGTAGCCAAAAGAGGCGCCGGGCAGTGGGTGTTCTCAGCCCAAGAGCAGTCCTTGTTCTGGGCCGCACCTGCTCCGTGGTTCAAAGGGTCTCTGAGTCTGCTCCTTTGGAGGCATTTCAGAGCTGACGCTATCCCTGGGCTACCGAAGCAAAGAGGCATAGCGGCCTTTCACACTGAAGCCATGGGCTTGTTTCCCATTCAGCGAGTGTATGTGGCCCCTCCCAGGCTGGAGGCGCGTCAGGTGACACCATTTGCGCTGTGCCCCTGGAAAATGCAAGTGGCTGTACCCGATTTGGGCTGCCTGGTGAAACAACTTGCAGTCACCAGCACCCTGAGTACCCTTCCTGAAGTGTGAGTCCTAGCTAGGTAAACTCGGCCTTCGGAGGCTAGAGGGGAGCAAACATGTTCAACTGGTGGGGAAAGTCTTTGACCGATGACCAATATGCTTGTGCTTGGGCGAGGGTTAGGCAGGAACTTTCCAACACAGGGTTTTTACCTCACCGTAAGCCGTCCCTTTGGGCTGAAGCAGGCGGCGGGTCTGTCTGTATCACAGTCTGGGAAGGAGGGCCTCAGGTGAGTCTGAGTCTGCCCACTGACTGCCCTCCATCATAGCCAGCTGAGGAAATATGGCAAGGCTGATGGAACCCACTGACAGCGAAATGTTTCTCTTCAGAAGAGGAGGTTTTGCAACCAAACGTCAGCAGCTCCTCAGAGTGCTGTTCTGGTGTAGACGAGGGCAAGCTCCCACGGTCCGAAGATTATGAACGGCTCTTTTCCAGTTGCTTCATCCGAGAGAGAGCCAGAAGGGCTGATCTCAACAAATAGGGCGGCACACCGTGAGTGCTTCGGGCAGGGCAGTCCTGAGCCAGTGTGCCACCTAAGGAATGAAAGCCAAGTTTCCTAGCCACAGGAAAGCAGACCGAGGCCTGCTGTTTTCTCTAGGCGATTGACGTGAGCCTGAGGGTGAGGCCTATACTACGTTGTGGAAAAGCTCGGGGTCACGGCTGTCTTCCTCCCTCTCTCGGTCCCATGCCCTGGGCTCAGCCATGGGGGAATGCGGAGTGGGAGAGACTGCCTCTCTGCCGGACTCAGAAGGCCTCCTCCCTTTAGGGCAATTCCGTTTGTGTCTTACTTCGTGGAGGAGGAATGAGGGCGCCCAGAGATCTTCTGACATGAAATGGCTAACGACAGAGGACCTGGAGGAGCTGGTTTGTCAGTGGAAGGAGCCAAGAAGCCTGCATTCCTAAGGTCTCTCTGAGGACTGCCAGACACTCTGCCGTCATAGGCCTAAGAATTGGAAATTGTGACAGCAAGGCAACACCTGGAATCCTAGGAGGCAGTGGAAGTGCGGCTCTCAAACTGGATGGAAGAAGCTTCCAAGCATAGTGTTCTTTCATGTCCCAAAGAGAACCCAAGTGTCTGAGGCTGCTAGCCTTGTGGCTGGAGAGAACTGGCATCCCCGTGGGCCTGTCGGCTCATTTCCTCTTTCTGACCCGCGAAGGAAAGTCTTCCAAAAAGCCTTTGAGACCCGCTTGGAGAGAACAGCTGCGAAGCTGATGCACAGAACATCGACATAGAGACTAGCCCTGGGTCCCAAGCAGCCACCTATCTCTGGAGGGTACGTACCCCACCCGGGGATTCAAGCAGGGAGTTTGCCTTGTACAGCTTAGGCAGGAAACCGGGAGGAGATGGAGGGCCACTCTACCTGCGCTCACACTACCTGGCCCGGAGAAGTTATCTCGCAGCAGAATTCCACACCCTCCCACTACACGTGTGTAGCCAAAAGAGGCGCTGGGCAGTGGGTGTTCTCAGCCCAAGAGCAGTCCTTGTTCTGGGCCGCACCTGCTCCGTGGTTCAAAGGGTCTCTGAGTCTGCTCCTTTGGAGGCATTTCAGAGCTGACGCTATCCCTGGGCTGCCGAAACAAAGAGGCATAGCGGCCTTTCACACTGAAGCCATGGGCTTGTTTCCCATTCAGCGAGTGTATGTGGCCCCTCCCAGGCTGGAGGCGCGTCAGGTGACACCATTTGCGCTGTGCCCCTGGAAAATGCAAGTGGCTGTACCCGATTTGGGCTGCCTGGTGAAACAACTTGCAGTCACCAGCACCCTGAGTACCCTTCCTGAAGTGTGAGTCCTAGCTAGGTAAACTCGGCCTTCGGAGGCTAGAGGGGAGCAAACATGTTCAACTGGTGGGGAAAGTCTTTGACCGATGACCAATATGCTTGTGCTTGGGCGAGGGTTAGGCAGGAACTTTCCAACACAGGGTTTTTACCTCACCGTAAGCCGTCCCTTTGGGCTGAAGCAGGCGGCGGGTCTGTCTGTATCACAGTCTGGGAAGGAGGGCCTCAGGTGAGTCTGCCCACTGACTGCCCTCCATCATAGCCAGCTGAGGAAATATGGCAAGGCTGATGGAACCCACTGACAGCGAAATGTTTCTCTTCAGAAGAGGAGATTTTGCAGCCAAACGTCAGCAGCTCCTCAGAGTGCTGTTCTGGTGTAGACGAGGGCAAGCTCCCACGGTCCGAAGATTATGAACGGCTCTTTTCCAGTTGCTTCATCCGAGAGAGAGCCAGAAGGGCTGATCTCAACAAATAGGGCGGCACACCGTGAGTGCTTCGGGCAGGGCAGGGCAGTCCTGAGCCAGTGTGCCACCTAAGGAATGAAAGCCAAGTTTCCTAGCCACAGGAAAGCAGACCGAGGCCTGCTGTTTTCTCTAGGCGATTGACGTGAGCCTGAGGTGAGGCCTATACTACGTTGTGGAAAAGCTCGGGGTCACGGCTGTCTTCCTCCCTCTCTCGGTCCCATGCCCTGGGCTCAGCCATGGGGGAATGCGGAGTGGGAGAGACTGCCTCTCTGCCGGACTCAGAAGGCTTCCTCCCTTTAGGGCAATTCCGTTTGTGTCTTACTTCGTGGAGGAGGAATGAGGGCGCCCAGAGATCTTCTGACATGAAATGGCTAACGACAGAGGACCTGGAGGAGCTGGTTTGTCAGTGGAAGGAGCCAAGAAGCCTGCATTCCTAAGGTCTCTCTGAGGACTGCCAGACACTCTGCCGTCATAGGCCTAAGAATTGGAAATTGTGACGGCAAGGCAACACCTGGAATCCTAGGAGGCAGTGGAAGTGCGGCTCTCAAACTGGATGGAAGAAGCTTCCAAGCATAGGGTTCTTTCATGTCCCAAAGAGAACCCAAGTGTCTGAGGCTGCTAGCCTTGTGGCTGGAGAGAACTGGCATCCCCGTGGGCATGTCGGCTCATTTCCTCTTTCTGACCCGCGAAGGAAAGTCTTCCAAAAAGCCTTTGGGACCCGCTTAGAGAGAACAGCTGCGAAGCTGATGCACAGAACATCGACATAGAGACTAGCCCTGGGTCCCAAGCAGCCACCTATCTCTGGAGGGTACGTACTCCACCCGGGGATTCAAGCAGGGAGTTTGCCTTGTACAGCTTAGGCAGGAAACCGGGAGGAGATGGAGGGCCACTCTACCTGCGCTCACACTACCTGGCCCGGAGAAGTTATCTCGCAGCAGAATTCCACACCCTCCCACTACACGTGTGTAGCCAAAAGAGGCGCCGGGCAGTGGGTGTTCTCAGCCCAAGAGCAGTCCTTGTTCTGGGCCGCACCTGCTCCGTGGTTCAAAGGGTCTCTGAGTCTGCTCCTTTGGAGGCATTTCAGAGCTGACGCTATCCCTGGGCTGCCGAAGCAAAGAGGCATAGCGGCCTTTCACACTGAAGCCATGGGCTTGTTTCCCATTCAGCGAGTGTATGTGGCCCCTCCCAGGCTGGAGGCGCGTCAGGTGACACCATTTGCGCTGTGCCCCTGGAAAATGCAAGTGGCTGTACCCGATTTGGGCTGCCTGGTGAAACAACTTGCAGTCACCAGCACCCTGAGTACCCTTCCTGAAGTGTGAGTCCTAGCTAGGTAAACTCGGCCTTCGGAGGCTAGAGGGGAGCAAACATGTTCAACTGGTGGGGAAAGTCTTTGACCGATGACCAATATGCTTGTGCTTGGGCGAGGGTTAGGCAGGAACTTTCCAACACAGGGTTTTTACCTCACCGTAAGCCGTCCCTTTGGGCTGAAGCAGGCGGCGGGTCTGTTTGTATCACAGTCTGGGAAGGAGGGCCTCAGGTGAGTCTGAGTCTGCCCACTGACTGCCCTCCATCATAGCCAGCTGAGGAAATATGGCAAGGCTGATGGAACCCACTGACAGCGAAATGTTTCTCTTCAGAAGAGGAGGTTTTGCAACCAAACGTCAGCAGCTCCTCAGTGTGCTGTTCTGGTGTAGACGAGGGCAAGCTCCCACGGTCCGAAGATTATGAACGGCTCTTTTCCAGTTGCTTCATCCGAGAGAGAGCCAGAAGGGCTGATCTCAACAAATAGGGCGGCACACCATGAGTGCTTCGGGCAGGGCAGTCCTGAGCCAGTGTGCCACCTAAGGAATGAAAGCCAAGTTTCCTAGCCACAGGAAAGCAGACCGAGGCCTGCTGTTTTCTCTAGGCGATTGACGTGAGCTTGAGGGTGAGGCCTATACTACGTTGTGGAAAAGCTCGGGGTCATGGCTGTCTTCCTCCCTCTCTCGGTCCCATGCCCTGGGCTCAGCCATGGGGGAATGCGGAGTGGGAGAGACTGCCTCTCTGCCGGACTCAGAAGGCTTCCTCCCTTTAGGGCAATTCCGTTTGTGTCTTACTTCGTGGAGGAGGAATGAGGGCGCCCAGAGATCTTCTGACATGAAATGGCTAACGACAGAGGACCTGGAGGAGCTGGTTTGTCAGTGGAAGGAGCCAAGAAGCCTGCATTCCTAAGGTCTCTCTGAGAACTGCCAGACGCTCTGCCGTCATAGGCCTACGAAGTGGAAATTGTGACGGCAAGGCAACACCTGGAATCCTAGGAGGCAGTGGAAGTGCGGCTCTCAAACTGGATGGAAGAAGCTTCCAAGCATAGTGTTCTTTCATGTCCCAAAGAGAACCCAAGTGTCTGAGGCTGCTAGCCTTGTGGCTGGAGAGAACTGGCATCCCCGTGGGCCTGTCGGCTCATTTCCTCTTTCTGACCCGCGAAGGAAAGTCTTCCAAAAAGCCTTTGGGACCCGCTTAGAGAGAACAGCTGCGAAGCTGATGCACAGATCATCGACATAGAGACTAGCCCTGGGTCCCAAGCAGCCACCTATCTCTGGAGGGTACGTACCCCACCCGGGGATTCAAGCAGGGAGTTTGCCTTGTACAGCTTAGGCAGGAAACCGGGAGGAGATGGAGGGCCACTCTACCTGCGCTCACACTACCTGGCCCGGAGAAGTTATCTCGCAGCAGAATTCCACACCCTCCCACTACACGTGTGTAGCCAAAAGAGGCGCTGGGCAGTGGGTGTTCTCAGCCCAAGAGCAGTCCTTGTTCTGGGCCGCACCTGCTCCGTGGTTCAAAGGCTCTCTGAGTCTGCTCCTTTGGAGGCATTTCAGAGCTGACGCTATCCCTGGGCTGCCGAAGCAAAGAGGCATAGCGGCCTTTCACACTGAAGCCATGGGCTTGTTTCCCATTCAGCGAGTGTATGTGGTCCCTCCCAGGCTGGAGGCGCGTCAGGTGACACCATTTGCGCTGCCCCTGGAAAATGCAAGTGGCTGTACCCGATGTGGGCTGCCTGGTGAAACAACTTGCAGTCACCAGCACCCTGAGTACCTTTCCTGAAGTGTGAGTCCTAGCTAGGTAAACTCGGCCTTCGGAGGCTAGAGGGGAGCAAACATGTTCAACTGGTGGGGAAAGTCTTTGACCGATGACCAATATGCTTGTGCTTGGGCGAGGGTTAGGCAGGAACTTTCCAACACAGGGTTTTTACCTCACCGTAAGCCGTCCCTTTGGGCTGAAGCAGGCGGCGGGTCTGTCTGTATCACAGTCTGGGAAGGAGGCCCTCAGGTGAGTCTGCCCACTGACTGCCCTCCATCATAGCCAGCTGAGGAAATATGGCAAGGCTGATGGAACCCACTTACAGCGGAATGTTTCTCTTCAGAAGAGGAGATTTTGCAGCCAAACGTCAGCAGCTCCTCAGAGTGCTGTTCTGGTGTAGACGAGGGCAAGCTCCCACGGTCCGAAGATTATGAACGGCTCTTTTCCAGTTGCTTCATCCGAGAGAGAGCCAGAAGGGCTGATCTCAACAAATAGGGCGGCACACCGTGAGTTCTTCGGGCAGGGCAGGGCAGTCCTGAGCCAGTGTGCCACCTAAGGAATGAAAGCCAAGTTTCCTAGCCACAGGAAAGCAGACCGAGGCCTGCTGTTTTCTCTAGGCGATTGACGTGAGCCTGAGGGTGAGGCCTATACTACGTTGTGGAAAAGCTCGGGGTCACGGCTGTCTTCCTCCCTCTCTCGGTCCCATGCCCTGGGCTCAGCCATGGGGGAATGCGGAGTGGGAGAGACTGCCTCTCTGCCGGACTCAGAAGGCCTCCTCCCTTTAGGGCAATTCCGTTTGTGTCTTACTTCGTGGAGGAGGAATGAGGGCGCCCAGAGATCTTCTGACATGAAATGGCTAACGACAGAGGACCTGGAGGAGCTGGTTTGTCAGTGGAAGGAGCCAAGAAGCCTGCATTCCTAAGGTCTCTCTGAGGACTGCCAGACACTCTGCCGTCATAGGCCTAAGAATTGGAAATTGTGACGGCAAGGCAACACCTGGAATCCTAGGAGGCAGTGGAAGTGCGGCTCTCAAACTGGATGGAAGAATCTTCCAAGCATAGGGTTCTTTCATGTCCCAAAGAGAACCCAAGTGTCTGAGGCTGCTAGCCTTGTGGCTGGAGAGAACTGGCATCCCCGTGGGCCTGTCGGCTCATTTCCTCTTTCTGACCCGCGAAGGAAAGTCTTCCAAAAAGCCTTTGGGACCCGCTTAGAGAGAACAGCTGCGAAGCTGATGCACAGAACATCGACATAGAGACTAGCCCTGGGTCCCAAGCAGCCACCTATCTCTGGAGGGTACGTACCCCACCCGGGGATTCAAGCAGGGAGTTTGCCTTGTACAGCTTAGGCAGGAAACCGGGAGGAGATGGAGGGCCACTCTACCTGCGCTCACACTACCTGGCCCGGAGAAGTTATCTCGCAGCAGAATTCCACACCCTCCCACTACACGTGTGTAGCCAAAAGAGGCGCTGGGCAGTGGGTGTTCTCAGCCCAAGAGCAGTCCTTGTTCTGGGCCGCACCTGCTCCGTGGTTCAAAGGGTCTCTGAGTCTGCTCCTTTGGAGGCATTTCAGAGCTGACGCTATCCCTGGGCTGCCGAAGCAAAGAGGCATAGCGGCCTTTCACACTGAAGGCATGGGCTTGTTTCCCATTCAGCGAGTGTATGTGGCCCCTCCCAGGCTGGAGGCGCGTCAGGTGACACCATTTGCGCTGCCCCTGGAAAATGCAAGTGGCTGTACCCGATGTGGGCTGCCTGGTGAAACAACTTGCAGTCACCAGCACCCTGAGTACCTTTCCTGAAGTGTGAGTCCTAGCTATGTAAACTCGGCCTTCGGAGGCTAGAGGGGAGCAAACATGTTCAACTGGTGGGGAAAGTCTTTGACCGATGACCAATATGCTTGTGCTTGGGCGAGGGTTAGGCAGGAACTTTCCAACACAGGGTTTTTACCTCACCGTAAGCCGTCCCTTTGGGCTGAAGCAGGCGGCGGGTCTGTCTGTATCACAGTCTGGGAAGGAGGGCCTCAGGTGAGTCTGCCCACTGACTGCCCTCCATCATAGCCAGCTGAGAAAATATGGCAAGGCTGATGGAACCCACTGACAGCGAAATGTTTCTCTTCAGAAGAGGAGATTTTGCTACCAAACGTCAGCAGCTCCTCAGAGTGCAGTTCTGGTGTAGACTGGGGCGAGCTCCCACGGTCCGAAGATTACGAACGGCTCTTTTCCAGTTGCTTCATCCGAGAGAGAGCCAGAAGGGCTGATCTCAACAAATAGGGCTGCACCCCGTGAGTGCTTCGGGCAGGGCAGTCCTGAGCCAGTGTGCCACCTAAGGAATGAAAGCCAAGTTTCCTAGCCACAGGAAAGCAGACCGAGGCCTGCTGTTTTCTCTAGGCGATTGACGTGAGCTTGAGGGTGAGGCCTATACTACATTGTGGAAAAGCTCGGGGTCACGGCTGTCTTTCTCCCTCTCTCGGTCCCATGCCCTGGGCTCAGCCATGGGGGAATGCTGAGGGGGAGAGACTGCCTCTCTGCCGGACTCAGAGGGCTTCCTCCCTTTCGGGCAATTCCGTTTGTGTCTTACTTCGTGGAGGAGGAATGAGGGCGCCCAGAGATATTCTGACATGAAATGCCTATCGACAGAGGATCTGGAGGAGCTGGTTTGTCAGTGGAAGGAGCCAAAAAGCCTGCATTCCTAAGGTCTCTCTGAGAACTGCCAGACACTCTGCCGTCATAGGCCTAAGAATTGGAAATTGTGACGGCAAGGCAACACCTGGAATCCTAGGAGGCAGTGGAAGTGCGGCTCTCAAACTGGATGGAAGAAGCTTCCAAGCATAGTGTTCTTTCATGTCCCAAAGAGAACCCGCGTGTCTGAGGCTGCTAGCGTTGTGGCTGGAGAGAACTGGCATCCCCGTGGGCCTGTCGGCTCATTTCCTCTTTCTGACCCTCGAAGGAAAGTCTTCCAAAAAGCCTTTGGGACCCGCTTAGAGAGAACAGCTGCGAAGCTGATGCACAGAACATCGACATAGAGACTAGCCCTGGGTCCCAAGCATCCACCTTTCTCTGGAGGGTACGTACCCCACCCGGGGATTCAAGCAGGGAGTTTGCCTTGTACAACTTAGGCAGGAAACTGGGAGGAGATGGAGGGCCACTCTACCTGCGCTCACACCACGTGGCCCGGAGAAGTTATCACGCAGCAGAATTCAACACCCTCCCACTACACGTGTGTAGCCAAAAGAGGCGCTGGGCAGTGGGTGTTCTCAGCCCAAGAGCAGTCCTTGTTCTGGGCCGCACCTGCTCTGTGGTTCAAAGGGTCTCTGAGTCTGCTCCTTTGGAGGCATTTCAGAGCTGACGCTATCCCTGGGCTGCCGAAGCAAGGAGGCATAGCGGCCTTTCACACTGAAGGCATGGGCTTGTTTCCCATTCAGAGAGTGTATGTGGGCCCTCCCAGGCTGGAGGCGCGTTAGCTGACACCCTTTGCGCTGTGCACCTGGAAAATGCAAGTGGCTGTACCCGATGTGGGCTGCCTGGTGAAACAACTTGCAGTCACCAGCACCCTGAGTACCCTTCCTGCAGTGTGAGTCCTAGCTAGGTAAACTCGGCCTTCGGAGGCTAGAGGGGAGCAAACATGTTCAACTTGTGGGGAAAGTCTTTGGCCGATGACCAATATGCTTGTGCTTGGGCGAGGGTTAGGCAGGAACTTTCCAACACAGGGTTTTTGCCTCACCGTAAGCCGTCCCTTTGGGCTGAAGCAGGCGGCGGGTCTGTCTGTATCACAGTCTGGGAAGGAGGGCCTCAGGTGAGTCTGCCCACTGACTGCCCTCCATCATAGCCAGCTGAGAAAATATGGCAAGGCTGATGGAACCCACTGACAGCGAAATGTTTCTCTTCAGAAGAGGAGATTTTGCTACCAAACGTCAGCAGCTCCTCAGAGTGCTGTTCTGGTGTAGACTGGGGCGAGCTCCCACGGTCCGAAGATTACGAACGGCTCTTTTCCAGTTGCTTCATCCGAGAGAGAGCCAGAAGGGCTGATCTCAACAAATAGGGCTGCACCCCGTGAGTGCTTCGGGCAGGGCAGTCCTGAGCCAGTGTGCCACCTAAGGAATGAAAGCCAAGTTTCCTAGCCACAGGAAAGCAGACCGAGGCCTGCTGTTTTCTCTAGGCGATTGACGTGAGCTTGAGGGTGAGGCCTATACTACATTGTGGAAAAGCTCGGGGTCACGGCTGTCTTTCTCCCTCTCTCGGTCCCATGCCCTGGGCTCAGCCATGGGGGAATGCTGAGGGGGAGAGACTGCCTCTCTGCCGGACTCAGAGGGCTTCCTCCCTTTCGGGCAATTCCGTTTGTGTCTTACTTCGTGGAGGAGGAATGAGGGCGCCCAGAGATATTCTGACATGAAATGCCTATCGACAGAGGATCTGGAGGAGCTGGTTTGTCAGTGGAAGGAGCCAAAAAGCCTGCATTCCTAAGGTCTCTCTGAGAACTGCCAGACACTCTGCCGTCATAGGCCTAAGAATTGGAAATTGTGACGGCAAGGCAACACCTGGAATCCTAGGAGGCAGTGGAAGTGCGGCTCTCAAACTGGATGGAAGAAGCTTCCAAGCATAGTGTTCTTTCATGTCCCAAAGAGAACCCGCGTGTCTGAGGCTGCTAGCGTTGTGGCTGGAGAGAACTGGCATCCCCGTGGGCCTGTCGGCTCATTTCCTCTTTCTGACCCTCGAAGGAAAGTCTTCCAAAAAGCCTTTGGGACCCGCTTAGAGAGAACAGCTGCGAAGCTGATGCACAGAACATCGACATAGAGACTAGCCCTGGGTCCCAAGCATCCACCTTTCTCTGGAGGGTACGTACCCCACCCGGGGATTCAAGCAGGGAGTTTGCCTTGTACAACTTAGGCAGGAAACTGGGAGGAGATGGAGGGCCATCTAGCTGCGCTCACACCACGTGGCCCGGAGAAGTTATCACGCAGCAGAATTCAACACCCTCCCACTACACGTGTGTAGCCAAAAGAGGCGCTGGGCAGTGGGTGTTCTCAGCCCAAGAGCAGTCCTTGTTCTGGGCCGCACCTGCTCCGTGGTTCAAAGGGTCTCTGAGTCTGCTCCTTTGGAGGCATTTCAGAGCTGACGCTATCCCTGGGCTGCCGAAGCAAAGAGGCATAGCGGCCTTTCACACTGAAGCCATGGGCTTGTTTCCCATTCAGCGAGTGTATGTGGCCCCTCCCAGGCTGGAGGCGCGTCAGGTGACACCATTTGCGCTGTGCCCCTGGAAAATGCAAGTGGCTGTACCCGATTTGGGCTGCCTGGTGAAACAACTTGCAGTCACCAGCACCCTGAGTACCCTTCCTGAAGTGTGAGTCCTAGCTAGGTAAACTCGGCCTTCGGAGGCTAGAGGGGAGCAAACATGTTCAACTGGTGGGGAAAGTCTTTGACCGATGACCAATATGCTTGTGCTTGGGCGAGGGTTAGGCAGGAACTTTCCAACACAGGGTTTTTACCTCACCGTAAGCCGTCCCTTTGGGCTGAAGCAGGCGGCGGGTCTGTCTGTATCACAGTCTGGGAAGGAGGGCCTCAGGTGAGTCTGAGTCTGCCCACTGACTGCCCTCCATCATAGCCAGCTGAGGAAATATGGCAAGGCTGATGGAACCCACTGACAGCGAAATGTTTCTCTTCAGAAGAGGAGGTTTTGCAACCAAACGTCAGCAGCTCCTCAGAGTGCTGTTCTGGTGTAGACGAGGGCAAGCTCCCACGGTCCGAAGATTATGAACGGCTCTTTTCCAGTTGCTTCATCCGAGAGAGAGCCAGAAGGGCTGATCTCAACAAATAGGGCGGCACACCATGAGTGCTTCGGGCAGGGCAGTCCTGAGCCAGTGTGCCACCTAAGGAATGAAAGCCAAGTTTCCTAGCCACAGGAAAGCAGACCGAGGCCTGCTGTTTTCTCTAGGCGATTGACGTGAGCTTGAGGGTGAGGCCTATACTACGTTGTGGAAAAGCTCGGGGTCATGGCTGTCTTCCTCCCTCTCTCGGTCCCATGCCCTGGGCTCAGCCATGGGGGAATGCGGAGTGGGAGAGACTGCCTCTCTGCCGGACTCAGAAGGCTTCCTCCCTTTAGGGCAATTCCGTTTGTGTCTTACTTCGTGGAGGAGGAATGAGGGCGCCCAGAGATCTTCTGACATGAAATGGCTAACGACAGAGGACCTGGAGGAGCTGGTTTGTCAGTGGAAGGAGCCAAGAAGCCTGCATTCCTAAGGTCTCTCTGAGAACTGCCAGACGCTCTGCCGTCATAGGCCTACGAAGTGGAAATTGTGACGGCAAGGCAACACCTGGAATCCTAGGAGGCAGTGGAAGTGCGGCTCTCAAACTGGATGGAAGAAGCTTCCAAGCATAGTGTTCTTTCATGTCCCAAAGAGAACCCAAGTGTCTGAGGCTGCTAGCCTTGTGGCTGGAGAGAACTGGCATCCCCGTGGGCCTGTCGGCTCATTTCCTCTTTCTGACCCGCGAAGGAAAGTCTTCCAAAAAGCCTTTGGGACCCGCTTAGAGAGAACAGCTGCGAAGCTGATGCACAGATCATCGACATAGAGACTAGCCCTGGGTCCCAAGCAGCCACCTATCTCTGGAGGGTACGTACCCCACCCGGGGATTCAAGCAGGGAGTTTGCCTTGTACAGCTTAGGCAGGAAACCGGGAGGAGATGGAGGGCCACTCTACCTGCGCTCACACTACCTGGCCCGGAGAAGTTATCTCGCAGCAGAATTCCACACCCTCCCACTACACGTGTGTAGCCAAAAGAGGCGCTGGGCAGTGGGTGTTCTCAGCCCAAGAGCAGTCCTTGTTCTGGGCCGCACCTGCTCCGTGGTTCAAAGGGTCTCTGAGTCTGCTCCTTTGGAGGCATTTCAGAGCTGACGCTATCCCTGGGCTGCCGAAGCAAAGAGGCATAGCGGCCTTTCACACTGAAGCCATGGGCTTGTTTCCCATTCAGCGAGTGTATGTGGTCCCTCCCAGGCTGGAGGCGCGTCAGGTGACACCATTTGCGCTGCCCCTGGAAAATGCAAGTGGCTGTACCCGATGTGGGCTGCCTGGTGAAACAACTTGCAGTCACCAGCACCCTGAGTACCTTTCCTGAAGTGTGAGTCCTAGCTAGGTAAACTCGGCCTTCGGAGGCTAGAGGGGAGCAAACATGTTCAACTGGTGGGGAAAGTCTTTGACCGATGACCAATATGCTTGTGCTTGGGCGAGGGTTAGGCAGGAACTTTCCAACACAGGGTTTTTACCTCACCGTAAGCCGTCCCTTTGGGCTGAAGCAGGCGGCGGGTCTGTCTGTATCACAGTCTGGGAAGGAGGGCCTCAGGTGAGTCTGCCCACTGACTGCCCTCCATCATAGCCAGCTGAGGAAATATGGCAAGGCTGATGGAACCCACTTACAGCGGAATGTTTCTCTTCAGAAGAGGAGATTTTGCAGCCAAACGTCAGCAGCTCCTCAGAGTGCTGTTCTGGTGTAGACGAGGGCAAGCTCCCACGGTCCGAAGATTATGAACGGCTCTTTTCCAGTTGCTTCATCCGAGAGAGAGCCAGAAGGGCTGATCTCAACAAATAGGGCGGCACACCGTGAGTGCTTCGGGCAGGGCAGGGCAGTCCTGAGCCAGTGTGCCACCTAAGGAATGAAAGCCAAGTTTCCTAGCCACAGGAAAGCAGACCGAGGCCTGCTGTTTTCTCTAGGCGATTGACGTGAGCCTGAGGGTGAGGCCTATACTACGTTGTGGAAAAGCTCGGGGTCACGGCTGTCTTCCTCCCTCTCTCGGTCCCATGCCCTGGGCTCAGCCATGGGGGAATGCGGAGTGGGAGAGACTGCCTCTCTGCCGGACTCAGAAGGCCTCCTCCCTTTAGGGCAATTCCGTTTGTGTCTTACTTCGTGGAGGAGGAATGAGGGCGCCCAGAGATCTTCTGACATGAAATGGCTAACGACAGAGGACCTGGAGGAGCTGGTTTGTCAGTGGAAGGAGCCAAGACGCCTGCATTCCTAAGGTCTCTCTGAGGACTGCCAGACACTCTGCCGTCATAGGCCTAAGAATTGGAAATTGTGACGGCAAGGCAACACCTGGAATCCTAGGAGGCAGTGGAAGTGCGGCTCTCAAACTGGATGGAAGAAGCTTCCAAGCATAGTGTTCTTTCATGTCCCAAAGAGAACCCAAGTGTCTGAGGCTGCTAGCCTTGTGGCTGGAGAGAACTGGCATCCCCGTGGGCCTGTCGGCTCATTTCCTCTTTCTGACCCGCGAAGGAAAGTCTTCCAAAAAGCCTTTGGGACCCGCTTAGAGAGAACAGCTGCGAAGCTGATGCACAGAACATCGACATAGAGACTAGCCCTGGGTCCCAAGCAGCCACCTATCTCTGGAGGGTACGTACCCCACCCGGGGATTCAAGCAGGGAGTTTGCCTTGTACAGCTTAGGCAGGAAACCGGGAGGAGATGGAGGGCCACTCTACCTGCGCTCACACTACCTGGCCCGGAGAAGTTATCTCGCAGCAGAATTCCACACCCTCCCACTACACGTGTGTAGCCAAAAGAGGCGCTGGGCAGTGGGTGTTCTCAGCCCAAGAGCAGTCCTTGTTCTGGGCCGCACCTGCTCCGTGGTTCAAAGGGTCTCTGAGTCTGCTCCTTTGGAGGCATTTCAGAGCTGACGCTATCCCTGGGCTGCCGAAGCAAAGAGGCATAGCGGCCTTTCACACTGAAGCCATGGGCTTGTTTCCCATTCAGCGAGTGTATGTGGTCCCTCCCAGGCTGGAGGCGCGTCAGGTGACACCATTTGCGCTGCCCCTGGAAAATGCAAGTGGCTGTACCCGATGTGGGCTGCCTGGTGAAACAACTTGCAGTCACCAGCACCCTGAGTACCTTTCCTGAAGTGTGAGTCCTAGCTAGGTAAACTCGGCCTTCGGAGGCTAGAGGGGAGCAAACATGTTCAACTGGTGGGGAAAGTCTTTGACCGATGACCAATATGCTTGTGCTTGGGCGAGGGTTAGGCAGGAACTTTCCAACACAGGGTTTTTACCTCACCGTAAGCCGTCCCTTTGGGCTGAAGCAGGCGGCGGGTCTGTCTGTATCACAGTCTGGGAAGGAGGGCCTCAGGTGAGTCTGCCCACTGACTGCCCTCCATCATAGCCAGCTGAGGAAATATGGCAAGGCTGATGGAACCCACTTACAGCGGAATGTTTCTCTTCAGAAGAGGAGATTTTGCAGCCAAACGTCAGCAGCTCCTCAGAGTGCTGTTCTGGTGTAGACGAGGGCAAGCTCCCACGGTCCGAAGATTATGAACGGCTCTTTTCCAGTTGCTTCATCCGAGAGAGAGCCAGAAGGGCTGATCTCAACAAATAGGGCGGCACACCGTGAGTGCTTCGGGCAGGGCAGGGCAGTCCTGAGCCAGTGTGCCACCTAAGGAATGAAAGCCAAGTTTCCTAGCCACAGGAAAGCAGACCGAGGCCTGCTGTTTTCTCTAGGCGATTGACGTGAGCCTGAGGGTGAGGCCTATACTACGTTGTGGAAAAGCTCGGGGTCACGGCTGTCTTTCTCCCTCTCTCGGTCCCATGCCCTGGGCTCAGCCATGGGGGAATGCTGAGGGGGAGAGACTGCCTCTCTGCCGGACTCAGAGGGCTTCCTCCCTTTCGGGCAATTCCGTTTGTGTCTTACTTCGTGGAGGAGGAATGAGGGCGCCCAGAGATATTCTGACATGAAATGCCTATCGACAGAGGATCTGGAGGAGCTGGTTTGTCAGTGGAAGGAGCCAAAAAGCCTGCATTCCTAAGGTCTCTCTGAGAACTGCCAGACACTCTGCCGTCATAGGCCTAAGAATTGGAAATTGTGACGGCAAGGCAACACCTGGAATCCTAGGAGGCAGTGGAAGTGCGGCTCTCAAACTGGATGGAAGAAGCTTCCAAGCATAGTGTTCTTTCATGTCCCAAAGAGAACCCGCGTGTCTGAGGCTGCTAGCGTTGTGGCTGGAGAGAACTGGCATCCCCGTGGGCCTGTCGGCTCATTTCCTCTTTCTGACCCTCGAAGGAAAGTCTTCCAAAAAGCCTTTGGGACCCGCTTAGAGAGAACAGCTGCGAAGCTGATGCACAGAACATCGACATAGAGACTAGCCCTGGGTCCCAAGCATCCACCTTTCTCTGGAGGGTACGTACCCCACCCGGGGATTCAAGCAGGGAGTTTGCCTTGTACAACTTAGGCAGGAAACTGGGAGGAGATGGAGGGCCACTCTACCTGCGCTCACACCACGTGGCCCGGAGAAGTTATCACGCAGCAGAATTCAACACCCTCCCACTACACGTGTGTAGCCAAAAGAGGCGCTGGGCAGTGGGTGTTCTCAGCCCAAGAGCAGTCCTTGTTCTGGGCCGCACCTGCTCTGCGGTTCAAAGGGTCTCTGAGTCTGCTCCTTTGGAGGCATTTCAGAGCTGACGCTATCCCTGGGCTGCCGAAGCAAGGAGGCATAGCGGCCTTTCACACTGAAGGCATGGGCTTGTTTCCCATTCAGAGAGTGTATGTGGGCCCTCCCAGGCTGGAGGCGCGTTAGCTGACACCCTTTGCGCTGTGCACCTGGAAAATGCAAGTGGCTGTACCCGATGTGGGCTGCCTGGTGAAACAACTTGCAGTCACCAGCACCCTGAGTACCCTTCCTGCAGTGTGAGTCTTAGCTAGGTAAACTCGGCCTTCGGAGGCTAGAGGGGAGCAAACATGTTCAACTTGTGGGGAAAGTCTTTGGCCGATGACCAATATGCTTGTGCTTGGGCGAGGGTTAGGCAGGAACTTTCCAACACAGGGTTTTTGCCTCACCGTAAGCCGTCCCTTTGGGCTGAAGCAGGCGGCGGGTCTGTCTGTATCACAGTCTGGGAAGGAGGGCCTCAGGTGAGTCTGCCCACTGACTGCCCTCCATCATAGCCAGCTGAGAAAATATGGCAAGGCTGATGGAACCCACTGACAGCGAAATGTTTCTCTTCAGAAGAGGAGATTTTGCTACCAAACGTCAGCAGCTCCTCAGAGTGCTGTTCTGGTGTAGACTGGGGCGAGCTCCCACGGTCCGAAGATTACGAACGGCTCTTTTCCAGTTGCTTCATCCGAGAGAGAGCCAGAAGGGCTGATCTCAACAAATAGGGCTGCACCCCGTGAGTGCTTCGGGCAGGGCAGTCCTGAGCCAGTGTGCCACCTAAGGAATGAAAGCCAAGTTTCCTAGCCACAGGAAAGCAGACCGAGGCCTGCTGTTTTCTCTAGGCGATTGACGTGAGCTTGAGGGTGAGGCCTATACTACATTGTGGAAAAGCTCGGGGTCACGGCTGTCTTTCTCCCTCTCTCGGTCCCATGCCCTGGGCTCAGCCATGGGGGAATGCTGAGGGGGAGAGACTGCCTCTCTGCCGGACTCAGAGGGCTTCCTCCCTTTCGGGCAATTCCGTTTGTGTCTTACTTCGTGGAGGAGGAATGAGGGCGCCCAGAGATATTCTGACATGAAATGCCTATCGACAGAGGATCTGGAGGAGCTGGTTTGTCATTGGAAGGAGTCAAAAAGCCTGCATTCCTAAGGTCTCTCTGAGAACTGCCAGACACTCTGCCGTCATAGGCCTAAGAATTGGAAATTGTGACGGCAAGGCAACACCTGGAATCCTAGGAGGCAGTGGAAGTGCGGCTCTCAAACTGGATGGAAGAAGCTTCCAAGCATAGGGTTCTTTCATGTCCCAAAGAGAACCCGCGTGTCTGAGGCTGCTAGCCTTGTGGCTGGAGAGAACTGGCATCCCCGTGGGCCTGTCGGCTCATTTCCTCTTTCTGACCCTCGAAGGAAAGTCTTCCAAAAAGCCTTTGGGACCCGCTTAGAGAGAACAGCTGCGAAGCTGATGCACAGAACATCGACATAGAGACTAGCCCTGGGTCCCAAGCATCCACCTTTCTCTGGAGGGTACGTACCCCACCCGGGGATTCAAGCAGGGAGTTTGCCTTGTACAACTTAGGCAGGAAACTGGGAGGAGATGGAGGGCCACTCTACCTGCGCTCACACCACGTGGCCCGGAGAAGTTATCACGCAGCAGAATTCAACACCCTCCCACTACACGTGTGTAGCCAAAAGAGGCGCTGGGCAGTGGGTGTTCTCAGCCCAAGAGCAGTCCTTGTTCTGGGCCCCACCTGCTGTGTGGTTCAAAGGGTCTCTGAGTCTGCTCCTTTGGAGGCATTTCAGAGCTGACGCTATCCCTGGGCTGCCGAAGCAAAGAGGCATAGCGGCCTTTCACACTGAAGGCATGGGCTTGTTTCCCATTCAGAGAGTGTATGTGGGCCCTCCCAGGCTGGAGGCGCGTTAGCTGACACCCTTTGCGCTGTGCCCCTGGAAAATGCAAGTGGCTGTACCCGATGTGGGCTGCCTGGTGAAACAACTTGCAGTCACCAGCACCCTGAGTACCCTTCCTGCAGTGTGAGTCCTAGCTAGGTAAACTCGGCCTTCGGAGGCTAGAGGGGAGCAAACATGTTCAACTTGTGGGGAAAGTCTTTGACCGATGACCAATATGCTTGTGCTTGGGCGAGGGTTAGGCAGGAACTTTCCAACACAGGGTTTTTGCCTCACCGTAAGCCGTCCCTTTGGGCTGAAGCAGGCGGCGGGTCTGTCTGTATCACAGTCTGGGAAGGAGGGCCTCAGGTGAGTCTGCCCACTGACTGCCCTCCATCATAGCCAGCTGAGAAAATATGGCAAGGCTGATGGAACCCACTGACAGCGAAATGTTTCTCTTCAGAAGAGGAGAGTTTGCTACCAAACGTCAGCAGCTCCTCAGAGTGCTGTTCTGGTGTAGACTGGGGCGAGCTCCCACGGTCCGAAGATTACGAACGGCTCTTTTCCAGTTGCTTCATCCGAG
This sequence comes from Balaenoptera ricei, assembly GCF_028023285.1. Taxonomy (NCBI): domain Eukaryota; kingdom Metazoa; phylum Chordata; class Mammalia; order Artiodactyla; family Balaenopteridae; genus Balaenoptera; species Balaenoptera ricei. The sequence continues at coordinate 30,737,620 of NC_082658.1, read as the reverse complement.
AGAGAGCCAGAAGGGCTGATCTCAACAAATAGGGCTGCACCCCGTGAGTGCTTCGGGCAGGGCAGTCCTGAGCCAGTGTGCCACCTAAGGAATGAAAGCCAAGTTTCCTAGCCACAGGAAAGCAGACCGAGGCCTGCTGTTTTCTCTAGGCGATTGACGTGAGCTTGAGGGTGAGGCCTATACTACATTGTGGAAAAGCTCGGGGTCACGGCTGTCTTTCTCCCTCTCTCGGTCCCATGCCCTGGGCTCAGCCATGGGGGAATGCTGAGGGGGAGAGACTGCCTCTCTGCCGGACTCAGAGGGCTTCCTCCCTTTCGGGCAATTCCGTTTGTGTCTTACTTCGTGGAGGAGGAATGAGGGCGCCCAGAGATATTCTGACATGAAATGCCTATCGACAGAGGATCTGGAGGAGCTGGTTTGTCATTGGAAGGAGTCAAAAAGCCTGCATTCCTAAGGTCTCTCTGAGAACTGCCAGACACTCTGCCGTCATAGGCCTAAGAATTGGAAATTGTGACGGCAAGGCAACACCTGGAATCCTAGGAGGCAGTGGAAGTGCGGCTCTCAAACTGGATGGAAGAAGCTTCCAAGCATAGGGTTCTTTCATGTCCCAAAGAGAACCCGCGTGTCTGAGGCTGCTAGCCTTGTGGCTGGAGAGAACTGGCATCCCCGTGGGCCTGTCGGCTCATTTCCTCTTTCTGACCCTCGAAGGAAAGTCTTCCAAAAAGCCTTTGGGACCCGCTTAGAGAGAACAGCTGCGAAGCTGATGCACAGAACATCGACATAGAGACTAGCCCTGGGTCCCAAGCATCCACCTTTCTCTGGAGGGTACGTACCCCACCCGGGGATTCAAGCAGGGAGTTTGCCTTGTACAACTTAGGCAGGAAACTGGGAGGAGATGGAGGGCCACTCTACCTGCGCTCACACCACGTGGCCCGGAGAAGTTATCACGCAGCAGAATTCAACACCCTCCCACTACACGTGTGTAGCCAAAAGAGGCGCTGGGCAGTGGGTGTTCTCAGCCCAAGAGCAGTCCTTGTTCTGGGCCCCACCTGCTGTGTGGTTCAAAGGGTCTCTGAGTCTGCTCCTTTGGAGGCATTTCAGAGCTGACGCTATCCCTGGGCTGCCGAAGCAAAGAGGCATAGCGGCCTTTCACACTGAAGGCATGGGCTTGTTTCCCATTCAGAGAGTGTATGTGGGCCCTCCCAGGCTGGAGGCGCCTTAGCTGACACCCTTTGCGCTGTGCACCTGGAAAATGCAAGTGGCTGTACCCGATGTGGGCTGCCTGGTGAAACAACTTGCAGTCACCAGCACCCTGAGTACCCTTCCTGCAGTGTGAGTCCTAGCTAGGTAAACTCGGCCTTCGGAGGCTAGAGGGGAGCAAACATGTTCAACTTGTGGGGAAAGTCTTTGACCGATGACCAATATGCTTGTGCTTGGGCGAGGGTTAGGCAGGAACTTTCCAACACAGGGTTTTTGCCTCACCGTAAGCCGTCCCTTTGGGCTGAAGCAGGCGGCGGGTCTGTCTGTATCACAGTCTGGGAAGGAGGGCCTCAGGTGAGTCTGCCCACTGACTGCCCTCCATCATAGCCAGCTGAGAAAATATGGCAAGGCTGATGGAACCCACTGACAGCGAAATGTTTCTCTTCAGAAGAGGAGAGTTTGCTACCAAACGTCAGCAGCTCCTCAGAGTGCTGTTCTGGTGTAGACTGGGGCGAGCTCCCACGGTCCGAAGATTACGAACGGCTCTTTTCCAGTTGCTTCATCCGAGAGAGAGCCAGAAGGGCTGATCTCAACAAATAGGGCTGCACCCCGTGAGTGCTTCGGGCAGGGCAGTCCTGAGCCAGTGTGCCACCTAAGGAATGAAAGCCAAGTTTCCTAGCCACAGGAAAGCAGACCGAGGCCTGCTGTTTTCTCTAGGCGATTGACGTGAGCTTGAGGGTGAGGCCTATACTACATTGTGGAAAAGCTCGGGGTCACGGCTGTCTTTCTCCCTCTCTCGGTCCCATGCCCTGGGCTCAGCCATGGGGGAATGCTGAGGGGGAGAGACTGCCTCTCTGCCGGACTCAGAGGGCTTCCTCCCTTTCGGGCAATTCCGTTTGTGTCTTACTTCGTGGAGGAGGAATGAGGGCGCCCAGAGATATTCTGACATGAAATGCCTATCGACAGAGGATCTGGAGGAGCTGGTTTGTCATTGGAAGGAGTCAAAAAGCCTGCATTCCTAAGGTCTCTCTGAGAACTGCCAGACACTCTGCCGTCATAGGCCTAAGAATTGGAAATTGTGACGGCAAGGCAACACCTGGAATCCTAGGAGGCAGTGGAAGTGCGGCTCTCAAACTGGATGGAAGAAGCTTCCAAGCATAGGGTTCTTTCATGTCCCAAAGAGAACCCGCGTGTCTGAGGCTGCTAGCCTTGTGGCTGGAGAGAACTGGCATCCCCGTGGGCCTGTCGGCTCATTTCCTCTTTCTGACCCTCGAAGGAAAGTCTTCCAAAAAGCCTTTGGGACCCGCTTAGAGAGAACAGCTGCGAAGCTGATGCACAGAACATCGACATAGAGACTAGCCCTGGGTCCCAAGCATCCACCTTTCTCTGGAGGGTACGTACCCCACCCGGGGATTCAAGCAGGGAGTTTGCCTTGTACAACTTAGGCAGGAAACTGGGAGGAGATGGAGGGCCACTCTACCTGCGCTCACACCACGTGGCCCGGAGAAGTTATCACGCAGCAGAATTCAACACCCTCCCACTACACGTGTGTAGCCAAAAGAGGCGCTGGGCAGTGGGTGTTCTCAGCCCAAGAGCAGTCCTTGTTCTGGGCCCCACCTGCTGTGTGGTTCAAAGGGTCTCTGAGTCTGCTCCTTTGGAGGCATTTCAGAGCTGACGCTATCCCTGGGCTGCCGAAGCAAAGAGGCATAGCGGCCTTTCACACTGAAGGCATGGGCTTGTTTCCCATTCAGAGAGTGTATGTGGGCCCTCCCAGGCTGGAGGCGCCTTAGCTGACACCCTTTGCGCTGTGCCCCTGGAAAATGCAAGTGGCTGTACCCGATGTGGGCTGCCTGGTGAAACAACTTGCAGTCACCAGCACCCTGAGTACCCTTCCTGCAGTGTGAGTCCTAGCTAGGTAAACTCGGCCTTCGGAGGCTAGAGGGGAGCAAACATGTTCAACTTGTGGGGAAAGTCTTTGACCGATGACCAATATGCTTGTGCTTGGGCGAGGGTTAGGCAGGAACTTTCCAACACAGGGTTTTTGCCTCACCGTAAGCCGTCCCTTTGGGCTGAAGCAGGCGGCGGGTCTGTCTGTATCACAGTCTGGGAAGGAGGGCCTCAGGTGAGTCTGCCCACTGACTGCCCTCCATCATAGCCAGCTGAGAAAATATGGCAAGGCTGATGGAACCCACTGACAGCGAAATGTTTCTCTTCAGAAGAGGAGATTTTGCTACCAAACGTCAGCAGCTCCTCAGAGTGCTGTTCTGGTGTAGACTGGGGCGAGCTCCCACGGTCCGAAGATTACGAACGGCTCTTTTCCAGTTGCTTCATCCGAGAGAGAGCCAGAAGGGCTGATCTCAACAAATAGGGCTGCACCCCGTGAGTGCTTCGGGCAGGGCAGTCCTGAGCCAGTGTGCCACCTAAGGAATGAAAGCCAAGTTTCCTAGCCACAGGAAAGCAGACCGAGGCCTGCTGTTTTCTCTAGGCGATTGACGTGAGCTTGAGGGTGAGGCCTATACTACATTGTGGAAAAGCTCGGGGTCACGGCTGTCTTTCTCCCTCTCTCGGTCCCATGCCCTGGGCTCAGCCATGGGGGAATGCTGAGGGGGAGAGACTGCCTCTCTGCCGGACTCAGAGGGCTTCCTCCCTTTCGGGCAATTCCGTTTGTGTCTTACTTCGTGGAGGAGGAATGAGGGCGCCCAGAGATATTCTGACATGAAATGCCTATCGACAGAGGATCTGGAGGAGCTGGTTTGTCAGTGGAAGGAGCCAAAAAGCCTGCATTCCTAAGGTCTCTCTGAGAACTGCCAGACACTCTGCCGTCATAGGCCTAAGAATTGGAAATTGTGACGGCAAGGCAACACCTGGAATCCTAGGAGGCAGTGGAAGTGCGGCTCTCAAACTGGATGGAAGAAGCTTCCAAGCATAGGGTTCTTTCATGTCCCAAAGAGAACCCGCGTGTCTGAGGCTGCTAGCCTTGTGGCTGGAGAGAACTGGCATCCCCGTGGGCCTGTCGGCTCATTTCCTCTTTCTGACCCTCGAAGGAAAGTCTTCCAAAAAGCCTTTGGGACCCGCTTAGAGAGAACAGCTGCGAAGCTGATGCACAGAACATCGACATAGAGACTAGCCCTGGGTCCCAAGCATCCATCTTTCTCTGGAGGGTACGTACCCCACCCGGGGATTCAAGCAGGGAGTTTGCCTTGTACAACTTAGGCAGGAAACTGGGAGGAGATGGAGGGCCACTCTACCTGCGCTCACACCACGTGACCCGGAGAAGTTATCACGCAGCAGAATTCAACACCCTCCCACTACACGTGTGTAGCCAAAAGAGGCGCTGGGCAGTGGGTGTTCTCAGCCCAAGAGCAGTCCTTGTTCTGGGCCGCACCTGCTCTGTGGTTCAAAGGGTCTCTGAGTCTGCTCCTTTGGAGGCATTTCAGAGCTGACGCTATCCCTGGGCTGCCGAAGCAAAGAGGCATAGCGGCCTTTCACACTGAAGGCATGGGCTTGTTTCCCATTCAGAGAGTGTATGTGGCCCCTCCCAGGCTGGAGGCGCGTTAGCTGACACCCTTTGCGCTGTGCCCCTGGAAAATCCAAGTGGCTGTACCCGATGTGGGCTGCCTGGTGAAACAACTTGCAGTCACCAGCACCCTGAGTACCCTTCCTGCAGTGTGAGTCCTAGCTAGGTAAACTCGGCCTTCGGAGGCTAGAGGGCAGCAAACATGTTCAACTTGTGGGGAAAGTCTTTGACCGATGACCAATTTGCTTGTGCTTGGGCGAGGGTTAGGCAGGAACTTTCCAACACAGGGTTTTTGCCTCACCGTAAGCCGTCCCTTTGGGCTGAAGCAGGCGGCGGGTCTGTCTGTATCACAGTCTGGGAAGGAGGGCCTCAGGTGAGTCTGCCCACTGACTGCCCTCCATCATAGCCAGCTGAGAAAATATGGCAAGGCTGATGGAACCCACTGACAGCGAAATGTTTCTCTTCAGAAGAGGAGATTTTGCTACCAAACGTCAGCAGCTCCTCAGAGTGCTGTTCTGGTGTAGACTGGGGCGTGCTCCCACGGTCCGAAGATTACGAACGGCTCTTTTCCAGTTGCTTCATCCGAGAGAGAGCCAGAAGGGCTGATCTCAACAAATAGGGCTGCACCCCGTGAGTGCTTCGGGCAGGGCAAGGCAGTCCTGAGCCAGTGTGCCACCTAAGGAATGAAAGCCAAGTTTCCTAGCCACAGGAAAGCAGACCGAGGCCTGCTGTTTTCTCTAGGCGATTGACGTGAGCCTGAGGGTGAGGCCTATACTACGTTGTGGAAAAGCTCGGGGTCACGGCTGTCTTCCTCCCTCTCTCGGTCCCATGCCCTGGGCTCAGCCATGGGGGAATGCGGAGTGGGAGAGACTGCCTCTCTGCCGGACTCAGAAGGCTTCCTCCCTTTAGGGCAATTCCGTTTGTGTCTTACTTCGTGGAGGAGGAATGAGGGCGCCCAGAGATCTTCTGACATGAAATGGCTAACGACAGAGGACCTGGAGGAGCTGGTTTGTCAGTGGAAGGAGCCAAGAAGCCTGCATTCCTAAGGTCTCTCTGAGAACTGCCAGACGCTCTGCCGTCATAGGCCTACGAAGTGGAAATTGTGACGGCAAGGCAACACCTGGAATCCTAGGAGGCAGTGGAAGTGCGGCTCTCAAACTGGATGGAAGAAGCTTCCAAGCATAGTGTTCTTTCATGTCCCAAAGAGAACCCAAGTGTCTGAGGCTGCTAGCCTTGTGGCTGGAGAGAACTGGCATCCCCGTGGGCCTGTCGGCTCATTTCCTCTTTCTGACCCGCGAAGGAAAGTCTTCCAAAAAGCCTTTGGGACCCGCTTAGAGAGAACAGCTGCGAAGCTGATGCACAGAACATCGACATAGAGACTAGCCCTGGGTCCCAAGCAGCCACCTATCTCTGGAGGGTACGTACCCCACCCGGGGATTCAAGCAGGGAGTTTGCCTTGTACAGCTTAGGCAGGAAACCGGGAGGAGATGGAGGGCCACTCTACCTGCGCTCACACTACCTGGCCCGGAGAAGTTATCTCGCAGCAGAATTCCACACCCTCCCACTACACGTGTGTAGCCAAAAGAGGCGCTGGGCAGTGGGTGTTCTCAGCCCAAGAGCAGTCCTTGTTCTGGGCCGCACCTGCTCCGTGGTTCAAAGGGTCTCTGAGTCTGCTCCTTTGGAGGCATTTCAGAGCTGACGCTATCCCTGGGCTGCCGAAGCAAAGAGGCATAGCGGCCTTTCACACTGAAGCCATGGGCTTGTTTCCCATTCAGCGAGTGTATGTGGTCCCTCCCAGGCTGGAGGCGCGTCAGGTGACACCATTTGCGCTGTGCCCCTGGAAAATGCAAGTGGCTGTACCCGATGTGGGCTGCCTGGTGAAACAACTTGCAGTCACCAGCACCCTGAGTACCTTTCCTGAAGTGTGAGTCCTA